>NC_050530.1:8825095-8835547 GCF_002922805.2 Oryzias melastigma | reverse complement strand
AAAATAGTGAAAACTATTTCTGGTATACAGCCTTGGAATATATTGGGAATATATTGTGATACATATCGTGAGATGTGTATCGCGATACATATCGTATCACCAGACTCTTACTAATACACACCCCTTAAAAATACATTATTATATGGCACCAAAAAATGTCTTCTACTAATTTCAAACAACTTGAAAGCTTCAAAGTTATCAAAATAAGGTCAATAATTTCATCTGATAAACACTGATCGTTACCGATGAAGAAGATGATTCTGCTGTCGCTCCTTCGCTCATAAACTGCATCGATCTTCTTCATCTCTGGAGGAAGGCCGATCCAGAAGTTTTTAATCTGCGCCGGCTTCAGAGACACTAAAGACCCATCTCGCTTAGTTCTCCAGAATTGAGAGCCTTTATCAAGAAAATACAGCATCAGTTTTCACAAACAGTAAAAATCTGCGGACTTCAAATGTAAAACAGTAGGTTTGAAGTCAATTCTTCTCTTTTTTTTCGTACCTTTAAAGAAGAAGACCTCTCCCCTGATGTTTGCGATGGCATCAAAGCCTCCTTGACATCGCTCCTGGAGGGAAGGATCCGAACTAAAACAGAAAAAGGTGTACAGTCAAGTTTGAAATTTGAACTAATTTAATCAGCAAGTTTCTTCCAAACAAATAGAAATGAGATGTGATAGAAAATGCTTTTTTATGAACAAAAAAATTTTTTTTTAACATTTAAACAAACAAAAATCTAAATTCTAAAATTTGCTAGGGGTGTGAATAAATTAGGTTTGGCTGCAGTTATCTAAAGATAACACCAGAGGGTGCTAAAGGGCCAGAAGTATTTCTTCTGCTCCCATTGAGTTCATGTCTCCATGAGTCCAGACACATCAGCAGAAAAAAGGAAATAGTTGTTTACGGTCATCAGCAAACTCACTGCTGTGTGGGTCGCAGCGTTGCTCTCGGGGTAGGCGGGGTGGGCAGACGGGGGAGGCTGGGATCTTTGCCATCAGGTCGTCCGCTGGATCTCACGCCTGATTGAGAAAGAAAGAAAGAAGAGGAAACGAAAGCTGATGACAACAGAAAAAGAAGGATTTAAAAGGGGCTTGCTTTTGTTTAAGTGAAGCAAGCATTCCTTTTTTTTACTTAATGTATAGAATACATTTATGTGTACATTTCCATAAGACATATTGATTATAATACTCTTCAAATAACTTTGCATTTATATGTATTTTAAAATCCTGCTGAAAAAACATGATTTTCTCTTGGACATAGTTTCTGCAGAGCAGCAGGAGTTCATCAGGATTTCACCTCTGAGTTGTGGGCGTGACTGTTGGCGCAGAGTAAGCCTGCCCTGACTTCCCATCATCTGTTTGCTTACAATCTCTCCTGCTAGCTTACAGCTCGGAGCTAACATTAGGGGTGCAACAAAACAATACTTTTTTGCTTAAGCTTCAAGCTCCAGCCCAACCAGAAGAGCATGCCCCCCACCGCACCAGGGGGCCCCATCCCCCGATACCGCCTCAAATGAGCAACCCACCCCCACCCAGGAGTTCTGACCATCCCCCCATAAAATCAACATATTTGGTTAAAAGATACGAATCGACTATCCAAGAAAAATTTGAGAAATGTTGTGGGTGTTTTATGAAATGTATTGCTCTTTGTGAGGTGTGGAAGGGGCTTTTTATGTTTCTGTGTTTAGTTTATTTTTATTTTTTTTTACTTCCTGTGCTCATCCTGTTTTTGTACAGATGGGTTGTCATCACAGTCTCACACTGTCTGTGTCACTGAGCGGTGATCTTTTATGGTGTGAAAGTGCAACAATGACTTTTTTTATCAAAAGAAAATAGAAATAGTCGTTTTTTTTTACTAGAATTTCTTCTTTTGTTTCCTGATGGGCTCTCATGGCAGCGTTTCCAGTTCCTCATTTTAAATCTGCATGATTTTTTTGTTTTGTTTGAACTGATTTTTTCTGAACATTCTGAAATAGTTTTATTGAATCATGAAAAAATCGTGTAATTCCTGAAGGGATTGTTGTATCAGCACATATAGAGACTGACCGTACAGCTGCTGGATAGCCAGCCTGTCATCCAAGTCCAGTTTGAACGCGGAAACGTCCCCCACAGAGCCCTGGTAGTATGGCCTCATGATGGACGGATCGGAGGACGAATGCGACAGGCCGAGCGCGTGGCCAAACTCGTGCACCGCCACTGTGAACAAGTCTGTGCTGCTGCTGTCACCTGTGGAAGTGTGAAGCAAAAGTGTTACCGGGTCAAACACAGTACCACTGGAATTTAAGTGTCACTGATCATGGAGGTGTTTGTGGTCTATCCAGGTGTCTCACTAAACCTGTGCATGATCTTTACATAGAAGTACCTCCATAGCTCCAGATCTCATCGTCATCGAAGTGAGTGTCACCGGACATTTGGTCCATGCCGGGAAAGAAAGCGTGGGCCAGCGTGCCCCCCATTCCATCAAAGGGGTATCCATCCTCGTGGAGCAAACGAGAAAAGAAAATTTTGATGTCCCCTTCGGCTGCGGCGCCCCTGCTGTCACCTCGTAGCTGTTGGAAATTGAGAGGGGCGACATCGCTCCACGCTTTCAGGGCAAAAGAGAGCAGGTTTTCCACCAAACCGTTGCTGAGACCTTGTGAGGGGTTGGGGTAGCTGTGGACACTGGGGGCAGTTACAGAAACACATTTTTGCTTTTTTATTAATATAAAAATGTGACTTAATTTCATAACAGATTAGCTCACGAGTCATTTTGAAACTTTGAATTGCAGAAAATCTTACATGATGGAAGTCACAATGCGACATGACAGGAAACATACCTCCATGTGAGGTCTGACTTATGCCACTTCAGGCCTGACAGCGCATATCTTTTCCTCCTCCTCCTCCTCATATCTTCACCTCCAACAATGTCAGGAAGGGAGCATCGTGGTGTGGACATGAGTTTGAGGGTTTTGCTGTCTGGAGGAAGAAGCTGGTTACTTCACTTGTATATTGGGGGAATTTTACAGAAGTCTTGTAACCACAGATGACACCACAACATGAGTGATGCAAGCTATGCGGATGATACCGAGAAGTCCGGTTTCCGGGAGGCCTCCGAATCTCTGCATGACACGGATGGCGTTTTCAATCCCGTCTTTGGTCTGTAACCTGCTGGTGCGAGGGTCGGGAGGAGGAAGGTAGCCATACCTGCTAAGCCAATCCTGCAGAAAAAATTAAAATGAGGCCTTAAAGTAGGTTTGAGGAAGAACATTTTTGTCCAAATGTTGATGAAATCAAAGGATGAAAACACAATCTGTCTTCTGGTTTGCTTTTAAATAAAAAGTAGCTTTCATTACATAGCCAGTGGCAAACTTTGTGTGTTATTCAGCAAAAACTACTTAAGTACTTCAATTTTCAGACAAAATTTAAGACATAATAAAAACATGAAATATGTTTATGGAACAAATGCTAAACTACACTGTGTGCTGTTCAGATATGGAATATCTGCAGGGAAGACATTTAAAATGGTCAATCTATAAAAAAATTCAAAGTAACTGATATAATAGATATATATATAAGGGAGTCATCAAAATTGTTTTCAGTTTATGTGCTTATTTCTTGTAATTCTGTAAAAATACTGTTTGTATAAATTTAAGTTTGGACTGAAAAAAGGGGTATGGACTTGATAAAACGTTAATCCAAAGCTCGTTTTAACCTTTGCATTTTTTTTTATTTATCAGTTTGAAATTAATACATATTATTTGCAGCTGTTACTGTTTATTTTATGGTGAAATTACGCATGTTTTAGTGATTCCCCTGATATACAAATCTTCAAATCAACAAATGGAACACAAAAAGTCTTTAATTATATTTATATACAGCTGGCCAGCCCTGGTTTCCAGCTGTCCTTGACCTTCTTTCTGCTGATTGGATGACTCAAGCGATTCTACATCCTGATTGCCTGAACAAACCTGGTTGTCAGAATCAAGCAGTCTAGAGAAAGCTGGAAAACACGCAGAGTTAAGGCTCTTGAGGACCAGGGTTGGTCAGTTGTGGACATATTAAATCAGGGGTGTCCAAATCCAGGCCTCGAGGGCCGGTGTCAAACCGGCCCTTGAAGCTCCTAATTGGCTAAACACATCTAAATCTACAGCATATAAGGCCAAATTTCTGGAAAACAAGCAGGAAGCCTATCCTCAAGGCCTGGATCTGGACACTCCTGTATTCAACATATTCTCACTCCCAACTTTATACATACTGATGTTTGGTCAAGGACCCCTTCCACATTAAAAATTGACTATTTGGGTGTCCCCAACTTGTCCTTTTAAGATGGCCGAGACATATGCCTACATTTTAACAAAAACTGCAACAAAAACAGGAAAAACAGCCCAATTTCCCCCATCATAAAACCAGTAATTAGACCTAAAGCATAAATAACATCCTTAGAAAAAAAAGTAATCAAGTGAGGAATGGAAGATGGGAACCCTTGATTAGAAACTATCTGAAGTTTGTGCTGTTTTTTTTTTATTTAAATCCAGTCCCATTTTTTTTTTAATCACAGGGCTAAAGTCTTAGGACTCGGGCTCGCCTCACTCCTGGATTCCGGGGGAGGCAACCCCTCCAACCCCTTGGTTGTGACCCACAAGATTTGGTCGCGAACCACAAGATTTGAGCCGTGACCCAAAAGATTTGGTCGTGACCCATGAGATTTGGTCGCAACCCAAGAGACGTGGTTGTGACCCATGAGATTTGGTCGCAACCCAAGAGACTTGGCCACGACCCACGAGATTTGGTCGACACCCACGGGATTGGAGCCGCGAACCATGAGATTTGGTAGCGAACTATGAGACTTGGTTGCTACCCAAAAGATTTGGTTGCGAACCATGGGATTTGAGCCGTGACCCACAAGATTTGGTCGTGACCTATGAGATTTGGTCGTGACCCACGAGACTTGGTTGCAAACCACGAGATTTAGTCGTGACCCATAAGACTTGGTTGTGACCCACAAGATTTGGTCGCAACCCACAAAATTTGGTCAGAACCTATGAGACTTGGTTGTGACCCACAAGATTTGGTCGCAAACCATGGGATTTGAGCCGTGACCCACAAGATTTGGTCGTGACCTATGAGATTTGGTCGCGACCCACGAGACTTGGTTGCAAACCACAGGATTTGGTCGTGACCCACAAAAATTGGTCAAAACCTATGAGACTTGGTCGTGACCCAAAAGATTTGGTCGCAACCCACAAAATTTGAGCCGCGACCCACAAGATTTGGTCGTGACCTATGAGTTTTGATCACAACCCACGAGACTTGGTTGCAAACCACGAGATTTAGTCGTGACCCACAAAAATTGGTCAGAACCTATGAAACTTGGTTGTGACCCAAAAGATTTGGTCGCGACCTATGAGTTTTGGTCGCGACCCACAAGACTTGGTTGCAAACCACAAGATTTGGTCGTGACCCTCAAAAATTAATCAGAGCCTATGAGACTTGGTTGTGACCCAAAAGATTTGGTCACGAACCATGGGATTTGAGCCGTGACCCACAAAATTTGGTCGAGACCTATGAGACTTGGTTGTGACCCATGATACTTGGTTGCCACCAACGTGATTTGGTTGCAAACCACAAGATTTTAGATGGAACCCACAAGTTTTGGTCGCTGTTGTCAGGTGAGCCACTGGAAATAGATCAGAGCTGTTTGCAGCACCTGCTGTATATCAATGTGTCGCTGTATTACATGATTTTCTTTCACTTAGGATCAGTGAGAACATTTCCACTCTGCTGTTTCATAATGACCTCTGAAGAGGTCACGGAGGGTCACACTACTACCCACAGTGACACCCTCTATTACAGATAAGATCACTATTCAAGTTAGAGGTAGAGGAGTCAATCGGACAATGATGTATTGATGATTCAAAACATAAATGCATCAATTATTTTCATTGTGAAGCAGCATGACTGCGTACCCACTCAGCATCCTCAGAACCTGAACACTCAGGATTTTTTTTTTATTTTAGTATGACTAAGTAGTTTTGACTATAATGCACTGAATTATTAAACATTTTCTTATCATTTTTCGCTTAGGAATATAGACATCCTTTTACCTCCTTCTTGGAAGGCCCAAAGTGCTTTACACTTCTACCTCTGCACCACAGTCAAACACACTTATTGAGATTTCTGAGTGTAATCTGTTACTTAAAGGTAATTCTGAAAGCTAGTCAAGTGCCGCCTCCACCCTGTTTCAACCTTTCATCCTACAGCTGGAGGAAAAGGTGTTGGCCCCGCGCAGCAACCGTCTTTTTTACAGCTTTCAAAACCACATTTAGCAACAACTAAGCAAGAATCTTCACTTGTTGAGAAAATCAGTGTCACTTTGCAACCAAATCAATTGTTTCTGATTATTGTGTCAGTGATTTAGCGTCACAATCATTCTGACAGAAGTCAGTGAATATCTGCTTTATGTATAAATTAATAAATGATTAGTTTTTAAGCTAGTAAACAAGAAGAAAAAAATAAATGTCTACTCACCACGGCTCTGCTGTATTGGTCAGGCAGGGCAGATATGCCTCCCGTTAGGTGTAGAACCACCACGATGAAAAGAGCCATCTCCATCAGCGCTGCTGCAGGTGAAGCGCTCTACTACTGACAGGAAACACATTTGAGCCTCCACTCTAACAGCAGCATCTCTGATCAACTCAGATGGACCACCACAAAGCTCACCAGTGTCTCTCTCCTCTGGAGCCTCTCGGGAGTAGGCTGGGCTGATCGATGCTGCCGTCTCTGCTTCCAGAAAGCTGTGCGTGCAGCTTCTTCTGAGGAAGCCACAAACACGAACGTGTGGGTTGTTTCAAAACTTCCTCCACCACGTGAAAAGGAGGGGGAGAAGTGACCAAAATTAAGTCATTCATGTTTAAGACTAGAATAGTTTTATGTCTGACACTTGAATAATGTTGCTATATTTTAATATGATCAAGTTTTCTATATTTTTGTGCAAATACGCAAATATACTTCAATCTTTAGGAATAATATGAAGCTTGTAACGATTCCATTCATTTGCTGCATTATTGCAACAATGGGAAATAAATTTAAGTACAGTTTGATTAAATTGCAAAGTAATTCATAATCATTGTTGCCTTCTTTTGTGTCTCTGAACTTTTATCGCTCTCATGACTGAACGTCCAGGAATGCTTTGAGGGGTTTCCAGTTGAATTGTAGTAGAAACTGATTAGATCTTGTGGTCAAAAGTCAAAGGTCTTCTAGAAAAAAGAACCACTCACACAAAAACTGTTGGAACGGATGTGAAAAAAGGTCTTTTTCCTTCTCAGTGATGTAATGCTCTTCATAAAGACGGTTTTGTTTCTTTCAATCATAACAGCTTTGTCTTACTTTTCATCTAAAAAGTAGGGTCAAGTTTAAAGTTTGCATCTTCAGAACCGTTTTCTTGCCAAATTGAATTAATGAAAGAAGTGAACTTTACAGTACAGTAACGTCAGCTTGGAGCTATTTATCATTTATATGCAAAGCAGTCATAATCCTCAACAACAAGATGTTGACGCTGCATTAAGCCAGAGTGCTCTGACATCTCCCATCTCATCTCTGAGAGCCATTATATTGGTGGGACGCCATTTTTATTTAGGCTGCGGAGCATCACTGGTGTTATCTTTCTGCCTCGCCCCCTCCCCCTCCCACTTCTCTCGTCTTTAATTTCTACCCGTCCTCAAGGGCCCGTGTGAGTCATGCCATTACCCCGGTAATGGCTGGCCGGTTTCCGTCACGTCCGCTTTACATTGCGACCCTTTGGAACCATCAGTCCTCTGCTGAGCATTTATAGTGAACCTTATGTGGTAATGTTTTAACTGGTCGTTGGCTGTGATCCAGATGTGATTACAGAAGCTTTGTGGTTCTGATCAAAGGAAGTGTAAACTATGTCATTGACACAAGGACGAAGTGGAAACTTTAATGAACTGAGGGTGCAAAATGTCTCCTTGAAAGGCAACAGCCCACTCCTCTACCTTGACATGATAGGTATAAAACTGTAACCTTATATGAGAACTGGATTGGGTGACTCCTCCCTCCTTGGGTTTCAAACAGGAAGTACCCGCTGGTTCCTAGAAGTCAAAATTCCATAGATTTTTATAGAGAAATAAACAGAATATCTATTTTTAAATGTCCTTGAGAATCCTATTTTTCTCTTTCATTCTTGATATTTTTTCTATAGTCCCACATTCACAGTTTGAAATGTTTTATTGACAGATTTCAAGTCAAATGCTGGACTTCCAACAAACTTGTTCCTGATTGATGAGAGTGGTTGCCATAGAAATGATGACTTATGTTGCTGGATAAACACAGAGGTCAAAGAAGCTAAAATGGTTAGCTAAAGTCTGATACATAAATTAACAGTTTTCTATGACTCACTGTCTATCCATTCACTTTCTAAACTTGCTTATTGCCTTTTGGGGTCACAGGGTTGCTGGAGCCTATCCCAGCTACAGTTGATCGCAGGACCACACAGAGACTCACAGCAAGTACTGATCACATAACACAGACAGTTTTACTCTTCTATTAAGTTTTCTATGATTTTTAAAGTTTAAAGGGTAACCAAACAGGGCAGTTGGAGGCTGACTCCACCTACTTAAATGGTTTGACCAATCACGGAATTCAACCGTAATACCTTGATTCAACCTGTGGGGAGCATCACACAGAGTTTTTGACAATTTTTTCAAGAATTAATTAAGTTCATGTCAGTTTGTCCAAAATTCGGATATGACCAACAGACACTTTTAAAACCCCATTTATAGAGGTCAACAGCGAAAAAAAAAAAAAAAAAAAAAAGAAGAAGAGGTTGATTCAGGGTTTGGTTACCCTTTAAAATAAGAAGTTGTACTTACTACCAGAGGAGAAAAGCAAATGCTTGGGGGCCTTTAGTCAGCCCCAATTATGACCTTTACCAACCTTTTAATTGGTTTTCCGGAATCTCATTGTTTTTTTTAATTATATTGTTATTTTATTTTATTATATTATATTATTATTATATTATATTATTATATTATTATTATATTATTGTTTTTTTACCCCCTGGAGATTCCAAGGGGTCAAATTTGGCTTCTGTTTTTTTTCTTTTGTCAATATATTTTTTTCCGTTTATTTATTTTATCATTATTATTATTATTATTATTATTATTATTATTATTATTATTATTATTTTTGTTGTTGTTGTTTAAGATACTGCTAATTGCTACTACCTAATATTAACATAAATAGATATAAAAATTCAAAAAAAGACACATTAACTTAAAAAGCCCTAAAGAACATTTTTCTTGGTTCTCCAAGGAAAAGGTTTTAATTCAATTTATTTCAATAGTTATATTAGAATTTTGACTCTCATGTGCTTTTAAAAAGACACACGATTTACTTAGTAAAACAAAAAAATGTGAATGTTTAATAAATTAAATGACCCCCCCTTGCCCAGAGACCCTAAAATCTTTAGCAGTGCCCCTGCAGAGGAATCTCCAAAAAAAGGTGTAAAATCTCTTTGTTTCACTGGGTTTGCACTGAATTATGGTTTTGCATCGTAATTCTCCATCGTGTTCTGGATAATATTGCTGACATACAACAAAAACCAGATTTGAATTCCTTACACAGAGTTTTATTTTCATTAAAGGGATCCAAGGCCTTCACAAAAAGGGTTGACTCTTGGTAGCTATACAGTACTAACACAACACGTGACAACAGAAACAACACAAATGACTCGTGTATGAGTAAAAAGACAAATAAATAAGAGCTGAAAGACATCAGGCGGGAGATGCAAGAACAGAACCAGTATTTCAGAGGAAGGTGAGCAAAGCTGCTATAAGTACAATAAAGACTTCTGTACAATATTTGATATCTTTCTGCGTTGAGATGATTGTCGCGAGCGGCTTCCATTGGTCATGCAACGCTGGTAAAATCATTGCTGCTTTAAAGACAGTGTCACAGTCGTTTCACAGTTTTCACTGACATTGATTTCTTCCTCCGGTTTGATTGTCGTCGGTCTCGGGAGTGCAATCGGTGGGTGTTACTCAGTGTGCAAGGCTGCTTGATTGTCACTGGCAGTTGAAAAGGTGCAGTTTGTCATTGAAGAAAAAAAAACAGAAAATCTGTGCGAACTTTAGTGAGCATCACCTTTCATAAAAGGATTTTTTTTAACAGTATTGACCAAAATCTATAAATGTATAACATTTGATCTACTTCTTAACCCTTTAACTGCCTGCTTACACAAACGATGGGAAACAGTTAGAAAACATAATTTTAAAAACATTGATTGTGTGTATTACTCCCCGAGGTACGGAGCCCCTAAAGGAAAATTGAGGAAAAATAAATTGATGTAAAAAAATGTTTTTTTCAAAAATTGAAGTAAATAAAAAGCAATAATCCTGGGTAGTAACAGATGCGCACCAGATAGTAACTAGTGTGCATCAATTAATAACCAGAACATTTTT
>NC_050530.1:8815269-8824823 GCF_002922805.2 Oryzias melastigma | reverse complement strand
GGGGCTCCGTACAAAGGCAAAAAAAAAATGCATTTTTTGTGTTTTTTTTCACTTTTGGGTAGTTAAAGGGTTAAGGTAGATCACATTTTGGATTATATAGTTAATTCTGCTAAACTGGAAGCTCAAAAATGATCTCAAATCTAAAGAGGTTATTGTTTCATGATTGACCTGTGCTTTGAAGGTTGGAGCCAACAGCATTGCTACATTCTTCCCTCTTATAGCTTCCATCAATAATCTTCATACACAGATGTCTGTACAAAAATATCCGGTCTCTGTGTATTTTTTTGGCAGGATTTCCACTATTTATGTGTTTTTTTATTGTTGTTTTGTTTTAGTACAAGCGATTGCCATAAGCAAGTCTAAAATCTTCACAGTATCCTCTTCTGTTTAGGGAACAAAGCGAGCTTTTACAACGCTACACTAACTGTGGTTACACTTCACAACACTTCTGCCACCTGCTGGATAGTTACTAATGTAATCTCAGATTACAGATTATGCTTAGAATTCAAAAATGTCTCCAATCGCTTTCGATGAAACATAAAGAAAAAATAAAATGAAAAACATTTTAATTATTAAAGCCTAAAAAATCTGTATTTGTGCATCCTCGCAGCTTGATCCCAGGCATGTTTTGATCTCTTTCTTTGCACACGGATCAGAAAGAGAACCAGCATGACCAGAGAAGTGGTAAGTGCAACCAAAGCTGCTTTCGGTTGAATTTGTAAACATTAATTTCATTTCCTGGTCAGCAATCCTTCCTTTACAGCTCAGTCTTGAACCCTTGTGTCCATTTTTTTTTGTTTGTTTGTTTGTTTTAATGACACAGATTTGTACACACCCTCCTATTCCACCTTCTTCTTGTCTTTGTCTAGTGCTCACTGTAATCTGGCCCAGTATTGACCCAGGTTCTGACTCATGCTCTGTGGCTCGGTTCCTGGAACCTGAACTGGCACTGACACGCCAGGAGATATGAGTCCTGAGAGAGAGAAAAAAGAAAGAAAGGGAACAAGGAGTCAGTCATCCAAGAATAATAAACTCACCTCTGTTAGGAGAGCACCCACCTGTGTTGGGGTTGGCTGAGGGTGGAGTCTGCAGATGAGGAGAGGAGTACGGCGAGGAGTCAAAGCTGCGAGGTGCAGAGGGAGACGGAGGCAACATGCAGGAGTAAGAGGAGGCCGACTGAGGAGGAATTGACTGATGGAATAAAGAGAGAAGAAATATGCCAGTTAAACTACCACAAAATATGATTTTATGTAATTAAATAGAAATGATAGTAAAAGTCATTTTGAAGATTTTGTCAGCAAGGTTCCTCTTCAACCACACGGGGGCGCCAAAACATTGCTAGAATCCAGATTATCTGGTTTAATCCAGCAAATTAACTAAAAAACTAAAAAAAACTGTTTGCTATATGTCTAAAACATTATTTTTTAAATATATATTGTCATATAAGGCCAGCTTTCTAAAATAAATCGGATAACATGCTCAAAAATGAATAAAATTCCCTAAATTGATGCAGTAATTTTGGCCCAAAAAATGTCCAAAATGAAAAAAAAGAATAAGATTCCCTAAATTTATGCAGTAATTTTGGTTCAAAAATAATCCAAAATGCAAAAAAAAAAAAAAAAGATTTCTGTCTCATAATTTAACAATAAAAAAAAATAATTTATGGCTGATTTTGCAAATTTTGTTAGTAATAAAAGGCTCATTATTGTTCTAAAAAACAATTAAAACAGCGTGTATATGAAAAATGCTAACACCAATCACAATAGATTGTAAGTGTTTGGGAATATATATTAATTAAAAAACAATATTTATATATTTTTAATATAATATAATCTACTGCCAGACTCACTCTTAATTCTCCTTTAATGTTCCATGTCAAAATGATGTTTTAAAACTTAAAAGTAAATTTTTTTTAAATAAAAAAGTATTTTTGGACTTTTAAAATTCTCCTCCTTTTTCTTATTTAATGTAATCAACATACATTATATTTATATATATTTTTTCCTGGAGATTCCAAGTAACTGCAAGTTTTGTCTTTGTGAAAAGTCACATTTAAAAATCATTGTTAGTTTTCTATTTTTTAACCCTTTTTTAGTTGTACATTTCTGTATTCAGAAAGCATGTAGCTACTCTTCTTTTTTCTGTTTTCTGGAGCGTTTGATGCTATAAGGCTCGATTTTAAAGATGCATTCTCAATGATGCTTCACCATGAGTCACGTGTCCAAAGGCCACAGACTGACATCCACCTTTCACTGATGCAAACATCCTGTTCTGCATTATTTAAGCTAAAAATGATGCTTATTCTTATTGTTGCAACACAAAACATAAATATATAAAGCTGTTGGGTTATATATAACAGAGGTAATAATGCATTTTAGTTAGAAGCCCTTATGATCTCACTCAGAATTTGCTCTGTGGGGGTTATTTGTTTGAAAGGGTTTATGAAGGTGATGATGAATGATGAATAATGAAAGTCTAACCTGGACTCCGGATGAGAACACAGACAGCGAGCTGTAGCTAGGCAGGGGCGACTCAGCCTGACTCAACATGGACCCTGGAGAGAGACACACATCTCCGTCAGACGGGGAGCACACACACACACACGCATGTGAGGAGAGATTTGTAAAATAGCTTTAATTCTCAAACTTTCTCAAGTTTATGATTCTATTAAAACATGAATGTGTGAATAATGAAAGCTGATGTAAACCTGAACTGCTGCCGTGCTGCTGATGATAGACTGAAGTGCTGAAGGAGGTGCTCAGAGGAGCTTGGCTCTGAGAACAGGAAGTCACACCACCTGATCTCCTCTGATTGCGCAGCTTCTCCTCCCGCCTCCACTTGGCTCTCCGGTTGGAAAACCAAACCTGTCGATCAGAGGCCTGTTTATCGTCTCCCCGTGTAAAGTGTGTAGAACATGTGTGATCAAAGGGGGTTATTTTACCTGTATCCTGGCCTCAGGTAAATCTATCTTGTTTGCTAATCTCTCCCTCGCAAAGACATCTGGGTAATGTGTCCGTTCGAACTCTGAGGAGACAAACATTGACAAAAAAGCTGAAAAAAATCACATATTTTTAAACGAATTTACTAATTATCACTCTGGGAAGCGCATAAACCCACAAAGCTGAGCTGTATCCTTACAACCCTTTTTGAAATATTTATCTGTTGCACTTTGTATCAATTATTTACCGTTAGGGAACACGCAGAAAGTTCAAATGAAAGGATTCGAGTTGAAAAGCTGCCTAAGCACTTTATTTCAGAGTGCTGGCTAACTTCCACACGACAGAACCAACTCTTCGGGTTTCTCGTCTTTTGTCTTACAGCTTTGTTTGGGGGGGTAACACTGCTGTGAGGTCATACCAGGAAGACGTTCAGTTTCAGAGAATTGTCATTTAAAATTGACAAGCTGCTGTTGCAGTAAAGAAAACACTTTAAAAGCATCCTCAAAAATGCTGTAAAGTAAAAAAGATAGCTCTCTAAATTAAATCTGTCTGACAAATTGTTCTAATTGGCTTGGTTATAATTGGCGTGTGTGTCAACACATGATTGTTATTGTGCTTTGGCTGCGCACTGAGGTCAGTGTACCTCATTAATGTCATTTGCACGGAGTGACCACAGTGATACGTTTCCACTTGGCTGCACAGTGGACATTGCGTTCTTATTTAGCTCCAGGGCCTTCTGCAGCCACATCCAGTCAAGGGTGGCTCTCTGATCCGTCTGCGTGGACGCCGGACTACAAGAGCCAGATCTTTGCTGCATAATGCTGCCACAATAATGATGCATTATCCAGAACTTGCCCGCGGCTTTTTGGGAATGTTTTCGGAGTCAAGATTGCGGATAATTGAATGATAATCTGGAAGTCGTGGTTAACCCTTGTTTATGTTCTTCGATTTACTGTAATTGTTTTAATTGTTCACACGATCAACGTAATTCTAGTAGATTCTAAAGGAGAAAAGCGCAGCTTTTCTCCTTTAGAATCTACTAGAATTACGTTGATCGTGCTAAAAAATGAAAATTGCTGCTTAATTGCATGTTAAGACTTTAACCTGTTAATAAAGGTGTTGTCACAGTCGGGGGGAGCAGCTGCGTCATAGCACGCCGCTTGAGCGGACTGACCTTTCTCCAGAGCTTCAATCTGCTCCTGTGTGAAGCTGGTCCTGTTCCTCTGCAGCTTCCTCTTGAGCTGCAGCCTCAGCTGAGACTCCTCGCCTTCGTCTCTCTCCACAGGGACTCCTCCTCCTCCTCCTCCTCCTCGGCCTGATCCTCCTCCTCCTCCTCCGCCCGTTTCACCTCCCATGCTGCCCTCTGAGTCCAGCAGGCAGCCTTGAGACACTGTCAAAAAACTCGGACTGTGAACTTTAACGCATTAACGCACGCGATTAATCAAAAAGAGTTAATATTTATCAACGTTATAACATTTCGTTGGATAGAATCATGCTTATACGATGGTCACTTACAAAAAAAATAAATATTCAATCCGTTTTTAGTACTTTATTCTAGCAATTACACAAAAAGCAGATTATTTGATGCCATATTATACAATGCGATTAATCGCGATTAATCCCAACACAAAAGTGCGATTAATCCGATTTTTTTTTTTTTAATCGATGTTCTAAATGTAGAGTTTAATGTGTGATTTCATATTGTGATTATCGGCAGATAATAAGTGAAATAATGAAATTTTAAAAAAAAAGCGATTAATCGCGATTAATTTTTTTCCAATTTGCGACTAATTAGTTAATAGATATTTTTAATCGATTTCCGTCCCTAAAAAAATCTAAAGTTGCGACTTGAGAATCTAAATGGCGTCGCAGGTATCACCTCACCTGAGCTGTGTTGCGTCTGGACGCCGGTGGGGTCATGGTACCAGTTGTTAGGCCCACTCCAGTTCGAGCCGCTCTGCAGGTTCAGCATGGTTAACTTCTCATACATACTACGAGCGTCCCGACCACCATGAAGAGAAATAAAGAAGTCCCGACTCGTGTGTTCTTGCCCCCTGTTTACTGTCACCTCCGCTCCCGTCTGCCTCCTTGGATCCTCCAATCCATTTCCGAGAGGGGAGCAAATGGGAAAAGAAGGAGGGGTTCATATCGCATGAGTTCACACATGGTTGGCATTGTGGTGAATTAGCCTCACGATGACAGACATAAATGGAGTTAGTTACATGCTCGCTGTCCTAACGTGTGTGTGTTATACATCGCCATGCTAGTATACCACCGGGAGTGAAGGAACATTAGAAGCCACTTCCAAAAGCATTTCGTTCGCTTTTAGCTTTGTTTTTAAACCGCTAAACCCAAGCGAGCATGCACACGCATCTGCTGCAGACGAGATCCACTCACGCAATTCAAAGCAGTTTCTTTTATCAAAAAAAAGAAACGATTCGGCATCAGAATCTACGGTTAAGCGAATCTCCAAGTGCAGCTGAACAATGTCAAAGGTCAAACCGCGTGATTTAACCTTTTTAATCACAAATAGGTGCATCTTTCAGAGTAAAACCAACAAAAAAAAACATTTTTGGCAAACTTACGAGAGTCCAGGTGGAAGGATGGATGCAGGGGTCCCGCTTGTTACTCTCCTCCTCTGTGGACCTTAATTCCCCCAACGTCCCCTTGTTCTGGAGCTTTGTTGACAATACTGTGTGTGTGTAAAGGAGAGAGTAGGAGAGAGATGAAGAGAGTTGGACAGGGTGAGATAGAGTGAAAGAGGGGGGTGGGGGGGTCGGGGCGGCTCTGGAGAGAAATGCGTCTGCGGGCGCTCGTGTCCTCCGAGCGATGGGGAGGGAGAAAGAGAAAGAGAAAGAGAGAAAGGAAGAGGGAGCCACCGAGGGGTGACAAAGTGAGTCAACATCAGTGTCAAGTTTGAACTTAATGCCAGCGAGAGTAGGAGGGAAGGCCGAGAGAGCGGAGCCGAAAACACAGATAATGGAACGATAGTGGATGATGAATAGATGATGGAGTTTGATTTTAGTCATAAATTACAGATTAGGGGTGGAACCATTCATTTCAACGACGATTTGAATCATTTCGTGATTTGTGGTTGATTTCTTTTGATCATTTTTAAAATCGATCCAGGAGATCTTAAGCCAAAAATGTAACCAGTGTGACTCATTGATAAATACTAAACAGTGCAGGTGAAGTTTTCCAGATTCCTACAAACAAACAAGTAAACAAGAATTACTGGTAAATTCATTCACATTTTAGTTTAATTAACTGTTGTTTTATCACATCAAATTAGTCTTTATTGGACTGGATTGATTTCTTTTTCCCATGTGGAATTTTCCAATCTCAATATAATCAATTTATTTTATTTTTAAACATTTTTTTAAAGGTACAGGTCGATTAATTGACCACTTCCCTCATTCAGACTGATCTGGTTGGATTTTAAGAATATAAATCATTTCATTGATTAAGTCAACTTATTGTTTGAACCCCATTACGGATAAATATTTATTAAAATTCTTGGTAATATTTTACATGAGGTGCTGCAAAACAGCTAAGATAGCTGAAAGATAGCTAATACATTTTTTTAAGTTTATAAAAAGTGTACTAATATAACCTTTGTAGACAATAACCTCAATTTAGATGTTAATTAATCTTACTAAGTATGTCAATAAACTTTATTCAGCTTATTGTGTGAATAAATGAACACATTAATATTGTTTGTTAATGTGTTAATAATGTTTGTTAAGGAATCTTATTATAAAGTGTTATCAGACTTCTTAAAACTAAATTGTAACGATGAGTCGCCTTTGTTGAGTTACATTTTCATCCAAATTTGTTTTTAAAAAACTTTAAATTGCTTTTTTAAATGATTTTAACTTTTTTTTAATTGATATTATTCTATGTGGTCAATTTAGGATCAGTTTAAAGAGAATAAAAAACTAGACCGAAAATTTGAAAAAAAAAAATTAAATTGTAAAATCGAAAAAAAACAATATTTTAAATTTGAAAAAATATTTAAAATATTGTAAATTTAAAACTTGAACAGAAAGAAAAAGTTAAACCGAAATCTGTTTCCAAATAAAAAAAATGTGTTTATTTGTATTTCAACTTTTATTTTTTTCGTTTCGCCCTTTTTGCTTTTAATTGTCAGTTTTCCCCATTTCGCTGGCGAGTTGATCCTATTTTTACATTGGGGGCGGGGCTTTGAGCTCAAGGACTTTAGAATATTTAGTTTTTAATTCTTTTTTTTTAATTAGATCAGTCTCAACAAAACAAAACAACATACAGGGAACATAATTTAAGCTCCATCCATATTAGACTAATCCCACTCAGATACACATAAATAAGTTTCATTTTTAATTCTAATCGTATTAATTCTTTCTATTTTATTTTTTCAGCTTTCTCTATATATTATCCATCCATTTTAGTTATTTTAAGTTGACTATAGAGGAGTAAGTATGGTTGATTACCTCCCTAACTTAAACTTAGAAACTCAAACTGATGTAAAATCACCTGAATAGTAAAAATAGTTTTTTAACCATTTATGAGAATTCTTGACAAATTTAGCTAATAAACATTCATTTAAAATGACAATTTGCTTCTATTTTGATTGTTAAGTCAAATAAAAACAGAATAAAAAGACAAAAACCATAAATATATGATCACATTTATTGAAGATTTCAATCAACTAACTGTTACAGTGTAAAAAATAAAAATTGTCTTCAAGAAAATATAACACTCTTAATCATAAATCTGGTTTTATATATTCAGTACACACGTGACACATTGAATAAATTGAATATATTGATTATCAAAGACAGTTTAGGAAGAAGAAGCAAACTTATTTTACTTTAAATATTAAAAAAGCTAAAATGTCCCTAAAAATCACAGATTTGCTGACAAGTGTTTGTCAAAGTTTATGAAACTTATTATTTTAAACTCCACGTGGCTTTTTTAGTGTGTCCTGCATGCAGCATCATCAAAAAGCTAAACAACAGAAGTCAAAAGAGAAAAGTGAATGTTCGAGAAAAACAAAACATCACTTAAATCCTGTAAGGAGCTTCAGGCATGAATGGGAAAAACGAATGTTTGCAAATATGAAGCCACTGTGAAGAAACCAGACGATATGGAGAAAAGTTTTCTTTATAGAGCTCTAAAACTTGGTTAAGGTCAAAAGTCCCACGTCTTTCAGAAGGACAATGACCAGAAACATGCATCAATCTTCTTAGCAGGAAGCTTCAGAAGGAATAAATGACCTGTTTTCAACCATTCTTTCACATTCAGTATGATGACACAATAGTAAAAGACATCAAAAACATTTGGTTTTGGACCAAATTTGATTAAAAATTGAAACATTTTGACATAGTGTTTGTACAGTCTAGTAATTTAAGGTCATTTATAGCAGCAGTAAAAACAAAATGCAATTAAAATGAGATTCAATCATTTACTAGAATTTGAATCATCATAATTTAATGTTAGTCATTTTTACTTAACATTTTGGAAATTCTATCCCAATAATTTTTAGTTTTATTTTATAAGGTCACAAATAGGAATTTAATAATACATTAAACCAAAAATTATCAAAAATATTATACAAAATTACCTCAAAAAAGATCACTGAGTATTGATACTAGAAGCCAAAGTTCCTGTGTTTGTCTTCAGATGTGTTGACTTGAATCAGAAACAGAGGAACTGATATTTTATTTTATGGAGAATATTTTTGTTATTTAACAAAAAATATAGTTTATGTTTGCATCATATTTAAAGCAAACTTTGTTCTATAGGATCTGGGAAATTAGAATATTTTACATCAGCTTAAATCAATTTTAAATCAATACAAATATCGCGATATATTGCCAAATTGATTTTTCGGACTTCAATCAGAGACAGAGGAATTTATATTTTACTTTGACCCATAAAATGTTAGGGAGAAATTTCATTTTTTATTAAAAACAACAACAAAAAAAGAAGAAAATAAGGTGTAAATATTTCAAAAAAGTAATTTATTTTCATTGTTTTGTACAGTTGAGAGTTTTAATTTGTCATGGTGACCATAAAACATTTAAACCCTCTTACCAAAAATATAAAATTACACAGAACTCCCCACAGAAAGGTTTCGGTTAGGGCGTATTTGAACCCTTATGCTGGGACAACAAGCAGCTATTTGACACCAGGAAGCCTGATCTGTTCTCAAACGTGTGTTGCTAAAGCTGCTATAGGTATTGTTCCAGGTATTATTTCTCTTATTTTGCTAAACAAAAGCGTTCTCTGGGCCTGGAGCCTCTCAGTAAAGCTTGTTTTATTTACACAAAAGGTCTGATGTGAGGTGTAACGCATGACGCAGGTATGACGGCATGTTTGAGGAGGAAAGCAGAGTAGAACCGCAGTTTAAATATATCTTTACAGCGAAAGAGAGATGAAAGATGGAAGCGGGGAGGCAGACAGGAGAGAAGGAAAGCGTTAGGAGGAAGTATGTGACTTTGGGGTGGGTGTAGGGGCTTGGGGATGGGGAGGGTGCCAGCTTGTTTTATTTCCGGTTGACAAGACTTTGCGCTCCCTTTCTCTCTGTCGTTCCCTCTCTCTTTCATACTCTGCTATTCTTTCTCTGCTGCCCCC
>NC_050530.1:8795124-8815245 GCF_002922805.2 Oryzias melastigma | reverse complement strand
TCGAGATGCGCCTCTGAGAACGGAAAGGACTTGACAAGTTCAAAGGTAAATACTATAAAGAACAGGGGCGGAAGATGCATTTGGACACCCGACTTAAGTATAATAATTACTTAGTCTGGCATTTGAAGCTGAACTTTGGAAGGGAAAGGATATATTGTAATAAACCCTAAAATATTTGGGATTTTTATGCTTAAAATATCCAAAACTTTCAGTTCAAACTTTAAAAGTTTTCATGAAATGTTAACAAAAATTGGCAAAGAACTACTTAAAAAAAGTTCTAAATATTATTTAATGCACTAACTCCAATCATCTATTTTAAAATTGATACATTTTAATTATGAGCCTTTCCTTTTCTAGGACATAATTCCTGCAGAGCGGCAAAAGATCATTAGAAATTCACCTCTGAGTTGTGACACAGAGTAAGCCTTCTCTGACTTCCCATCATCCCTTTGTTTTCTTCTGCTAGCTTACAACTCCAAGCTAACATTAGAGTTGGAACTTTTGAAGGGAAAACTCTCAAATCTTTGTGATTTTAGGCTTAAAACATCCAAACTTTAAATTCTCAAAAGTTTGCATGAAAATTTGACAAAGAAATACTTATAAAAAGTTGTAAAAATAATTTAAGCTATACGTCCCTATCCAGTCGTCTTTTGATCTATTTTAAAAAAAATTTCACAGTGTTCTTTTCAATATTATTGTCTTTTTCTAGAACATAATTCTTGCAGAAGTTCATCAGAAATTCACCTCTGAGTTGTGGCACAGAATAAGCCTGCTCTGACTTCCCATCATCCCTTTGTTTACTTGCTCTTCTGCTAGCTAACAACCCCAAGCTAACTCTAGTGGTGCAACAAAAATGGCGACTAATATCCACAGATTTGATGCAGATGTCAGCTCAGACAAGTAAACATAGACGTACATGGATCTAAATGTCTGCAAGTGGGCGCATCGACTGTATGTCCCTTCTACGGGAGATTTACGACAAAGTTTTGCCTCTATTTCATACTGATTAGAAGAAAGATTTACTCAAAAATGCAATTTTTAGCTTGATTTTCTTAAAATATGTCCTCCAACATGATAAAAATTGCAACAAGAAAATGTTAAAAAACAAATTTTTATTGGAGTTGGTCTTTAAAAGTCTTGAAAATGAAAGATAAAATCCAAAACTACCCATCATGCCTTTATAGAGCATCAAATTACACTAGAGAAATGAAGCATAGGAGATGCTAAATTGAAATTTATTCACAGAAGATGAAATCTTCTGTTAATGTATAACTCCTGTGTTTGTTTTCCCACTGTATGATGAAAAAATTGTGTAGTAAATCACAAATATTGTGATTAAACTTTTGATTTATTGATTGATTTCGTTTTATTTTCAAACCAATAATTAAGTAGTTAATATGTTGATGTCTAAATTTATTTCTAGCTATGAAAAAAAGGCTACTTTGTCATTTGTAAGCAAAAACAGCTTACAAGTAGATGATAAATCAAGGTAATTTTGGATTAAAAAGTGGTTTAAAGCATATTTTTATTAATTAGCGGTAATTGGTAAAATATATAAAAAATGCTAAATAATGGAAAGGATAAGAGAAGTGTCTTAACAATTCCTAGCTTTGCTCTTAATATATTTTATGTATGGATTTATATGTTAAACTTAGAATTATTGACAAAAACATAACAAAATAAACATTTAAAAATATCCAGGTACCAAAATTAGGTCACAAAGTCATGATTGTCCGTACATTTACTCATTAAGCTACTCTTTTTTTAAAAATTTGTTGTAAAAATTAATACCAAACAAATCTAATTTGCTGAATTTCATAGTTGGCGAGTTGTAAGGATAATTGAAAGAAAGTTTTAATTCTTTTTAGACCCTTTGTTTTAACAGACGTGACTTTAAAAGGTGGTCTTCGTCCATCCCTGCGCCCTCCTCTCCACTCTTGTCTTCTCAAGCTGCTAACACTTTTGTTTTTCAGAAATCGCCGTTGCATCTTATTGTGTTCCAGTTGTAGGAATGCGCTTCAACCTATGTGATCCCGATGTGCTGAGTGCAGTAGTGTGTGTGAGGAGGCGCGTGCTTCACTGCAAAGATTCATGTAGCTCCAGGACATGCATTTTTTTTTAGTGCATCTTGTTAGTTCATTCCTGTCACCTCTCTCTGCCTCTCCCTCCCACCATCCCTTGCTTTTTCAGCGCTGAAGGGGGGATGTGGAAGGGGGGAGGTGGACGAGGGGTGGGGGGGAGGCGGTGGCGGTGGAGGCAGTCACCATGGTTACAATGCCACTGCAAATATTCATCAACTTGTTAAAATAAAAACAAACGGGAGTGCATTATAATTGCTCCTCCTGACTGGATCCAATAATGTGTTCATATATTATGAGTGAAGAGGATGTGTGTGTTGGGGTGCATCGCACACGAAGGAGTGCAACAACAGACAAAAAAGTGATAATCTGCTGACACACCTTTCCACTCTCTTTGTGCAACTTTGTCGCATTACCTGCGTACGGATTTTCCAATGACTACTTTTGAGAGTCTTTCCTCTCTTTTCTCTTTGTCCCCCCATCTCCTGCTCTTCCTGTACTGTTGTGTAGCCCCGGGCGATACTGTGATGTGTCCTCCCTCTGTCCCTCCCTCCCTCTCCCGCTCTCTCTGTCCCTGTCACCTTCAATTGCTCTGTGAAACTAGACACACTGCCTGGGGCAGAGAGGGATGGGGGGAGGCAGAGACGGAGAGCAAGGAAGGGAAGGAGGAGAGGAAAAGAGGGACAGACATATTCATGGACAGGCAGAAGAAACAGGATGTGTGCGCACCCCGATAATCGATCCGTCTTTACACTGACAATAAATCCACTAAGCCAGTCCACAGCTGGAGAAATGTATTGTTTTTGACCCCTTGACCTGGTTGTGTGTCTGCGAGTGTAGCAACGGAAAGACATGTGCGCTCGTTTTTCAGTTCCAATACCTGTATGACAGGTTTGTTTTTTAGTAGGTGTTAGAAAAACTTGCAATGTGCGATATTAGTGATCAATATTGCAATACATCAACAACTAATACACTGTTGAACTTAAATTATACTCCAAATAACCCACGTCTAGATTAAAGGTAAGTATCTAAAATCCGAAAATGTCTCTCTTTAATTTGTTAAATATGTCAAGATTTTTTTTGCATTTAAGGTAACCATTTATCCAAATTTAAGCCTTCTTTTTGATACACTGACTGATATTACAATGACAATAAATGTGGGATGTATTGTGCAGGTGTGCATCAATTAATCCATGAGTTGATTTATAATCCTATAATCAAACCAGATTGATCTGTCTGAGGAAAACCGATAAGTGAATCGATCTATTTTATATAAAATCTTTTAAAAATGAATTCAATTGATTATGTCAATTTTGGAAAATACCATTTGGATTGAGGTATAGTAGGTTTTTACACATGTGATGGCAGCAAAAAATGGTCAAGTCATCATTACAGTTAAGTGGAAACACTTCAAATGTTGCATTCAGTGTGGGGATTAGGGGCGGGGTTGCTCAGCTCCAAAAGCCACGCCCCTTCAGAGGACATTTTGGAAACAGAGGCTTCAGATCAACGTGAAAATTGGATTTTTAAGACAATTAGGTTGTAGGATTTCGGTTAAAAACTTTTAAATAAAAAAAAATCATCATGGGGGACTTTAATTTACACGTCATTGTCTTGCAAGAAATACAAGGACTCTAGAAAAGTTCAGATGCACTTTTCAGAACCAGGTATTTATCTGAGTTATGGTTTAATTTTTGGTTAAAAATTCAGTGATAAATAAACCAATATTAATTACGAATTGTATTAGTAACCACAAATCATGATATGAATTAGATTGTCAAAATGAATCTTTTTGAGCATAATTGCAAACAGTGATAGGTGCCCCTGTGGAGCTACAGTGTGGACCCTTTACTGCGTGATTACTTACATTTCCTGGAAGACATTTAAACCCTCTATTTGTCCAAGCTTCCAGTGAACTGTAGAGCAGGTTCAAGTTACACTGGAAACTTTCAGAAACAAAATGTCAGCATGAAAATCAACATGCTGTTTAGCTGATATTCAAATGATGGTTGACAGGAAAATATCGTTCTACCTTTAATTAACCGTTTAACACCGATGTCGCCAGCAACACTTAAACACAAAATCTTTTATTTTCTCCTTCAGAATCTACTGGAGTTAATTGATTATGTTAACGGTTGAAAAGTTACAGTAAATCAAATAACATAAATACTGGAGCTCTTGTGTTAAAGAGTTAAATTCTGCTTGCTTACCTCTTACCTGCTAAAAATGCATGAATACGTGTAAAGATAATTTCAAAATAAGAGCTGTTTTCACCATTTTTTATTTGCTTTATCTTTGTTATAAACTTGTTGCTGAGATTAATTAAACTTCATTGCATCAAAATTTTTATCTTGCAATAAAATGATGACTCATCCTTTTTATTGGTGTATTAAACATGTATTTACCGGTTTAAATTGTTCTAAATTGAATATATCTCTTCAGCGTTTACAGGAAGTTATGCACATTCAAATTGGATTTGAATAAAAATTGATTAAAAAAATATGAAATAATTTAAATATTTAATTAAGTATAAATTAAAGGGCCTTTTTTACTTTTTGATAAATTTTGTTACAGATTTTACTTTTTTTTTTAATAGAAATTATTTTCTAAGTGTAAGATTAAATAAGTATTAATGAATAATTTCAACCTAGTATTCTGATGATAAATTATCAACATTAAAGACTTGTCAAAATGTTTTAAAGTGTTTTTTCGAGCCAAATTTCCCAAACAGCAAAGAAGGGGTTTGTTTGTGACATTCCTCGAATTCCATTGGCTCGCGCTGAAAATGGAGGGGCGGGGCTTGCCCTTTGATTGGCCGAAGCACACAGGTGAGTAGTTGTTCGATCGAAACTGATATCGGCTGCATGTTGGGGTGAAGGAGGAGACGAGTCTGCAACCTGGAGTGAGTCCGGAAACAAGCCGAGAGGTTTCTTTTCGACGGACATGTAACCTTAAAGAACAAAAAAGAGAGAAAATAATTTAAAAATCTTCATCTGTTGGAGTTTTTACCAAGAGAGGAGAGTAAATGTAGCTTTTATTGACTTTTTAATTGGTAGGTGAACTTCTTGAAACGGATTTGTGGGCGTTTTGACACGTAAAAGAGGATGTGGACGAACCTTTTCTGCTCGGTTGTTTGGTGCGTCACAGGTGAGTATCGACCGTTAGTTTCATCTTGTTCGACCTGAACGTCGTACATTGTGTACTTTAGGGGCGTATAGTAGTTTGCTAGTTTTGTTCAGCACGACGTACATAATCAAACAACTTTTTTGGCGGGGGGTTTTGCTTGACTATCACGTTCTTGTGTCTTTACAACAGTTTGGAGTTCTCGCGCCCAAGAATGTGGTCGACCTCCATTAATGGAGAACAGGATTGTGGGAGGGATGGACTCCAAAGAAGGGGCTTGGCCGTGGCAGGTGGATTTACAGGTAAATCTGCCAAACTTTCTGTTTTCACTCACCTGAGAAAATCTCTTTGAATTTTCCTCTTTGTGTTCCTCATCCTGGTTGCAGTGCTGCTGACCTGCTGAGGTAAGGCTTTGTCTGTGATGTTAAGGTGACTCATTGTTTTTTCTCCCTTCGGCCTCCAGACAAAGAGTGATGGTCACATCTGTGGAGGCTCCATCATCACACAGAACTGGGTCTTATCAGCAGCACATTGTTTCCCCAAGTAAGACATTTATCTATAGAAGTCTTGGGTTAAGAATTGTTTTTATAAAATATGTACTTGACGTTTTATTGCCGATATCCTAACAAGGACATATTTTTAAAAGAAAATTAAGATTAAAATAGCATTTTTGAGTATTTTTTAATCAAACGTTGCAAAGCAGGAGCGGATGAAAAATTGTAATTGTTGAAGTGACATCAGCAATCTGATTTATTGTGGGGTAGACAAATAGAAACCTCTTTATTTTCCTTGTCTGAGCTTCCATCTGGCTCAAAATTGTATGTGTGGATTGCTCCAATATTGCTCCTCATTTTTGTTACACCAGTAATGTTAGGTTGGGGTTGTCAGGGGCTTTAAATGCTATGATTTTCTTATATATGATCATTTTTTAATATTAGTTATTTTTGTGAACTCTTACCTGGATCTATGTGGCACCACCTGGGTACATACTGTGTAGCCTGGGCGCTTATCCCAAAAATTTGGCGCAGACAGAATGGTGATGTGTTATTTTTGCTGTGAAATTCTGTCATAAAATTTAGACAACACCAGGTGAGCATTTTAAGATTTATTGAAATGTTCACACTATTATAATCTGTTCTAACTAGCACTAGCTGTGAACAAATCTTTTTTCCTTAATACATCATCAGTTTCCATATCAAAACTTTCATATGAATCATTTTCCTCGTATACGTCTTTGCTAAAACTCCATTTTCAAACCAGTTCCTCTAATTCATTGCTCGCTTTTTCCACCAGGAAATAGTCTGCTCCCTTTCCCCCGTCTGCTTCCTCCCTTTTCCAATACATTTACCTTAAATGTAACTCGGATTCCTCACCAGAATGATCTTTGGTGTATGTCAACGCACAAAGTTTAAACGCTAAATCAAATGAGCATTTCTTGACCATCGCTACAGTGGCTAACAACATGACTTTGCATGAGCCGGGGGAGCTTGCGATGCTAGCCACTAGCTGAAGCTAGTGATCAGCTAGCATGGGAGTCTGCAACCTGAGGCTTTGGAGCCAGATGTGGCTCTTTTACCCCCCCATTGTGGCTCTTTGGCTTTAAGAAAAGTGCTAACAATCTTCATAAATATTAAATTAGTTTATTTGAGTTTAACACATTCTAATATATGCTGCACCATAGGATCTAGTTGTTGTCATATGAAAGAAAATGTCATGTTTGACTCTGTTTTTTGAAGAGGATCTTATTTGACACAGATTATTTTATTTTGAAAGGAACTTGTATTTGCTGCTGTCTAAAGTAAAGATGTTAAAGTTGTTATATATAGAAAAATATCACTTTTAAAATGTAATTTATTGTAAATATTTGAAAGCTACATTTTAATAGCTAAATGGCTACATAAAAATAAAATGTATTTTCTAAAAAATGAGCTAGGATTTGGTGGCTCTCGCTGGGTTCTGGTCTGTCAGAAACTGGACCAAATGGCTCTTTTGGTGCTAGTAACCCCTGAGCTAGTAAATGATCAGGTAGCTAGGGATTACAAAGCTAGCTGATCACCGCTAGTGATCGTGACGCTAGCTGGTGCTCAGAACGCAGCTTTATAACCCTCATGCTGTCCGAGGCATGTTTACATTGTTGTCATCTGGACCCCACAAGACAGCATGGTTAACTTCTTTTTTTTTATTTTATTTTAAGGCTTTTTTTTATCTTCACTGATGTCTGCGGCAAACATAAAATCCTGTCCACCTTTGTTGTGGGAGGTATCGCACATCAATATAAGGTTTGGTCATCTGGACCCCTTAAGAGAACGCGAGGGTTAAAAGGAATGCTCAGAATGCGTGGAAGAAACAAAATACCGCTTTGAGGTTGGTTTTAAATGAGAAATAAGCATTATAATACACTTAAAAGCTCAAAAAGTTGTTTTTGCATGGTATATGCCCTTTAAGCTAGCGATTCACAAAGGGATGATGGGAAATGAGGGCAGTCTTACTTCAAGTCAGCAGACCTACCCACAACAAAAAAAACCAGTATATTTGTAACAAAAATACCACTTCATAAATAGATCAAAATATGATTGGAGTACATCTTTAATCATTAATACACGTAAATGTTTGACATTTTTTAACTAAACCTGTTCTCGTTCCCTTCAAGTTCATACGACGTGAGCAACTACATTGTCTACGTTGGCCGGTACCAGATCAAAAACACCAACCAGCATGAGTCGGTTCACTCTGTGAGTCGCGTGGTGATCCCATCCAGCTACGTTGAATCTTACAAGGGGCAAGATGTGGCCCTAGTGCAGCTGTCCACCCCCATAACCTGGTCGGATTATGCCCGTCCTGTGTGCTTGCCCTCGTCTGGAACCCTGTTTTCTGCTGGCATGCGGTGCTATGTCACCGGATGGGGCAACACCAAGGAAGACGGTAAAACTTGCTAAATTTCATCATATTATGTGTCAAATATTTAATAAGGTCACTGTTTTGATGAATGTGTTTTATTTATTACAACCAATTAAATTAGACTGTTCATTTATAGTCTAAACTCTAAGATGATTTGGGGTTTTATATTTGTTTTAATGGCTGTTAGCAGTGAGAGAAATAACATAAAATGATTGCATCTCCCCACAGTCTCTCTGTCAGGACTCGGGACTCTACAGGAAGTGGAGGTGCCAATCATCTCCCAGAGTTCATGTCAGGAGATGTACCTCTCAGATCCAACGGAGCAGGTGGACATCCTGAGTGACATGATCTGTGCGGGATACCAGGGGGGCGGAAAGGACTCCTGCCAGGTATTATTTGATCAGCTGTTTGCATGTTTATTTACATCACAGAACCTGAATTTATTCATTTTTATTGGCTCTTTTTTTAAGCATTTGTCATTAAAATGCATCTGATTATGTGTAATCCCCTCAGGGTGACTCAGGGGGGCCCTTGGTCTGCCCGATGGTAAATGGGACCTGGGTGCAGGCTGGCGTGGTGAGCTTCGGGATCGGCTGTGCTCAGCAGAACAAACCAGGCGTGTACGCGCGGCTCACCACCTTCTCAAGCTTCATCAAGAACAACATACCAGAGGTTCAGCTGTATGGAGCAGCCCATCACATCCAGAGTGGGAGCGTTATTTTGCTCTTTAGCTTTGTGCTAATCCTGCAGGTTCTACTTCAAAGATGATTTCTGAGGGTCAATCTCTGCCTCAGTGGCCTTTAACAGTCACATTATGTTACTTGTATCTGACTTGCACGTGAAGCCATAACAAAATGTAAACATGATTTTTTTTATTTTTAATTACAGCTTTGTATTATGAGCTTTAAGTAGATTTCATAGTTTTGTATTTTAAATCATTTCAAATAAAATGTTTTTAATCGTCAAAGTCGGCTTTATTCATATTTATTCTCCATTATCACAATATTCTTGGCTAATGTGAAAGAAATCAAAAAGGAAATACGATTTAGTGCACGCTTTTATTTTGTTTTTGTTTTTAAAGTGACGTAGCATTCAGACACGAATTTCTAAGATTTTTCTTTATTACAGAAAAAACAGTTTTGTGTGTTCATTCATGGTCTATAAAAAATTATTTTTTTCAAATTTTGAAAGTGTAATTTAGGAGTCTGGTGCGATGCCATCAGAGAGGATCATGGGAGAGCCAAGCTGTAGCTCCTGCTGCAGCGACTCCAGGTCAGCCGGAGTCATGCGGTGAACCTCGCTCCAGTCGGACAAGAGGGAGGCGGAGAGGGGGGCTGAGTCATAGCTGAAAGACAAAAGTCAATGGATAACAAAAAGATTACACTGAGAGTGAAGTGGTTGGGTTAATACGTGTTCTATCCTGCATGTCTGCAACTGATTTCCATTTCGACTGAAGTGAAAAACTTGTTTGACTTTAACCCGGCGGCGTTTGTTTTAAAATCACTACGATGGCATGTAGGAGAGACAACACTTTAATATGAAGGCACTAAAAGACTTGAAGATTTTGCATTAAAACTTTTAAAATGTTTTTTTATGAGGTTATGGGTGATTTTCTTTTTTTTTTTATTCATAGCTGGAAATAAATTCACGTATTAAGGGGTTAAAAATGGCAAAGTGTTCAAAAGGTTTATTGTTTAACACATGATTTGTGCTAAAAACTGTCTATTTATGAAATATTCATAAACCACAGACTCCTAAAATTCTATAAATTGTAACTGAGGTATAGTTTAGGTTGTTTTTATTTCTGGAACCTTGATTCTTTCTGCCGCTTGGTCTTGTTTCTCACATTTTCATTTCTATAAAAACTTTATTTTTGTGGAAGTCGATACATTTTCCAGGACTTAGGCACCGTTTCATCAAAGTTTTGAGGATTTGACCCCCAATTATGGAAGACAAAGCTGTTATTTAGCCCTAATTCAAATACTGCCTTACAGTTGCAAGATTAAGGATGTGATCAAGATTAAATAACTCAATTTCTGTATGAAATGGACACATGATAGTCTTTTTTATTATTGTTTAAATCACAACGATGGAGAAAACAATTGCCTGCTTAAATCACACCAAAATATGTTTTTTGTTTAACACAATCGTGTGTCCAGTTTATGCATAAAGTCAAGTAATTCTAAATAATTCACATTTTTCTCCTGCAACTATATATATTTATGAAATATTCTTGTGTTTGAATCTACTTCAAACGGAACAATTTCTCTATCTATCTTGATGTAGATGGTAATAAGATGCACGCCTTTCTCTTTTACCCATAAGCAAAGCAACAAAATTAATTTTTTATATTTTTTCTTGTTTAAATATTTGGTTTTATGAATGGTTTAAATGATCTGCTTCATTGTGTAGCTAATGTAGAGAATATTTGGTGCTTTTTCTTGTCACCTTATCATCCAAACTTCATTTCTTGGGGTGTAAATGTGGCTAATTGTGTGTGTTTTTTTTTTTTTAAAGTGGGGCTAAAAAATGCACTTGCTTTTATACTCATACCAGTTTTGTCACTGTTTTCTGAATTCAGACCTAGATTATTCCACTGGTATTAGGAAAAAACCCAGAAGAGATACAAATGTAGGTTCATGGTTGAGTGTTGGTGTTTCTGTTGAAGTTTTAGTGTCAGATCTCACCTGTCCCGGTCACAGTTTTGCAGGTCTGTCAGAGATTGGTTCAGAAGGTCATCCAGGTCAAAGCCCACGCCATACCCAGCACCGCTTCCTTTAGGGGTGACTGAGAACACGGGCGGTAAAACGTCCTCCACCTGACAGAAGAAACACAAGAAGTGTTAAAGTTTTGCTTCCATTAAGATTAAGATTTGTCTGTAAATAAACGGCAGTCTAGACCTGGGACTTTGAGAGCTGCAGGGTGACTGTGTGGATGTCGGGGGCAGTAGAGGCTCCTTGCTGTCCGGTATCGGTGAACACCAGGCTGGGATGAGGCTGAGAGGAAACCCCGACAGTCCCACAGAGGGGATTTCTGGTCTCTGATGCTGGTTTCCCTCCTAATGTAGAACATAGCTTCTCCATTTGTCCTGAACTTCCCGTCATCGTGTTGAGGTTGCTCTGACCTGCGATGGCCACATTCCCGTTTGTCTCTTGGGCGTTGAGGGTTGGCGCTTTTGACAAAAAACTCTCCAAAGGGAGCAGTTGTGATTGCTGGGGATCAGCTTGGGTTTGGGGCTGCAGGAAGCCGGACGGCGTCGTCCTGGTCGGTTGGTGTGGCGGCCTCGTCTCCAACTGCTGGCCGCTCCAAGTCCCCAAACAGCCGAAGCCGCTGCTTTCGGCGTGAGGCTTCAGGGTGTTGTTTTTGACGAACCCACCAGCCACCGCCATTAAGTCGAGCCCTCCGTTTACAGAGACGACTGAGGAGGTCTGCTGGTTCATGGAGAAAGGCAGTGATGGTGGTTGAGTGCTGGGCGGCGGAAACAAGCCTTGCTGGTTTACTTGAGAGATGAGCTGTGTCTGGAACGTTCTGGCCTTGTCGGTTTGGTTGTTCTCTGTGTGAGAACTCTCGCTACAATCCTTGCTCTTACATCCATCACTGTTGGGAGTTTGCGATTTGTCGCCGCGGCTGTCCATCATCCGTGTCCAGCGTTGCAACAAGCTCTTGTCGTCGTCACTCAGCAACACCCCACCCAAAGAGTCCCCCTGTCTTCCCTCCCGTCTTTCCTTTTCTTTCAGTTTTTTCTCCCTTTCTCTTGCTCGTTCCTGCCTCTTCTTTCTTTTCTCCTCTCTTTCGCGCTGACGCTCCTGGGCTGTGACAGACCGCCGGCACTCCAGAGCAGAGGACAGGGAGGATGAGGTGCCTCCTCCTGCACCGCTGTCAATCCCAATAGCTGAGGCACCTCCATCTGCAAAAAAAACATATCAAAGAATTCAGATAAAGCAGGATTTTCAGAAATGTGTGCAAAAAAATGAACGTACCACTCCTGGCTTTTTGTCTGATAGCTGACTTTAATAAAATTGCCTTAAGCGCATTCTTAGTATCCTCTGAAATGGCGCCCTCTTTTCTGGTTCCCTCGGCTGCAGGTTGGGAACTCCTCGAGTTCTTGCCAAGAGACTGTGAAAGGGACTGAGAGAGTGAGTGGGCTTGTGCTACAGACAGAGACAGGGAGTGGGCAGGGGTGGGTACGGATGCCATTCTCTGCGCCGGAGCTGCCGCCGCGGTGGGAGCTTTAGCCGCCGGCTGGTTCACGGTGTTTGGAGCCCGGGTGCTCATTAAATACTCGTGTACTTCGCGGTCTCTCATCGCTTCCGTTGAAGCCCCCTGACTAGACACCGGGGTTGTTAGATCGATGGTCTCCGGCTGGCCGCTGTCAGAGTTGGCGCTGGGCATGTCCACGTCAACCGGACCACTTTCGGTTTTACTGAGAAGAGGTAAATTGAGGGTCGCACGAGTCTGGGCGATGTCTAAAAGGGCGGCAGATTTATCAAAGGCTTTGATCTGATTAGCAAATGCTTGGTTCACTTCTGCCTGATGGCTTTGCTTCTGTGGTACCATTGGAAGCAGCGTGGATTCGGTCAGGTTGACGGTTGCCGTCGGAGCGTTGCTCTGGTTGCTGCTTTGCGCAGCGGCTCCATTGTTCCGTCTCGGCAATGGCTTGAATTGCAGCTTCTGACGGCAGCTTTGTTTCTTTTTATGGAAATCTTGGATTTCTATCAAAATTGCATCTTTGATTTGTTCCTTGCTCATTGCAATCTTATCAAACTCGAAGTCAAAAGCTGGAACGCATATGGGCTCGTCGTCTGGGTCGTGGTATTTCGCCAGGTATGGGTGCTCGAGTGCTTCCGTCACGCCGATCCGCTGGCGGGGATCGAAGCGCAGCATGGCCGCCAGCAAGTCCAGAGCCTCCGGTTCAGCTTGAGGGTAGAGTTTGGACAAAGGCACAGCAGTCCGAGACGGAAGGCTCTGAACGTAGGAGCGCACTCTCTCGGCCCTTATGGCACTTATTAACCCCTCGGGGGGCGTACCTAACACGCTTAAAATGAGCTGAAGCTGGTGGACGTAGTGTTTGCCGGGAAAAAGCTGCTTTCGGCCCAACATTTCAGCAAAGATGCAGCCCACAGACCACAGGTCGATGGCCAGGCTGTAATGGTTCAGAGACAGGAGCAGCTCAGGAGCGCGGTACCATCGAGTCGCCACGTACTCCGTCATGAAAGAGTAGGACTCCTCAGGGTGGGAACTTAGCCCCCTCGCCATGCCAAAGTCCCCAATTTTCAGCTCACAGTTTTCATTCACCAGCAGGTTGGAGGGTTTGAGGTCACGATGGATGACGTTGGCAGAGTGCACGTACTTAAGGCCACGGAGGAGCTGGTAGAGAAAGTAGCGCGTGTGCTCGGGGGTGAGTGTTTGGGTGGAGTGTATGATCTGATGAAGGTCACTCTCCATGAGGTCCAGCACCACATATCTGGACACACAGGAAGTAAAGAGGTAAGACATCATTGTATTATTAGGACATTTAATTATTTTAGCTCAGGTATATTTGAAAAACAAGTTTTTTTAATGCACAAAACTCAAGTTATTCAACCAGCATGTCAATAATTATTTTTTCCTTCTTATGGAGAAAGAAATGGTCTTATTTACCATTAGAGGTGCCACGATTAGTCGACTAATCAATGACTAATCGACTATGAAAATAGTCTGCAACTAATTTAATGGTCGATTAGTCATTACTTTATATTATATGGAGTCAGAGTAAACTTGAAAGTTATATGGCGTCATGCTAGCTTTTTAGACTATTTTGGAATTTATTAAGGTTTTTTTAGGCTTTTTTTGAGTTAAGCTAATATTTCAGCTGCATGCTAGCTATTTTGGCTAATTTAGCCTTTTATGTTTTTTAGGCTATTTTGGAGTTTAGCTAATATTTCAGCAACATGCAAGTTATTTTGGCTAATTTAGGCCTTTTTTTGTTTTGTTTTTTATGTTATTTTGGAGTTTAGCTAATATTGAAAACTAAATGCTAGCCATTTTGGCTAATTTAGGCTTTTCAGTTTTTGTTGTTTTGGCCTATTTTTAGTTTAGCTATTTCTTCAGCTATATGCTAGCTATTTTGGCTAATTTAGGCTTTTTTTGTTTATTTTTAGGCTATTTTGGAGTTTAGCTAATATTTCAGCTACATGCTAGCTATTTTGGCTAATCTATGCTTTATTTGTTTTTTAGGCTATTTTGGAGTTTAGTTCATAGCTAAAAACAGCTACATGCTAGCTGTTTTGGGTGACTTTGGCTTTTTTTTTCAAATTTTTTAGGCTAATTTGGCATTTAACTACTATTTTAGCTGGCTATCAGCTTCAGTGTTTCCAGCCATTAGCCTCAGCAATTTCAGCTATTAGCTTCAGTGATTTCAGCTATCAATTTCAACATCTTCAGCTATCAGCACTAGCATCTTCACAGGTAATTCTTTATATCTAGTTTTAAGGTAGTTTAAAGCTAATGATGGTTAAGATGTGTGCTTTACATCCAGTTTGTGTGTGACCTGATTAGTCGACTAATCTGAAAAAATAATCGGCGATTAGTCGATTATTAAAATAATTGTTTTTGGCAGCACTATTTACCATTGATTTAAAATATAAATACTCATTTAACTGGCTATAAAGGTAAATATTAATAAAAATTTACAATAAATTTAAGTTTATGTAAAATAATCAAATTTTTTTGTATATAACAGCATTCAAAATGGAAAATTGTGTGCTAAAATGACCGGTAAAATACATACACAGACTTGAAGGCGGAGTGAGGAAGATTCGGTTGCAGGATGTCTTTGATGGCGATAATGTTGTCATGTTTGAAATGTTTGAGAATCTTCAGCTCTCTTAAGGTGCGCTTGGCGTTTGTCACCACCTCAAAAGCGTTGGAGATCTTCTTTATTGCCACCTGCTGGCCTGTGTAAGTGTGAGACACGGAGTGAGGAGCAGCTCGTATTAAATTTCCTCATGTATTCATAATGCGTGACAGACAGTAACTACCATTGTCCCGTCTTCTGGCAGATGAAACAACACCGTATGCCCCAGTTCCGATGGTTTCTATAATATCGTATTCCTCTCCAACGTCGAACTTCACATCGAGGGAGTGTGCTTTCAGCAGAGCCAGGTTCTTTGCTGCTGTGCTGGTGTCGGCGCCTTCCACTCCTTGCTGGTTTTGACTCTCTCTGCTTTTTTCTGTGGCCATGGTTTCAGGAGAGCCACTTTTGCCAACTGCAGCATTTATTGTTGACATTTTCTGGAGAGAATGAAAAATATTTAAAAGATAGTGAAAATTACGATAAATGGTTACTTTATACACATGCTAAAATAAAACTACGCATCTGACCAATCAGAAGCTATGTTGACTTTTATGTAAATAAACTTTTGCAGAGAAACAGAAATTTTATGTCAGTTGTTTTTTACTTTTTGTTTATGTATTATAAGTCCTATTGTCGATCATGTATATCCCAGATTGCGAGTTTTCCTTATATTGTTTAGCCCTAGTTAAAAAGCTTTCAGCTACATTCGTTTCTACAATTTTTTTCACTGCTTTTAATCAAGTTACTTTCCTGGAAATATAAAAGAACTGACATCTATACTTCCCACTTGACATTGCAGGACTGAAATGTCACACCTTAAATGTTAAACAATGGCAGATTTGGTTACTAGGTGGACTACTTAAGCATAGACTTAGTTGTATCTCGTTTTAATCAAAATCTCTATGAAAATGGTAAATATTTTTGATAAAGAGTGGATGCAAATGAAAGGTTTAAATGGAAGTTTGAAGAATCATCCAAAACTTTCTGGATTACTTTACGTTGTGGCTATAAAATGCTAATAAAATACTAATTTGTCTCCAAAAAATGCTAAAAGAATATTTATTAGGAACCGCAAATCAACTTGTATGCACAAAATCCGTATCTGTGCCCACAAAATAAAAATTTCTGTGAGCAAAGAAAAAAAAACAAAACAAAAAAACTTATATTTTTTAAATAAAAAAGTAATCCAGACTGAAACAGAACAATTAACAAGTGAAATCAGACTTTAAAAATATAAATTGAGGGGTATGTTTATTATAGTAATGCCCTTGATTAATGCAGAAAATGTGTGAGGACAGACGTACAGAGAGAAGCTATTTATGAGTAAATAAAGAAAACTAATCGAGCGAATGTTGTGGAAAATAAAGAATCAACACAAAGCTAACTTCAGACCGTAAGGTCATGCACCAAACGGGACGAGACCCCCTACCTTTAAGGAAAAGGTCCTGAAGCAGATTAGCGACCAAATCCGCTAAAAGGTGGCCTCAAAACAAAGCAGTTGTCATTCTGTGTAGCTAACAAACAAAGATATGACCGTAGCCTTACCCACTTTGTGACGCAGGGGCGTAACCTAACTGCTACCTGAACCTGTCTTTGTTTAAATGCCCCGAAACTGTCTTTTGTTGTTGTTGTTAAGATAAAACATAAACTAAACGCGAGCGTTTATAAATTATATGGCATATTTGCATACGCTAAGCCGTTTTAAAACCATAATTATGGTTTAATCCGGAAAAGCGTCGACAACTCTTGTGTGTAGCTTCCTCAAACGCTTCCTTGTTCAGACTGAGAGGCGCGTGAAGAACCAATGAGATGAGAGGACATCAGAGAAATTGTCCAATGAAATCGCAAGAAAGGAGACAAGGCGGGGCTTAAGAAGGTAAAGATTGTCTTTGTTTATATTTTAATTATTTTAGAAAATTCAGTTAAAAAAAATGGAAAAATGGCATAGTTATTCATAGTGATTCTCTTATTTTTGAAGGACTTTATTAAGGCGGAGCATCAGAAATTATATGAATTTATTTTATATATACATATAACGGGATTACAATTGATTCTATTTTTGTTAATTATTAAAATTATTTAAAATATTTAAGTTCATATAAATGCATATTAAATAGCAAAATCAAGAACATAAATCACAAAAAAGCTTTTCTGAAAATTCTTTTTTTCTTCTTGTTCTTCTTTTTTTTCTCAGAGAGCTTTACAGGCTGAAGTCTGTAGTAAACAAACTCAAACGACCATATGCGAGGTTCCACATCTGGACCCAAACATCCAATGACAGGAAACCTTAAAAGTCCCTGAGTCCAATCAGAAGTGACTGTTTCCTAACGTGCCTCCATGCAAAGGACCACAGAGAAAACGGAGTTAACGCTGATCGTGGCATTTATTTCAGAGCTTTTGCCGTGATCCGAATTGATCCAAACGCGTCCACATGGCTGCAAATCCGGCTATGCCGACATGGGAGAGGAAAGTGCGCGTGTTTCTGTGTTTCTTTGGCTTGGTTTTGTCCGTGTATGCCCTCCACGTCGAGCTCTCCCGTGAGAGAGACCCAGAGTACAGGGCGATGTGCGACCTGGGGGAGTCAGTCAGCTGCTCCAAAGTCTTTACCTCCAGGTATGACTCCATTCTTCCCTCTGGTAAACGCAGGTCATGCGCCAATTCTAAGCTTTTTTTAATAACAGGCTGAGTGAAAACCTGCATGAACTTCTGTGGACTCTCCACCCCCCAGCATTGCCACGTGTTAGAAATTCCTATAGAAGTGTACGGAGCTCTGGACATGACATAAAAATAAAGAAATCGTTCCCTCAAATTTGTAATCTGTAATTACAAAATTAGTGTTTTATGTGCAAACATTATTATTTTGTTCACACAAATGAGTATTTTGTGCACAAAAATATACATTTTGTTAATACAAACTGCATTATATTGTTAATACAAATGACTTTTTTGTACACAAAAGTTATTATTTTGTTTACACAAATTACTATTTTGTGTGCAAAAAATTATATTTTGTTAATACAGTATTTTCCATACATTTTAATTTTAACTGATTTGTTTCCAAATCAGTATTCTTTTAGCATTTTTGTGGATACAAATTAGTATATTATTGCATTTTATAGCCTCAAATTAGTATTTTGTGTACAAAAATTCATTATTTTGTTGATACAAATTATTATTTTGTCATTTTTTGTTCGTACAAATTAGTATTTTCTGCACAAAATTTGTTATTTCGTTTACACATTTCTATTTTTTGGGCACAAATACGCCTCTAAGTTAGTTTGTGGTCCAAAATGTGTTTAATCCTAGGAATTTTTAAAAAATAATTAGTATTTTGTGTGCAAAAACTGTGTTGTTCACACAAATTAGTATTTTGCGTTCAAGAATGAGCATTTAGTGAATACAAATGAGTAATTTGTGGCCTAAAATTAGTATTTTGTGGCCACAGTTTAGTATTTTCTTCATACAGATTAGTATTTTGTGTGCACAAAGTATTATTTTGTGTGTTTCATGGGCACTAATTAATCTTTGTGCCCACAAATGCTAAGAAAAATGCCAATATGTTACCATAAATTGCTATTTTTGTGCCCAAAAAAATGCTAATTTGTGTGCACAAATTAATAACTTGAGCGAATGATTATATTTTTCTTTGACTGTCATGTCCAGGGCTCCATATCATTTCTCTGAAAGTAATTTAATATATTTCCAACAGGATTTCCCCTTTCCTTTGAAGGTTATTGATGTTTTTCATGCAAAGAGACATTTTTTATAAAACATTCTCAAGATTTTCTAATATATTTGTTAGAATTTGAAATGTGTTTGAACTTCTCTCTAACAGGTGGGGGCGTGGATTTGGTCTGGTCCAGTACTTTGTGGGCACTGATAGTCCTCTGAACCAGCCCAACAGCATACTTGGCATCATATTTTACACTCTGCAGTTGGGCCTCGGTGAGCAAACCTCAGAAAGTTACTGAACAGCTTGTAGTTAACAGTGAAAAACACAGTTTGAGTTGCATTTATAAAATAAATATGATTAGGATAATTAAAATAAATGTATTTTTTGCAGGACTGTCTCTGTCCAAAAAGGCGGCGCTGGCACTGGTCCTCTCCTCCTGGGTGTCTCTGGCTGGCTCAGTCTATCTTGCATCTATTTTGGCCTTTGTTTTGGGAGATTTCTGTATGGTTTGTGTGTCAACGTATGTTATCAATTTTGCACTGTTCTACACAAACCTAAAACGAAGGAGAGCAGTGGAGGCAGTCAAGGAAAAAGCTGGATAAAGTGAAAAAAATGCATCTTTCAAAACTTAATGCAGCCAAACTGCTCTGAGCCTAGAATGAAAAGTAATTGTGTTTTTTTTTCTTTCATTTTCAGAAAAGGCGCTACAGTTACATATTTTTAGCAACACTTTGCATGTATGATTAAACTTTTTTTTTATACCATTTCTATCAATTTTTGTTTTTGTGTCATGAAAATGTCTTGAAATCATCAAGGTTTATAAAACAATTAAGGGGAATGCCAGGAGGGGGCGCCAAATACAAATATATACTGTATATGGGTCTGTAGAAAATCCAGAAAATCTTTGCAGCCATTTTTTCCTAGTGCCAGAATTTCTCATACTAAATTATATTGATCTAATCACAGTTCATGCTGATAAACTATAATAAAGCAATAGTATTACACTTTAAAGCTTCAAACAAAAACAAATGTAGAATATAAAGGTAAATATTCCCTCATTTGAAGTGTAAAAAATAAGAAAAAATAATATTCTTTGTGAAGGTAAACAGTTGTCTAGTTTATTTGTCAAAAAAGTTCAAACTACTGACTTAACAAACAACCTAAAAAAATATTTACACAATTTTTGTTATTTATAGTTAAATATAATTTTTTATTAATAGTTTAATATTTTATGGTATTCAATTCTGAGCTTTTTTTTAGTGACTTACTCTCTAAATGGCTTCATTAAGGAGTGAACGATAAGAGAGTAAGAACGATTTTGATTCAGAGTTTCACATTTGTTTAGAAACACATTAATAATCTACAGTATGTTTTGAATATATTTATATTAATCTGATACAGTTCACATACTGTAAATTGAATTAGTAAAATAATGAGATTGTTAATAGTAGTGTTAGATGAATTCTCAAAAGGAGAATCTCTGACAAAAATGTTTAGAACAATAAACATTGTAA
>NC_050530.1:8754524-8795056 GCF_002922805.2 Oryzias melastigma | reverse complement strand
TGAAGACAGGCTTAGATGGAGGAAACTGATTCGCTGTGGCGACCCCTGATGGGAAAAGCCGAAAGGAAAAGAAGAAGAAGAAGAAGAGTAAGTAAAGCTGTTCATTTAGTCAGCAATGTATGTTTAGGTTGACCCAACGTTAGCATTAGCCGTCCTATGGAGAATCCCATTAAATGTTAGCATCAAGCTAGCGGACTTTAGCTCTATGTGCTAAATCGATTTATATTTTTATGAATCGATTATTGATCTGTTGTTGAATCGATTTTATATGCCCAGGCCTGATAAAAAATCTCTTAAAAGTTACATCAAATTCAAACATTTAGAAAGATACTGTAAATTAGAAGAAAATATAATCCATCCATCCACTTTCTTCCACTCATTTGGGACTGGATGGGGGAGCAGCAGTCCAACACCTCCCAAGACCAGAATACACAAATCTATTTGAGATCTTCCCAGATTGGCTCAATAATGTTGAGGTCACTCCCTTCACCATATTCTGTTGTTACCATTGACAGGCAGATTTGGTCTTGTGTTTTGGATCATTGTCATATTGAAATGTCTACGTGTGTCCCATGTGCAGCCTCTGAGCTGAAGAGAGCAAGTTTTCCTCCAGTATCTTCTGATAATGTGCTGCATTCATCTTGTCATCACTAACTATGAATTTAATAAAAATGTTTATGTTATCCTTCATGTTCTATGAAAAAGGACAAAAAAAATCTTAATTTCTTCCAGAGTATGTAAGCTTATGAGATCAACTGTAAAGCAAAGAGCAAAGTTACATGTTACTTAAGCACTTCACAATTTCCTCACTTATATGAAGAAACAAGCATGTAGCAAAATTAGGACCATTTTCACTTCCTTCTTTGAACCTTTTTACTTCTTTATGACAGTTTCAATTTTACTGTCTGCTTGATTCTGAGGCTTAAATTAAAAACCCAATTTGAATACTTGTCAGTCACTGCCATCAGCTGTACCCACAGACCCCGTTTGTTTCAGGGGGAAGTGTCTCAAAAAGCACAAATAAGGAATCATCTGTATTTTCACACAGTCCTGTTTCCCTTTTTTGGCTTCTTTGCTGAGTGCAGTCAGTCACCAATGATTCAGTCTCAGTAATAAATGATAAATAGCTCAGTCACATGGATGGAAACTGGAAAGTGTTGTGATCAATGTTATTTTGGTATCTTACACACTAAAAACTCCATAGATGACTCAAAGATTAAAAAGGGACTGACTTTTTTCTGGGTTATTTTAACACACACACACACAGAAGAAGAAAAAACATAAATTTGGTTTAATTAAACTTCTATAGCCTCCCAAAAAGTAGTCTTGCTCCAAAAAAATAACCCAAAATGTATCTCAAATGTATCGCCAAGAAACAATTAAGTTTGGAGCTCCTATGTGAGACAAAGTAAATAAAAATGTAAAGTAATGTTTTTCAGAAAATCTCTTTCAACCAATCAGAGTTGTTAGAAAAACGAGTTTTTAGCACAATTTTAGTTTGAACTGAAGAAAGAAACACAATTATAATTTTGGGGGATTATTGAACAAAACAGCTGCTTGTTTTTTAGTCATGCAAATACCCAGTCTCAGGTTAAAAAGATAAACCAAATTTGTCCTTAAGAACTCTACACAACAATAGTGAAGTTAAACGTTGAATGAAAATGACCAGAATTTTCCACAGAAGAAACTGCAAGAATAACAGTATTGAAATTGTGTCATGAAAAAATAATAGATCAGCTCATAAATTAAAATTCTCATTTGAGGAAAAAAAGGACAGAGTTAGATGGGCCACTTGTGGCTCTTTTACTTCTCCATTGTGACTCTTTGGCTGTAGAGAAAAATACACATTTAATCATTTTGAAAATTAATAGTAAAATTAAAAGTAAAGTGAAAACCAAAAGTAAAGAAAACAAACTATTCAACTCATTCTCAAACAGTTGGACAGAAACATTTTTACATATTTTGCGCGCCGTGTACCACAGAAAATCAATGGGACAACAGTACGCACAAACAGAATCGAGCTGAACCAGATTATAAGTACATATTTTCAACACATTTAAGGATTTTAAGTGCACTTTATGGTTTGAAAAATACAGTAAGGGTCACTTAATTAGCTTTGATTTAATTTAGGTTTATTAGATTTATAAACTTCTGGCTAAGATGCACCACAAATGTTAAAATAAACTGCTGACATTTCACTACCTATTTCCATTGACTGTATAAGTAAGAACTGGACTGAGCAACCCCTCCCTTCTCGAACAAGCCGGAACAATCTCACTTGAGATTGATGACAGTGGTTCCTTTAAAAAACGTGACTCAGCACGACTAATCGCTGTCACTTATCAGGGTTTCTATGAACTAAGATTTGTATGATAACATGATGTAAACGAACACAATTTAGGAGCTAAAATAAATATTTGTTAACTGATTTGTTACTCATACTAAACTGCGTAACTGTGTGAGTCTATTTTCTCTCCATAGTTCTCATTCAGCTCACAGCAACTGGACTTAAAATCTTTTTCTGCTTTGAAATAAAACGTTTTTAAGGAAAAAAAGACACTTTCTTATGTTATTCTTTATCATATATATATATATATATATATATAATATATGATAACATCGATTAATCATTTTGAATCGATTTAAGGTTAACAGATCAGTAATCAATTCATAAGAATATACATTTTAGCACATAAAGCTAAAGTCCGCTAGCTTGATGCTAACGTTTAATGGAATTTCCCATAGAACTGCTAATGCTAACGCTCAGTCGACCAAAACATATATTACTGACTAAATTAGCATCTTTTTTTACTCACAGGCAGGAATTTTCCAAACTATTTTAAGTAAATATTTTTTAAAGTAATAATTTGTGGTCTAAAACATCATTTTTTGCTGATTTTTTTTTCTTCTTCTTCCAGAATAAAGTGCATTGCTCCGCCCGATCGCCACCTAGTGCCCTCCAGGAGCAGCAGAACAATGTTTACATTGTTGATGATCTGAACATTCTTGTTATATATATATATATATATATATATATATATATATATATATATATATATTTACATTAAGATGAATTATGTGTTTGGAACAATACTTTAAAAGATAAAAAATGATGACTCAACACAATTCTCAGTACGTTTGACTCCCCTCTCTTTATTCTGTCATTCATCCCCATGCTTCACAACAATCAGCTGACTGTTATCTTTGCTTCATATGCTTCATGGCATCATATTTCCTCTTAAAAATCCAACTTATCAGACAAATGTTTTAAGGTAGTGTTCATTTTAGCGCTAAGGTGCACTCCCTGATACTCCGGAACTCAACCGAGCAAGAGTAGAAAAGGTAAATGACTTTCATGTGAGGATTTTTAAGGGAGGGGCGCGTAGTTGACTGTATATAAACTGTAGAACAATCTACGATAACACTCAGAGAAGCTCTCTACAGCAGCACAATGGCTTTGTGGAAGCTGGTTTCCTTTCTGGTTCTCGTTGGTCTTCTCCCTACAGGTACGTCTTTTTTAAAGATTCTCTTTAATATTTTTTGGAAATTAAGAATACTGAGGGCTGCACCATCATGGTTAGCACAAATTATTGTTTCCCTGTTCTCTTGTGTTCATATTGCTCAGTATATTTAAAGAGATAATTGTATATTTAATTTTAGCTTTCAGCCTCATCCAAAGTCTTTTTTCTAACTCTGAACATCTTTTGTTACAACCAAGATTTGTTTCTTTATTTACTTGTTTTTTGTTCCTGTTCATAAAAAAACTAACAATATTAGGGGATAAATTTTATTATTTTACACTAGTTACCATATAATTGTCCTATAAATATAACTGTTTTACACAAATGGTTTTGAGGTTTTTCTAAAAATCTTCTCTTTTCCAGGATCCTTTGCCCAGCTTGATGGTAATAATATGTACTGAATTCAATCATTTTAATTTGGGTAATTTATTTTGTAAATGACATTTTTCATGATTTGCTTCTGGGATTTGCGTTTCAGTGTGCGGCATTGCTCCCCTCAATCCAAAAATAGTTGGGGGTGCAGACGCTGCTCCTGGAAGTTGGCCGTGGCAGGTCAGTCTGCAGTTGTACGGCAAGCATCTTTGTGGCGGTTCCCTAATCAACAAGGAATGGGTGCTGACTGCTGCTCACTGCGTCGTCGGGTGAGAAAATGAAATGCTTCTCAGTCAGTCGTGACTTGAGTTTGACCCTGGTTTGAGTAAGAAAGCAAACATCAGATTTGAAGGGAAAAAAATGACATTCCTGAAAGAGTCAACAACATATCAGAACAGAAATCTTGCAGAAAGCAAATATGAATTCAGTTAAATGATTTATTTTCTGGTTTCAGAGCAAGCACAAACAAATTCCTGGTTTCTCTGGGCCATCAGAACTTGCAGGGAAAAAATCCAAATAAGGTGTCCAGACGCGTAGCTGCTAAAATAGTTCACCCAGACTTTGGAGGAAGAACTCTAGACAACGACATCGCCCTGCTCAGACTCTCTTCACCTGTAACGTTCACTCACTACATCAGGCCAGTGTGTTTAGCTGCCAGTGGAAGTGTGTTCAACAATGGCACGGGCAGCTGGGTCACCGGCTGGGGTAACGTCAAAGAAGGAGGTAAACTCACTCTGCTGGCGTTTTCTATGTTTTTGTGGGCTGGTCTAACGTGTCTTTCCTTGCAGAGTTGTTACCGTTTCCTCAAACCCTTCAAGAAGTGGCTGTTCCAGTTATAGGAAACCGACAGTGTGGCTGTCTCTATGGAGTTGATGGCATCAACATCACCAGCAACATGATCTGTGCCGGCGTTTTGGGCGGGGGCAAAGACGCGTGTCAGGTATGCTGCTCATTTGAAATGTCTCTTGGAAGATAAAGTGTAAGTCACTTTTTTGTGTCAGGGAGACTCGGGTGGCCCCATGGTGACTAAGCTGGGTTCTGTTTGGATCCAATCTGGAATCGTCAGTTTTGGTGTTGGTTGTGCTCGGCCCAATCTGCCAGGAGTGTATTCCAGAGTTTCCCGTTACCAGGCCTGGATCAAATCTCACATAAGCGATCACGAGCCAGGCTTTGTCCAGTTCCCCTCCATGGAACCCGATCTAGACAACAATTACACCTGTCCTGGCCTTTCACCCGCCACAACTCCGCCTGTCACCAGTCCCTCAAGCGGGTCAACCAAAGATACCTTCATAACTCTGGTAATTACAAAAACACATTTGTTCATTGTTTGATAAAAACCTGCTCCTCTGGTGTGCACACAAACATTCGTTTGTGGAGAGAAAATTATTGCAGATAAATTGTGTTTACTTCCTCTAAACCAGGGGTGTCAAATATACGGGCATCCGGCCTGCCAGATACCGTTTATTCCGGACTATAAGTCGCATTTTTTTTTTATATAGATTGGCCAGGGGTGCGACTTATCTTCAGGAGCAACTTATTTGTGATTTTAAAAGACATCAATAGGCTCATATATTCGTTATTTGGCTAGATATAGCTTTTATCCTCAGGACTACTTGAAGAATTTGAGATCATTCGTTTGAACTAAATCACTGGCATATATTGTATCTAACATGTTTTATTTTACATCCACAGAAACAGTAAAAAGTCCAGAGATCCTGCAGGAAGTGCTTGCAGAAAATCACTTTTAAAGAAGTTTTCCAACACAATGTACTCTGTAATAATGTTATGAATCACTTAAGTATTAAATTAAATAAAATTATTTCAATACTCTTAAAATTGTTGTGGCTTTATTTGGACTGAAATGAATTATGTCAAATTTTTTCATCAACTATTTTTTCCTGATAGTCTTCTGTTAGCTGACACCTGTGGGAAAATGGTTTTACAAGACTCTTTTTGAATAAATAAAAATGCTTTAATTTTAATACATAATTCATTTTATTTTACCATGAAATTTCTCTTAGTATATTAAAAGTGTAACTTGATATCCTTACATGGGATAATGCTAGTGTGAATGATGCAAGCTAAATGTGGCAGCTGAAGATGCTAGTGCAGATAGCTGAAAATTCTTAAATTATCAGCTAAAAACACTGAAACGCTGATGCTGATACCTCGCTAAACTATTAGCTAAATGCCATATTAGCCTTAAAAAAATGGTAAAATGTCTATTTTAGCCAAAACAGCTAGCATAAAGCCAAAATATTAGCTAATCTCCAAATTAGCCTAAAAAACTGAAAAAAGCCTAAATTAGCCAAAACTGCTGGCATGTTGCTGAAACATTAGCTAAACTCCAAAATAGCCTAAAAAACCTAAGCAAATGCCAAAATAGTATGATATTTCTCTTACTATATTTAAAGTGTAACTGAATCTGTTTCTTTCAAATTGATATTCATACATAATTCATACAGAAGACACTACTGACAAATGTGGCAGAATTTATAATACATTATTCATTTTTTAATAAAAGCAATATGCATAAATAAAAAACACAATCAGACAGGATGCGTCAGGGCACACTAGGCGAAACGTATTTTTTGCGCACGCCCCTCCCCTTCGCACACACACAAATACCACTTTTGAGTCCATTTTTTTCTCATCTTCCTTCCTATTTTGACCTTAGAGTTGTCCTTAAGAGCTTGTTTTGCTACGTTTTCATCCTTAATAAATTAAAGAAGCAGTAACAGCGACAACATCGCGCGCCCCTCCTCCTCCTCACCTCCACCTAGATTCGACAGCAGCTGCGTCAGGCAAGGACAGGGTGGGGTGCAGCACCAGGCGAAATGATTGATTGTCTCAAACATTTTAGTTATTGTATTTATTATTTTAATTATTAACTTTTTTTTACATTTTACACAAAACTGAAAAAAAGGGGAAAAAAAAGCATTGCAATTTGGTGCCCCTTCCAGCTAATGGCAACCCAGGCGGCTGCCTAGGGCCAGCTCTGGCCACTGTACAAGGCTTCACGGTCCATTTTGTAGACTATAAGCAGTTGACACAATCAAAAGCTGGAATTGAAAAGTCTTGAACATACAAGTATGATCTGGCATAAAGTCCATTCTGCTAGGCTTTGAATGAAATGGCTCTTCTTTACTTTTAAATGTGTTTTTATTTACTTTTTGTGGCCACATTTAGTTGCATATTTTCCTATGTGGCTTCCAGTGCACAACATTTGTTTCATTAAAAAAAATAAAAAAAAACTTGTGCAGCAAATATATATTCTTTGAAAAAGAACAAAATAAAATATTCAGGACAGTTTGACAAAACATAGTAGCCTATAAGCTAGTTATTGGTGCAAAGCTAAAGGGATGATGACATCCACGACAGATGAGATGAATGGCGTTCACGCCTCTGGAGGGGCTTCTCCGTCAGGCACAGGATCTCCTACATTTTCATTTTCATTTATCATCTGATTATATTTTCTCTTAAAGAACCCAGCCTAGGAAAAAAAAAACATTCATGTGTGTCCTACATTAGTACTAGGTAGTTTAGGTTAAAAGGCTTTTTGGATTTGATAAACTTTATGTAGTATCTCACCTTGTAAAGGGCAGCAGTGACCAAGGCCACAAACGCCAACCCTCCCAGAGATCCTCCAACAATCTCTTTGGTGAAATTTGGTGCGGTGTAAACCTCCACTTCTGTTTCAATCTGAAAGGGTGAAGCAACATTTTAATTAAGTTTAAGATTATATCTCAAATCCAAACCAGAGCTTGTTCAGTCACCTTGCGAACTGGAGGGTTGTGGTTAGAAGTTGTGGAGAAGAAGATGTACTGATCTTGGTCATATTCAAGACTAACTGTGCTGATCAAGATGAATCTGGAAGCAGAAAGTCCGATCTGAGAAAAAGAAGAGAAATGCTTTTAGTTTAATTTGAGTCAAACTAAACAGGACAGTATCTTAAAGTCAAGTAAGAACAATTAATTTATCACCTGCTTCCTTGCATGTCACTTACTTGTTTTATCCACGCTGAACTCAGATTGGCAGAGATGGTATATGTTGTTTTGTCCTGCCTTTCCATGAACCTTCTGCACTTGAATGTCCTGCATGTGGCTACAGAACAGTCCTGTGGGTGATAAAGGAAAAGAAAGCTGGACTGCAGTTCATATTTTTAGACTAACAATGACAGAACATCATTAAGATTCACTTACCACTGTTTTGTTTGCCTTTACATGAGGAATAAAGTCAGTAATAGCCGGACTTTTGTCGTTTACACTTCGACAATCTGGAATCTGAGGGAAGACCGGATTAATCACTTCATCTGGTATCTTGTCAGGAGTCTAAGGCCGAATCCGAATTCTAACCCTACTCCTACGACTTCTGCCTACCCCTCTAATTGTTGAAGTTGTGGGGATTTTTTAAGGGGTCGAGACTAAGGAGGGACCAACCCTCCGCTGTCAGTGTCGTGCTGTTCCACGGAGGACAAACGCATTTCTTCTCTGCACTGAAGCAAAGAAGTTTACATTTAAATGTAAGTAATGACTTTTCAAGGTTCTGAAACCAATGTTGTGTATTTTACACTAACCTAGATTACCTGCGACTAATGATGATGTCATCGAGTGTTAGTAACGTCCGGATTTGAAGACGATATTATTCCATAACTCTTCGTTTGGAGGGCTAGATGTAGGCATAGGGAGAAGCCGTAGGGGTAGGGACGGAATTCGGATTTGACTTGAGATCTATTCCCAAGATCAGACTAGATAGCGAAGCATTCTCACTCCCAAGTGGTCATATGTGGATGTATGGTTCAGTCGCCCTCTGTGTAACTTTTTGACATTTCATCAGCTTCCATCAGCTCAAGCAATATATTTTTGGTCTTCTTCAAGTCAAAATGTAATACATTTACCATTTTAGGCTCTTGTTTTTGCTTTTATAACTCACCTGCAGGCTTTGCGAATCCCCCCAAATATCTTTGTCCCCGAGCTTTATAGGAACCTCGATCACAACAGTCAGATTTAAAGGCCTGAAATTGTTTGTAACCTGCAAAAGTACAATTTAAATGAGTTTGGTCTATCAATGTATTTGACAGTGAATTAACTTCTAAATTAAACTTATCCTAAAAGATAAGTCATCGCTTTACCTCTGTTGATTGTTGGAATGGTTTCTCCTCGACTTTTTCAAAAGAGAAGTTCGTATAGCTGTGGGAGCTAAACAAATGTTACACAATTAATCTTTTTTTCTACAATTTTGCATGAATTTTTAGTTTTTTAGGAAATTCTTGAAGACGAACCCCTCAATTGTAACCAGAATGCTGTACTTCACATCAATCTCCTTTTTCTTGTAGAGTTCACTAAAAGAAGAGTGCTGCTGGTTCCCACTGAAACAGGAAAATTCAAAAGCATGTGAGCCCATATGTTGCATGCGTTAATAATCAGTGGTAGGAAAAATACCTGGTGGCATTAGCAGTGATGAAGATCTTTCTGCCCAGTTGACTGTTGCTTCCAATCCCATAGGAAACAATAAAATTAGCCTAAAAAAAGCAAAACATATGAAACATCAGGTGGAAATTTCCTTTAAATTAATGTTAAGCAGCGAAAAAAATGGTCTTAACCTTAGATTTGCTTTTCAAAATGGGTTTATCAACCGTGCAGATCGTGGTTCCCCGACTTTCACCATTCTCACTGTCTGTAGAGTTGCATTCAATTCTCCCCTGTCAAAAAAAAGACTTCAATCAAAGCTGAATAGAAAGGAAAACAAAAAAACAGGTCTTACCTTTATCATGGTGAACTTTGTGTAGGAGATTCCAGCTGGGTATGTGAGAGTAACATAGCTGTTGTAGGAGTTTTCCTCCCTGTTCTCCAGTGATACGATTACATCCAGAACCTCATCGATGCCCACTTTAACCAACGGAGAGCTGACAGAGCCAGGAGGAACAAGAAAAACCCAAATGAAGATGATAGCCATCTTGCAGCGTTGTGAGAAAACCTATTTGTTCAAATGGTGGTTGTAAGATGGATGTAAACTGAATGGGATAAAACCCGCATGGAAGCTGGACTGAGTGTGATGTCACTCATAGGAAATGGCTTATTTCCAACTACAACAAAATAAAGTCAATTAAGTTTTCACTTTTTTGCAGGCTAGAGCTCGCCATGTTGAAAACAGAAATTGACGGTAAATAGTAATCGATCCAAATCGGTCTGAGTCAACGTTTCCATGACAACCACTCTTGCCCATCAAAAGTGAGCTTGTTTTTCTGAAAAACGGGCTACAAGAAACCTTTCAATCAGACGTTTCAAATGTTTGGCAAAATACCAGATATTTTTGTTTTCATGAACCTGATTGTCCAGTTTCCAACTTCCAATCAAGAAAAACATGTAATGGAAAAAAATTGGATCAGTAAGAAAATGGCAGAAAAAAATGACAAATTTAACAAATAAACAAATAGTGTTTATGTCTGAATCGAAGTTTATGGGCTTTTTGGAGCCAGCGGATACTTTCTGTTTGGAGCACAAGACAAATTTCTGACAACTGAAACTACATATGAAGATTTTTTGTCTCTTGGTCTCACCCCCTGAAGTCGAAATCCACTTTCAGGTTATCCATACATGTCTCATCTGCACCACAGTTGATCTCAAACTCCATCTGAAGAAGATCGTGTGAAACTAAGCACTAAGTTTGGTGGATGTAATGAGTGTTTTAAAGGTCACTCACCGGGTGAAAGGTTGTCATAGCTTGATGAGCAAGACTTGGTCTAAGATTTTCACTGGAAGGCAAGCCTTCAAAAGTAAAACTGAGTTCATTTTTAAGTGGATTCAGAGCATCTTCTGGACAAGCCTGTAGAAAAAAATAAAATAAATAATCACTCAGTCCACATTCATATCCTAAAGTTGTTATTATGCTAACAGGTTATACCTGAGTGAAAAATTCAATGGGGCTGCACGCATTACTTCCCAAGTTAACTTCAGTTGATCCAGTCTGCTGTCGTCGTTTCTCAGCAAAGTAAGCTCGGTTGTTTGGAGACTTTCGGGTAGCATCCAGTGTAAAAGTGTAAGTAATCTTTGCTCGAGCTGAAACAAATCAGGTGTTTTTTTTAATGTACATACATAAAAAAAACAGGCCTTAGGGTAAACTTAAGGAAAAAAATAAAGGAAATACACCATGAAATATCTTTTAGAAGAAACCCAGAGGGCACAATGAGCAATAGATTGGACAATTACCATGACAATTGTGAGCTAACAAACATAATCCTGGGGCAAGACCCTACTGCCTTCCTCATAACCAATGAGAGACAATAAAATACATGTCATGCTAGTTCAGACGTCCTCCGGCCAAACAAGGTCTGCGTCAGGTGCTGGGGAACCAGAGCACCTTGAAGGAAAGTGGGCAACTAGAACAAGACGGGAGATGTGAGAACAAAGAATGCTACTGCTCAAGTAATCCTATTTAGAGAGGAAACATGCAGAGGATGTGGAGTGAATGGATGCTTCGGAATCCACAATCCCTGCTAACTGCCAAACAACTAGTAGCTCAATGTTCTAACATCCACAAATGGCAACTGCTATCACAACTTGAGATATATATATGGAAAAGCATACATGAAATACTACAATCAAGTGGCTGGGAATAGTATATTCGAAATTGTGTGCAGAATATGGACTGGAAACCCCAAGGTCAAAATAGGAAACAAAATGGAACTTCCATAAACAGACTGACATGATGGCAATTGCGAACCAACCAGACATTGTAGTGGTGGATAAAGACCAGAGGAAAGCCATTGTGGTGGATGTGGCAGTACCAAGCGATGGTAACATCAAGAAGAAGGAACATAAGGACCTAGAGAAATACCAGGTACTCGGAGAGGAACTGAAGAAAGTTTGGAAGGTGAAAGTGACACAGTGCCTCTTCAGTGCGAAGTATTGTTTGTGCCACCCTGCCTGCATTACTGAGCATTTCTACCTGGACCCGATCTTCTGTATACCGGACCCTGCTTTATCTCTCATTGCCTGCTGCCTGCCCTGACCCTCGCCTGGACCTGGACTCCTGGACAACTTTAGTCTCTTCTTGGATTATCCCATGCTCATGATTGACCTCTGCCTGTCTGAGCCTGATTTATCTTTGTGGACTTTAAGTTGTGCTTAGTTCCTTTCTGAGCTTATGAACCTGCTGCATGTGGAAGTAGCTGTCAGCCTGTTTGTGACACCAGTCACCTACCACTGCAAGGTAAGTTGAAAAACTGTAAATCACCACCTTAGAGATGTCTGACCATTCCCCATGCATGGTCACAACTGTCAAAATGTTGTGTGATAGTAAAAAAAACAAAAATAAGTATGAATGAGACAGGCATGAGGGAAAGTCCACCTGTGCCAGTGGTTTGTGTTTTCATGAGAAAGCAGATTGCGGCTGTGTTCTTCAGATCTTTTGAGCAGTTTTCCTCCTGAGTTGAAATTTTCTTTGGGCTGAAGGTAACGAAGGCTTCCACAGTCACTATAGGCCTGGACCTAGAAAGACACAGAGTTGGGAATTACATGACAATTGAACTACATTAAAGGTTTTTCTCAGAGGTAACTCAACTCATGATGTTCTTTGTTTGTGTTAACAATAAATAGTGAGATTTTACTGGAGATATACGGGGGATCATCTTGTCTCAACTTTTTTTAAAGATAGAACTTTAGCAAAAATGAAAGAAAACACCTCACCGAAGAACTTACCTGAGATAAACCACTGTTCCTTTTGAACCCACCACTAAATCAGGGAGGTTGTCACCGCTCTGATCAAAAGACCACTGACTCAAGGAGACACCAAAGAACTTCAGACCTGCTTGAACTTGAGAAGCAGCGATTCTCTGTGTGATGGAGACACTTTGTTAAAAGAACAAGCCAGGTTTTTGTACATTAAAAAAAAGCTTTAGTTCATGGATATGACGCACCTGTGAATAGGTGGGATTGATACTATTGATACCATTGTCTCGTCCACCATGGAATATGTAAATACTTCCCTGACCATCATTCTCTAAAGGTGCTCCAACAGCCAGATCATTTAATTTATCCATGTTCAGATCAGGCAGAACAGTGAGAGCTGATCCAAATCGCCCTTTTATCATTGCATCTCCTTTTAATATGATTTGTAAGGATGGTAAGTTGAAGTAACAGTCCATGCTCTGGTTGTAGAAGCAGAGAAAACCATTTGGGGAGGTGCAAGACAAGGACAAATGCATGAGCTGAGTCTTGTGACATTTAAATCATACTTACAAACGTCGTTAATGTGCAGACATAAACTCGTCCTTCTCTGTCAACCTCCTTATACATCGGAGAAGATACGAGGACCAGATCTGTTAACTGGTCACTATCCACATCCATGGCACAAACCACTGCGCCAAAATATTCCCCAGCCTAAAAAAGAAAAACATAAAAAATGTCCACGTATTATTTTATTAACACTGTGGTTGCTATAGTTTTTCACAGAGCCAAAGCCAAAAGCCAAAGTTTTTCCTTTTGATTGTAGGATATGTGGAGTATTTTCTACTTTTCCTGAGAAGCATTTTTTACTTTAAAATTTGTTTTATAGAATAGTCCCAAATTTGCAAGATTGGGTTTTTACATTGTAGAGTATCAGAATTTTAATAATTATGGGGCAAACTGATTTAAAATACTAGCTGGTTCTATGATTGTGCTTCCTCTGCTTTCCCTTTTGCAAAAAAATTGCTAAATTATCAGTAATTATTATTACACCGTGTTACAACTCATCAAAATGTAAAACACTTCAGTACTTTTGCCAAATTAGATTATGTTATGCCTCTGGAAATGTAAAAACTGTAACTTAATAGTGATTTGTTGATAGTGTATGCAATAGTTAATAGTGCATGTATTTCTGAGCGCTGGCAGCTCTGCGCTAACATAGCTGACCGGCAACTATTGATGATGACACAGAGTGGGAGTTGCGTCAGAATTTGAAGGCATTATTTTTCCATAACGCCAGGTTCACATCACATGCGGAAGTGCCACAAAGTGGAGTGCGCGCAGAGAAAGAATTCTGTACAATCAAATTTAGACACATTTATAGACATCTAAAACCACACCCTGTGCTCCGTTGACAGCCCGCTACATTGATCCGTGTTTTTTCAGTCACATGACTCCTCCAGTTTCCCAGGAGGGGGAGCGCAATTGAAGAGCACGCCAGTCCATCTGCTATGCTCACACACACATAGGCGTGCACACATTCACAGCGAGCCTGCATGGAGAAATGGCATCAGCTGACTGAGAAGCGGCTTGAAAAGATCCTAAAAATCACGGAGGATAATCATCCAGATCAGGTGTTTATTATGAACGAAACCGGAAAGTTCTGGATAGAGTTTCGCTCTTGCACTTATTTGATGAAGGAGGAAGTGTGGTGCACCCAAAAATGTGCATCCACATTTGGTATTTTATTTCGAAAGCCATTCATTTTCAGTAATTAAAATATAATTTAATTTATTTTATACATTGATTAAATGTAGCCTGTGGGAAAAAAAGAGGGAAGAAAAAGAACATTTAGATGATGAGTCTGAAAAGCGGAACCTTCGACACTCTTGGAGCGCCTCCAGGTGGCTGAAGACGGGGCGACTTCCTGTTTCCGTCAGAAGTGCTTTGGAGAATGAAGAGAGTGGTCGTTTCGTTCCTGCTCTGAGACTCTTTTTCTTTTTCCAGGTTAGTACCCGGCTTAAAACCTCACAAAGGAAAGCCTTAAGCTTTGGTGTAGTTTCCAGATAATAATCAGTATTATTTGTTTTATATTTTTGATTCAAATCGGGAAAATGTAACTCTTTTTCGGCGAGAACTGGCGGGAAAAGCCGAACGGGAAGTGGCCGGTGATCTCGCGAGATTTCATGTCTGGATGACGAGATTTGGGTTATGGACAAGTGTCGTTATAGCGGCCGTGTAGAATTGGTTGCATTATGAATTTGCGTGGATTTTAATGATTTTTGTGGAACTCCTGACCTAAATTTAAACATGTTTAAAAGCATAACTAAAATAAATAGCTCTTGTAGTAGTTTTAAATGAGATATATTGACATATAAAGTAAATGTTATTTTGTTGTTAATGTGAAAGTTGATTCCTAAATGTGCAATGTCCAGCATTTATAAGTTAAGAAGGCTAAATAATAGTGAAAAGCATTATTTATTTTGTTTACATTGCAATTATCAAAGCCAAGGTCAATTAAACATATGTAAATATTGATGTTTCTTTTGAAATTGAAATGTGATGTATTAGAAAGGAAAATAGAACAGAGAATTTGAATACTTATTTATTTGATGCATTAATCAGATATTTGTTTAGACTTTTATGGTCAAATTTTATATTGGACAAGTGGATGCACTGAATGGAAATTTTGATTTTGTTTAAATGATTAAATAGAAGTGCTTTGGAGAATGAAGAAAGTCCTCATGTCGTTTTGCTTTGAGACTCCTTTTCTTTTTCCAGATACAACATTCTTTTTGTTATTGTGGTCGCCACACTCGGGACCCGTAACAGAAGCACACGTTTTTTAAGCCACAGAGGAGGAGTGACAGTCCTCATGAAAAATATGCAGTCTATTGTTCTGGATAAAGAAAAAAAAACTCTTTATTGAGCAATACTCTAATGTCCTTTAATAAATGTTTACAAAGCATGATCAAAAGTGTTTTCGATGAGTTTGAATCAGTCATGGACATTCTTTGTCCGCGGAGTGTAGGCGGTGAGACGGAGACAGAGGGGTCTCCGTATTTGCTAATTTTTTTGCGAATACTATATTTATATCTGTGCAGTCTGCTTAGATACAAAAATATGATTGCATTTGTCAATAGGAGCATTTTATTGTGCAAAATTGGTTCTATTTTAAACATTGACCAGATTTTCTTGTGTTTCTTGGCGTAGCTTCCAGCCTGGATCGACGAGGATCGCTTGCTGCTAACACACAAAAAATAGACCAGACGTTGTGATGATCGCGACCCAGCCGTAGTGGATCGTGGAGCTTTACGTCTGGTATGAAGTACACAATAGGTTAAACAAAGGCGCCAAATGGAAGTGGCCTCCATTCCAGGCCGCTTCACAGTGCTTCCGCATGCGGTGAGAACCTGACAAAACTCTCAATTTGGAGGGCTAAATGTAGGGGTAGGGATATTCGGATACAGCCAAAGAAAAAGAATCCTCTCCGCACTTATCCAGTCTAAACACCATAGCGTGTTCTTGAAAATGCGTAAAATATGCGGTATATATAAGTTGACCAACTCTGAAGCAGCAGAATGTAATTTCTAGGGTTTTGCTTGGGATTAGGTCTAAATTTTGAAATAGAGGTTTATTGGTTTATTTCTAGCAATCAAAACAAAGCAAAAAAAAGACAGAAGAAGTATGTATCTAGACATACATATATTAAATACTCATACTGATACACATGTACATGCACATATATATATATATATATTAAGAGTAAAAAGAATATCATAATTTGCACACACACCCTGCCTTCGCCTATCAGTGGCCAAGTTAGGCTCTGGCACCCCCGCGACCCCATAAAAGGGACAAGGCAGACACGAGGATGAATGAATATCGAGAGTAAAAATAATGTCACAATTTGCACATAAATATATATATATATATATATATATATATATATATATATATATATATATATTTGTGTGTGTGTGTGTGTGTGTGTGGGGGGGGGTATGTGTGTGTAGTAAGCTTTAAGTAAGCTATATACATTTATGTGCAAATTATGACATTATTTTTACTCGTAATAAAAAAAGAAAAATTGTCATATATGCACTTAAACGTATTGCAGATGACACATTGAATTAATGAAATATTAAGTTATTAATACAGGTATAACAGAGTTGGGTGTCTTCGTGTGTGTTTGAGTGTGTCATCTATCAGGGTGGATATGTTCAGTTTTGATCATGATTGGCTGTGAAGCATACCTGTAGTTGGCTGGGGTTGATTAATGTTATGATTTTGTCTGCAAAAACCACCTCTACAGCTCCTCTGTGCTGATATCTTGGAGCCCCCAAAATTGTCAGTGTACGTCTGCTGGTTGTAGCAATCGTCATGGAGTAACCTAAAAATCAACCGTTCAGTCATAACAGACAACCATAGATGTTTAGCAAAGGCAGACATTTAACTTATTGTTTTGCGTGCTCACATGTTTTTACAGCAAATATTTATGATAATTAATTCTCAAAAACTGTTTAACAAAAACACAACTTGAGCAACTTTAAAACATGAAGAACTTTATGTCTAACTCACCAAGATAACTGTCAGGCGCCATAGACATGGACTCATAGGATACAGTCGTGCCGCCGTCATATCTCTTATAGCCTCCCCTCCACTGATTAGCACCAACTATTCCCATCTGAATTCCCTGTGGACAAAGATGTGCTTAGTGATGTATATATTTTATGTTCTTTTATTAAAACTTCTGGTTCAAATGATTACCTGAGCCACATAAGCAGCACTAAAGCCCTCCTGCGACATTTCCATTTTCAGTGTGTTTCCACTCGTCTGAGATCCTGTGAATCCAAAATACAAACTTTAGCTTCTCAATACATTATGATGAAGGATTCACAGTACCATAAAGCATGTGAAAAATATTAAGGTATACTACATTTTAATTTTACCGTAAGATTTATGGCAAACAGATAACATAAAATTAGTCATCAGTCAGTTTAAAATTAGATTTTAAGTGCTTGAATTTGTTTTTATTTTTGAGTAAAATATTCAATGAAATGCAAAAAAAAAAGTACCTTCAATGGGAAAGATTTGTGACTGCAAAGCTTTTCTTATGTTATCAAGAGCCTGAAAGCTCTCTACTTGAAACACATGCGTTTGTTTTGGGGCAGATGCAATTTGGTCAAGCTCCTGTTTTCCTCTAGAGGAGGAGGAGGAGAATGCCCGCCCCACCTAGAAAGATAAATAAAATGTTTGAAATAAAATAAAAAAAAAAAATCATAAAAGGAACATTTTCCCTGTAGAGACCTATTAGTAACCAGATTGACATTGACTTTTTCTTCAAATGTGACAAAAAAAAAGAAATTAAAGTAAACTCAATATCTTTTCTTTGTTATGCAAGCAAAAGTGTTAGTCTTTGTCATTAGATCATACTCATATCAACTCACACAAACCGATAAAAAAATGCAACTATTTTAAATTTAAATTAAAAAAACAAATAAATGAAACTTACCCCAATAGCATATCGAACAATATTACGGGAATTAGCTCTATTTATTGCGCTTGGCAACTTCTCCGTGTCATAGGATTCTCCATCAGTAATAACTATCAAAATCTTATTTGCATTTGGCCTTCCAGAGCGAGAGAAAACCTCTTGTCTGTTGAAAGAAAGATTTTTAAAAATATATGTTTATGTGTTAAGACAATGTCAATATATAATTTTAACGTAATGTATAAAAAATGTAATTAGATTTAAAAGGCATGGAAACCGGAATGTCCTTTTTCCCAAAACAAAATCAGGAAAACGCATTGTTAGAAAGGAAAACTTCGCTTTTCCAGCCTATAGACATGATTTCTATTTTTATTCTGACCATGATAAATCTATTTTCAAAATACAGGATTGGAAAATAAATGTTAACATAAAATGCATGGAATAATATGATATCTTCTTATGTGAATCAATAAGCACATAATTATTCTTACTTGATAATATTAATATATAGGAATTTACTGAGTGTTTAAATGTACGTATGGATGGATGTATAGTGGATAGGTTTTAAAAAAATATAATGATTCCAAACTAAATGTATGTTCCTGAAAAATCTTAATAAATTGACAATTTGGAAGTGAAAAAGTTTCAAAAAATAAATTTTGACCCACGGGTCAAATGGCCAGTTGGCTCTTCTCAAAGAAACTTAAATGAGAAAGTGTTGACATGATTTCTAAACAGTTTGTAGCTTATCTGATCATCCAGAAAACTACATCGGAACTGAAAGTGAATCAACATATTTACCCAAAATGCATAAAAATATGAAATTGTTTATTGCAATAAAGTGGCCTGGTATTGTAGTTCTGAGTATATGTAACTTTTTAATTTGAATACATACAAACTTACTGACTCAATTTCTGCAGTTACAATTCAAACCAAATAATAATATTACAGAGGTACTTACACTACATTTAGGATAGCTGTAGCTGTATTAGTACCGCCTCCCTGCTGCCTTATTGCATTTACTGCTGACCACCAGTTTGTGGGTGAATAAGTAGCAAAGTTAAAGTAGGTGCGATGGTTAGTAGAAAACTGGGTAACTGCAAACTGCAAAACAAAATTACAATCGTTTATTTAAAGTAAAAACTGATATATATTTAAAAGGAAAACGACAAATAGAAGAACAGAATAATGCAGAAGTAGATTTACTGTCCAAAAAAAACAGAGACCTTAAATTTAACAAAACTTTGCATTTCGAGGTGCAGTTTTGAGAAGAGATGTTTTTGTGAAAGTTTAAAATTTAAAGCAACAACAAATAAAGGTAACTGAAATGCTGAGATTTTAAATGTCTCTGTCTTGCCTTCACATCTTCTCCTTGAAGTGAAGAGATGAGATTTATCACGAAAGTCTTCATTTTTTCAAAGTCTCTACTATCAACACTGCCTGAGCCGTCCAATAGAAATGCAATGTCTGCTTGTGTACATTCTGTTGTGAACAAAGAGAGAAGACAAAATGGTTAAACGGTTCTCTACAGTTAATTATGTTTGATTATGATTATGTTCGTAAACTTGTGGGTGTACAAGTGATTGTACTTACCTGGAAGCTTAGATGGAAACCGGCTTGTCACTCGGTTAGATCTGTCCAACTCAATGCATTTACCATTATACAAGGTAATATGTTTGCATTCAGTGGGAATGGTTGGGCCACACACCTGAAATGGGAAAACCACACACACAAATTTAATTTGATCAAAGTTTTAATTTTTGAGAAATACTTTTTTTGTCTGTAAAATCAGTTTTTTTTAATGACTCACCAAAGTCTTCTGTCTCATCGAATCATATGTCATTGTCAAACCGAGGGACATGTTCACAGCCAACTCTCCGTCTGTGGAAACAACAGTTTGTTTTTAGTTCTGAGCAGCATTTTAATCCACAGAGCTGAAGCACTTTCACCAAACTTCCCATTTAGCAGAAGCACGTGCTATCATGGTTAGCTTTCCCAACAGACCGAACAAATGAAATAAAATCAATGTTGGAACTTTGTCAACTATTTGAATTCATTCATTCTATTTATATTAGTTACTTAAAGTGCAAGCAATTAAATCCTAATCAGTAAGAACTCTTACTTGAAAACTTGATCTGCAATAATGATTTCTGGATTAATTTGTATTCTGATGATAACCAACGAGTATTTCATATCTGTTACATGTGATTTATATTAATGATTAATTAAATTATGAAAAAATGTTTTCTTAGGATAATCAACAATCAATAAGATCTCAATTTTGTTACTTGAAAACAATTCTACACTTGATCTGATCCGAACCTGATCATGAAAAGTATGAAAAACTATGAGATGAACTAACTCGGTAGAGGTGGGATTGTGTAAATTTGCTTCTTTCCACTTCTTTTCAAGCCATAAGAAAGCTCTTACTAAATAATCGCTATATGTAATCAATGTGAGTATCTGTTTTTGTTGTTTTTTTAATCAAAGCATTTCATTATTTCATTAAATCTGTGTTTTATTTTCTTGTATTGTCTACAATTACTGCTTAAAAAAAATAATTTAACCAACAAATCAATTAAAAAACTCTATTTTTTAATTATTAGATGGATGTTTTAGTCTTCTCTTATGCTTTTAGCTAATAATTGTGTCCCACATGGTTGTGAAAATGAAATAATAATCAAAATTTTTTTGAATATTATTATTACTCATGGTTTTAATAAATGATCTCCGTTTAGACCAGGGGTCAGCAACCTTTAACAGTAAAAGAGCCATTTGGGCTCGTTTTCTACAGTTCAAAACCTAGAAGGAGCCGCACAGTTTTACTGTAGCCTTGAAGAAATTTTGATTTCTCAACCTTATTTATTCATTTATCTTTAATAAAAATATAAATTATGTCTTATTATTTGGAATGAACAAAAGCAAAAATCTAAAAAGAAACTAGCATCTCTCAAAATGGGATTTTTATAAACGTTTTTACCTTTAGTTGAGGCCAAATTAGCAAAAAAATAAAGCTAGTTCATTGCTTAATTCCTAGCTGAACTCTAACTTAAAATTCCTCAGTAAATTAAAATCAGCCAAAACGTTAACATGTTGCTAAAATAAAAGCTAAACTCTAAATTAGCCTAAAAACTCCAGTAGATAACAATTAGCAAAAAAGCACATTGCTTAGCATATTGCTAAATATATTAGCTAAACTCCAAATTAGCATAAAACATTTAAATAGAGGCCAAATTAGCCCCCCAAAAGCTAGCTTGTTGCTCACTTACTAGCTGAACTCCTGAATAGCCAAAATTCCTCAGTAAAATAAATTAGTCAAAAAAGTTAGCCTGTTTCTAAAATAAAAGCTAAATTCTAAATGATCCCAGAAAAACTTCAGCAGATAACAAATTAGCAGAGATTTAGCATTTTGTTAAATTATTAGCTAAACCCCAAATTAGCATAAAATTCCTCAGTAAACTACATTAGTCAAAATTATTAGCCTGCTTCCTAAATAGAAGCTAAACTCAAAATTAGCCTAAAAACACAGTAAATAACAAGTTAGCCAAAAAATGTTAGCATGTAGCTAAAATAATAGCTCATCTCCAAATTTTTGAAAATTACTGGTTTATTTTTCTTCAGCCAGAGAGCCACCATGGAGTGCTCTGGAGCCGCAGGTTGCAGACCTCTGATTTAGACTGATAAAAGTATAAATAACTTAGAATTTATGAGTTAAATAGTTAGTAAATAAACTATTACATTAAATAGTTAATAATATTGATAAATCAATGTCTAGACGTATATCTAATTTGTTTGTCTTTTGCAGTTTTTGTTATTCACTACTTGAAATAAATCAATTGAGTCAAATTCCAAGGTAAAAATTGTACTGATGAAACTTTTTTACATACCGTAAATGTTCATAGGTCGACATGTTTCTTTGGAGCATTGAAATATTCTTCCTCTTCGATTTCCTGAATATTGTTGAAGAGGAGCACCAACAAGCAAACTACAGAAACAGGGAAAGTATTAAGGTTTTTGGACGACGGATCAAACTTTTCTACTGATATTTCTCAAACAGTTTACATTAGATTTGATGTAAAACTTAATAATTGCAATAACCACTTGAACACACACAGAAGCTACATTTTAAATAAAGAAATCAAGACTTTTGATAGATGAAAATTGTACCTATAGTAACTGTAAGTGTAGAATTAGACAGACAAGTCATAAAATGTCAAGATTTGAACTTACTCTGATTCCCTTTGCACCATCTGCTGGCCAAAACCTGCATCTTCTACTCTCAGCGATTTCCAAGCCACAGGATCCACATTAAAGCAAAGTGCAGCTTCTAGTACTAAAGGAGAAAGAAGAAAGTCTTACTGTTAATGTTGCTCAAAAGTAATATCATGTTAGGAACTTTAACTATAAATGTAGGCAATAAATATTCATAAATTTGTTAATTGTTAAAGTGATTTAGTTCATTTATTTCTTGCACTTGTTTTATTTTGAAAAGCCAAAATTGATTCTTTTTTTTTGGCTTAAAAAAAGCAGATTTGTATCTCTATTCTTAATTTAAAAGTTCGTTTTCTAGTTCGCTGTGGGTTGTGGGCACTGGGTGTGAAATTCTGAAAGTTATTTTTATCTAGTGAAGCCCTTTGTCTGAGAAACTTATCTAAAAAGTGTTTTTGTTTTTTAAGTGATTTCAGCTTTTTGGATGATTCAAAGATTGGTCACAGTTTCCATTTGCTTTAATTATAGATTGCATTTTGAGGAACTCGATCTCTGTCTGGACTTTATTTGGTTTTGCTTCCTGCTCTTGTGTCAAAGAGTTTCAGTTGTTCATTGTCTCTATATTTGTCCGTGAGACTGACACTATCTCCTTCTGAGCGTCCAATCATTTCCCCGTCCCTTCTTCTTTGCAGCGCATCATTTCCCCAACAGCTGGTGGTTAAAGTCAGATTAATGGCTGCTCTGTGCAACTGTTTCATAATTATTTCTTTGTAATAAAGTTTCACAAAAGCAATTAACACCCTCCGATGAGTTACCATAGGTAAAATAAATCAAATATATATATATATATACTGTATATTTCGACTCACTTTAATGCTTATTCTATCAGTAAAGGAAATTGTATATCAACTTATGAGTTTTCCGTTAATTTTTAGACAAAAATGACTAAATTACAACTTAATTCTTTGACGGGGAAGTTTGCAAAAGTAGATCATATTTTATTAGAGCTCTAAAACCTTATATATTTTCAAGAATGTATTCAGAATAGAATTTTTGCAACCGTTTAAAAAATGGTCGAAAATAGTATTTTTCATTATACTTGCATTTTTTGGGGTCATTACTGCGCTCTACGCAGTAATGACCCCAAATAGGGGTATGTTTGTAAAAAATGACATTTTCACAGCTTTTTCACAGCTTTGTTATTTTAAAATATTTAATGATTAAAAAAAAAACACAGCAGAATCCCACACAAACAGAGCGGCTAACTCCATGCTGTTGAATAACAACACGAAATGATACAAATATAATTGTCAAATTTGCAGCCAAATTGGTAGTAATAACTAGAAAAAATAGTGTCTTACCCAACCAGATGGGAATTGCAATAAGTATCCAGTCCATTGTGTTACTCTCATGGAGAGCAACGTTGAAATGTGAAAAATCAAGTTTACTTTGACGCTGTGGAGTTAGCTCCCTTCTATTCCAGAGAATATGGAGGAGGTGATGTTGAAAGCAGAATGCAGGAACTTCAGAGGGCAGCACATATTGAAACTGAATTTATAGGTGGAGTCTCAACACTGACACCATCTGAAACTTTTCTTTTCAGCCACTCTAGAGAGAAGAACATCCGATTTAGAGTTTACTTTATTTCAAAATTGATTTTAAAGTCCTTCAGGCTTTGTTGGCACTCTAATACAGTCTTTATTTTAAAAAAAGGAAGTAGAAACCTCAGTGTAATGCTTGTGGAATCCAATTCTTTTATCATCTGGAAGCATAAGGCTTATTATGAAGTTATTTCCTGCCAATCACCGTTGGTTTCATTGAGTTTAAGAGCATTTTATGGCCACAGAAGAAAGTAAACGATGTGTTTGCACAGTGACAAAACATTGGAAACAACTTTATCTTCCTCATTTAAAATGAGTCCGGCCTCTTAAGGGAAAAAAATGACAAAAGGTTGGTTTCCTCTTTTTTCTTGAATTACTCCAGGCTGCCTTGCACCATTTGAGACGAGAAAGTTTGGTAACAGACTCAGCAGGATAAAAAATATATATGTTTTTGGGGGTTAAAACAGTAATTGGCCATAACATAAAACATATTAAAAGTTTATGAAAAACATGATTATAAATGTAAATGCTACTATGTAATAATTCAACCATAACCTTGATAATAATTTACTAAAATATTTAAATATTAATGTTTAATAATCATTTTTTTGTGGTTTCTGGGCTGCTGGAGCCTATCCTAGTTACGGAATAAACCAATTAGTCAAAATCTAACCCAATAATTTGTTTTTTCTAGGTTTTAATAGTCTCTTTTGCAACATTTTTCTCCTAAAAGTGTTTTATTTTCATAGGAATTGACACATTTTTTTAATCTATCCTTTTTCGGAAGACACAGGGTAACAAGCGAGGGCCTGTTTCACAACAAAAGATCTGCCCGACCGCAGCTGTTAACCACTGAAATTGAAACGAAAAATTCTCATCTCTTAAAAATAGCACGCACTTTGAAGAGTTGTCGAAGTGCAGACCTTTAGCAAACACAAAAGGTGGGGTGGAACCTAAATCGTGTCATGTTTTTTTTCCAACTTTCACATATTTTTTTAAAACTGTTTCTCAAAAAAGAATAAAATGGGCGTATATTACCAAAAAACTAAAAATGAATGTCAACATTTAAAATAGGGTTGAGAAAAAAAATCCAGACATTTCATAAACATGCACATCTAAAACGAAATGTTTAGTTAATATTTTAAATTAAAACTTCTCAATTTGTTCAGTTAGATCTGTGAACATGAATTTTGTTTTTCCTGTCAAATGTGAGACACATTTTTAACCTATTAATCTCCAATCATGATGACAAAAAAAGCCCACATTTACAACCAAAATATTCTATTTTGACTGCTATGACGGTCAAAGGAGGAGCTCCAAGACATTTCCCTTTTTCCATTCTGGCCAAAAAAACAAAAAAAAACCCTTAAACGAAATTCAAGTTTCCCGATCTTCACAGGCCACAACGTTTGTGTCAGCAGATCTTATTAAACTCTCCTCATCTGGTAAACGCTTTTTCTAAATAAGACGGAAATAAAGCCATAGCTGGTTTAGAGAAATGCATCAGAATGCAGAATTTATTCGACAATCTTCTAGCCTTTTAATCATTAGTATTAAGATTTCCATTCATATGGGTGGTCAAACACCGGGTTTGTTTTTGGATCTGGTTCTGAGAGTTCTGCTGTGCCCCTTTGAATGATTAAGGAGTAATACTCCTAAAACTCTTTTCATACTTCTGCGATTACTTCATACAGTACACTTTACTACTACGCTGCATACATCAGACTTTTAAAGTTGCAGTAACCAAATTATTGTTTTCTTTTTACAACTAATGCAAGAGTTTTGGGGTTGCAGAAATGTCCAATCCCTTAAAGTTATTATAAAACTGTTGGTAGTTAACCACAAAGCTACATAAACAATATGTTAAGTAGATTTAAGAATGTTTTATTTTTTATTTTGGTTCATTGAAATCTAATATATTTCATATTGGATTATGAAAAACCAAACAAATATTTTTTATTTATTGTAAAATCGTTCCCTCTGGTCTTTTAATTATGATTATGCTGTTTTTAGCCAAAATCCAAAACTTTGTGTGGAATTCTAGGACATATTTCCTGTAGAGCAGAAGGAGATCATCAGAAATTTGCCTCTTGAGTTGTGGGCGGGACCGTTGGTGCAGAAGTAAGCCTCGGCTAATATCCCATCATCCCTTTGTTTTCACCCTCTCCCACTAGTGTTCTCTATCATGAAAAATGTTTCAAGAAAATGTTAAAAACACCAAAAATCACAGTTTTCATTTAGAGTCCAGGGTGATGGGAAACATTCGGTTCTCCTAAAGTGAACCAGAGTTCGTTTCCCCCGATAATCCGGAACAAAGTTTGAGTCTGAATACACCCAAGTAAACCCTGGTCCGAAACCAGTAAACTGCTCTCAAAACCATTTTTCGACAATCTGTATGTCATAAACACTAATCACCGTACCTCGTAGCTGTAGCGTCCTCATAACCGCCTTGGATCATGCCGCCGTACTAAAGTACCAATAAAAAGTGTTCCTACAGACGTTCAAAAATGATCAGCGAAATTAAAAGTTTGAATAAGTATTTGCAAAGTACAGCAACTCCATCTTTCTCTCTTTGCTTTGATCCGCCCCTGTAACTGCTGGCCAATCACTGAAGAGATCTTTAGTCACATGGTTTTGTTTACTAGCTTTGTTTCAGAACAGAAATCTTCCCAGTCGGAATACAGACCAAAACGCAAAGTTTAGGACCCTACCCGTACTATATCGAACAAACTCAATATACCCTAAAGATTACAATCTCTTAAGAAAAAAAGAGTAAAACATTGCTAAATGGACCCTTTATTCCACTTTAACATACTAATAAATAACAAGCAGTTGGCATAAAGGTATTTTCTTGATCTTTAGGAGCGTTTTTTATGCTCTGAGTGAGCTTCTCCATCAGGATTAGCTGCTGTTTTGTTGTTTTTGTGTTAAACGAGAAACAAAGAAACATGAAAATTTCTATAGAATGCAAAATATCATAAGATAATATGCCTCAAATTTGAAAAATGTCCTTTGAAAATTCTTTTAAAACCATATCCCTGACCTTGGAGAGAGGCCTCTGGTGATCAAAGGGGACACACAACAACCTGTCAAGAAATCCGTTCATAATCTCTTTCTGGGTCTGAATTAATATTTACCTTTGGTTTAATCTTAAAGGGAATGCAATAATAAAGATTATTTAAATAACAAAATGAGAAAACGATTAATCGCAGAAGTTGTTAAAAAAAAGATGTCATGGGGTCATGTTCTAAACGGAATCAGGAATCTGCCTGAAGAAAGTTGATTTTCAGTATTGAAAAGTTAAATAATAATAATAATAGCCTTTATTTATAAAGCATTTAAATTGCCCATGCAGACCAGAAGTGCTGTACAATTTCAGAACAAAAACATTTTAAGGAATTAATGGAAATAGGTTAAAAGTGTACAAAGAAAATTAAATTAAAGGAAAACATATTTCAAAAATTTCATAAAAGAAAATAAATTTTAAAAAAATGGTTGTGATAGAAGAAAAAGGCAAGTTTAAAAAGTGGATTTGACTCAAAAACAGGCCATGATGACGACTCTGACATGAATTGACGAATAATTTTCAAGTTTTAGAGCTGCTGCAGCTTTAAAAATATTAATAAGAAAATAATTAAATCTAAACGAACAGGCAACCAGCTAAAACATGGTGGGAATTTCTCTGCTTTTTAGCTGAAAGACACCAGCTGGAGTTGACCTATGGCCAAAGTTCTAACTCCCACCTATGAGAAGTTATTAATCCAGCCTGGTGGTAAAAAAAGGTGTGAGGTTAGGTGTTGCAACTTTTGTTATGTGTTGACAGCATCGTCATGTGTTCTGACGCAAAGTCATATCTGGCACAGAGTAGGAGTAAAGCCTCGTCTGACACCAAAATGGCTAATCTATAAATAAAGCCACAAACTTTGTCGGTAAATTCAAATTTCGTTGAAACACACAAGTGTTTGGCAAAATTATAAAGCGGTTTCAAACAAAACAAAGCACACAACATGTTCACAAAAGCCTAAAAAAGATGAGTAGCAGATAGATCTAGAGCCAAATTTATGTGTTTCACATGACCAGAAAACTGCTAAATTTTTAATAAAAAAAAATAAGCACCCCTGAATATTAGGTAATTGTCCAAATATGGTTGTTTAAATTCTTTTTAGAGTATGAAAAAGAAAGAAGCAGAAATATTCATGACTTTATAAAGTAAAGACAGGCAGAAAGAGAAGTTGTAGGTGGGGTCACACTATATTGGGTTAAAGTTGTTGCTTTGATCTGAGGTTCATTCTGACAAATGTGTGAACACGGTTGAGCAGTTTTTGCACAAGCAGAACAAAAGACATTTAACACAAACCTTAAAAGAGTAGACCCTGAAAGTGAAGTTGCATGTCGTTACGAACAAGCTCAACTTTTATAAAAGAATTGCTCTGGGACTGGCAAAAAAATGCACAATTGTGTCCACTTTGCTTCAAATTATCTACAAAAGAAAGTAAATAGACAATAGTCGTTGATGGACTTATATAGCAACATGTCAAATATTAAAAAAGAGAAAAAACTGGAAAAGTAGCATTACCTGTGATAATGCTATTATGAATCCTTTTTGCTGAAAGTACTTGCTGAAGATGTTGAAGCTTTTTGCTTGAAATGGTGACTTGATTTACTTTATTGCTAAAGGGATTTGCTGAAAATGCAAATTTGCAACATGTTAAATTTGATAAAAATTTCGTTAAAGAACTATGAAAGAGTGCTAAAGTAAATTTCTGAAAAATTTGGAGTAATATTGCTTAAAAATACCCAATACATGCCAGTTTTGCAAAGGAAAAAAAATTGTGTGTTGGTTAAATATAAGCTAAATTCCAAATTAGCCACAAAAACAAAATCATAGCAGATGCCAAATTAGCCACACACACACACACACACACACACACAAAAACTAAATCATTGCGTAAATACTAGCTAAACTCCAAAATAGCCTATAAATCCTCAGGAAACGAATTTGTCAAAAACGTTAGCATGTTGCTAAAATAGAAGCTAAACTCCAAATTAGCATAAAAAACCTTATTAGGTGCCAATTTAGCCAAAATAAAAAAGCTTGCACGTTGTTTAAATATTAGCTAAACTCCAAAATAGACTAATATTCCTCAGTAAACTAAAAGAGTCAAAAACGTTAGCATGTTGCTAAAGTAGAAGCTAAACTCTAAATTGGCCTAAAAACCCCAGTAGATTACAAATGAGGTAAAAAAAAACATTAGAATGTTGCTAAAATATTAGGTCAACTCCAATTTTTTTTTAAAAATTACAATAAAATATTAAAACAGCCCATGAAAATATTTAAAGTATTGTTGCTAATGTACTTAAAATTTTGAAATTTGACGACTTTCTTATTCATCTCCTATGGGGCGAATGTTGCTCAATATTTCAAAAACTACACAGTTTATGAACACCAATGTCCTGAACAAGCTGAATGTTTTGATACCAAGATTGTTGAAATTGTTGAAAGTGTGATTGAGTTTTTACGTGCCAAAAATCGACAGAAAGGAGCAGGAAGGTACTGTGAATGCTTACTAAGCATTTACACAATTAAAGAAATAAGTTCAACTTTTGCAAGTTTCCGCTTTATGTGAGGCTAAATAGTTGTCAGAATCTCCATCTCTGCAAGAAAAAAACACAAACTGTAAATGTGACTTTATTGCAAATGCATGCTTGCAGCTGTCAGACTTTTAGTAATATGATGTTTCGTACTTTTTTAAAGGTATTTCCAGAATGTGTTTGTTATTTTATTTCGTTTTGGCAGTGCAGGCATTTCAGCTCGTTTCTGCTTCAAGGAAACTAGGAAGTGAAAGCAGCTCCTGTCCCCTCCCTCCCTTCTACAGTACTTGAGTCACGGGGGCGTTTGGAGGAGAGAAATAGAAAGAAATAGATCAATTTCTCCTTTTTGCTTTAAGTTCCTCAAATTATTTCAACTTTGTTTGTAACATCAAGGGGACAAAAGAGCACACAGTCATTAAAATGATAACTATTACAACATTCTAAGGGGACCCATAGTTTTCTTGGGCGTTCTCTTCTTGGGTGGCGGTGGGCGGAGCTCTCTCCTGGGCCTCTGGCGTAGGTCAGATCTTCCTTGGGGGCCCCTGGCTCGTGCCTGGGATTGGAGGATGCCCATGGCTCCCGGATGATGGTGGACTGCTCGTCTAGAGAGGCTCTCCAGGGGTGGGGTCCCCTGGTACAGCAGGGGGCCTGTTCTTCTGGCTGGGCTGGTGCTTTCACTTTCGATCTCCTCTGGGTCCCTGCTCTTTGGGGTTGGGGAACCTGTGGCGGTCCTGCCGGCCCCGGTCCGAGCAGCTGATTGCCCGGCGGGTGAATATCCTCCATCTGTTGGGGGCCCTGACTGCCACTGCTGCTTTGGTGGGGGTCTTGGTGTGGGAATGACCAGGCACTCTTCCTCCTTTTACATTGCATCAATCATCTTAGCAGTTCAGAAACACTCACCTGCACAGGTGTCGGCTCACCTTTACACAACGACAGAATGAAATGTGTAACCCTTCTAAAGTTACTTACTTTTTTCTTTATTAACACTCACTTTATATAAAGAATTAAAAAAAAGACTAAAATTGTAGTTTTTAAAATGTATTTAAGCAAAGTTTGACCAAAAAAAAAAAAAAACTAACTTCGACCTGTTAATATGGACTACTGATGGCCACTTTGATTCGACTCCTAGTAAAGAATCGTCTCTTTTGATTCTCGACTTTTTACAAAGGAATTTTTCCCTGGCTTTATTTCACCATAACTTTTGCAAAAATAGTGGTTTGTATGTTAAAAATTGCATGTATTCAATGGAAGCCTTAGAATTGCCATTAGTTTTGCATTTATTCCATTATAAACCATTATTTTAATATTTTATTCCGGACAAATAAAGGGAAGAATTGGATTGGGCCTAAGAAATAAGGAATCTAACTTTAATTATTCATTTCAATGAAGCCTTAATCTAATATTTTGTTTCCTCTTAAGTTTAATGCCCTTGTAGGGAAAATGTAACACATAAAACTGCAAAAGTTCATCTAATGGAGAAGCAAAAAAGATAAAAGTCACTTTATTTCACCACAAGTGTGGTAAGCGCTACATGTATTTTGCAACTGCATCACCTACGTTTATCATCTAATTCGATATAATGTTTGACTTTATGCTAACAGGTTGTATCATCCAAGTCACTTGATGATGAATCTTAGTTATCCTTCCATGACATTTATCCACTAACTCTTGCTCACTTGGAGTAAGTAATTTTGGAACAGTTTCCTTAAGCTTTGCAGATGCATTTACTTGTTAACCGGGCAATTTCAAAACTTCCTGTTTTGCAGTGATGACAGGGCTAGTTTGAGTCATTGTTGCATCACAGTTCCTCTTTGGTGTTGATGGAGAGGAGTGACTTCAAGGTTGAATCGCTGTTTTGTGACCTTATTAAGACACGACTGAAAACACACACAAAAAAAGCAAATTGCTTCTTTCATTTTATTGAAAATAATTATGAACAATTGACAAGTTTAAAAAATGTGTGAATCCACAGCACACAACAAATGATTAAATATACATGATGGGAAATAAACACTATAAAATCATCTTTTATATGAACAAACTTCATTTTTCATTAAAAAAAAGGCTCATCTTGGCTCAGGTTTTATTGTAACAGCGAGGTAAGTCTAGATTTCTGAATTTCTGATTTCTCAAGTTAGTCACTTAGGCATTCATGTAAAGCTATCATTACACCCACATTAAACTGTTTTATTGTATGTATAAACAAAGAAAGCATTTATAATGCAGATATTTACAGAGTAAAAAAATGACCTTAGGCTCATAACTGTAAAATATGTTAGATATTTACAAAATATACTACTTTTAAAAAACATTTTCTGGTCCTATTTGTTTCTCAAAACAAATGAACACCTTTTGGTGATGATGTCATGAAATGATCGAGTTTTTTTAAATTAAAGATTTTAAAGATTGACTTTTGCTATATTTCCCTTTCTTTATTGTCTGTACCAAAAAAAAACCTGAAGTACAGATCTTAAACTGTCTCAAAAACATCTGATTAACTTGACATCAATCTATTTTTTTTACTGCTACAGTTTTGATAGTAAACAAAAGTTTATCTGAACTACTAATGCTTTAAATAAATAATTTAAGAAAACACATGAATGCCAATAGTTCATTCTGTAGCTTTACAACAACACACTTCTACTTCATGACAGGATTTCAAAGTAAAAGCTTAAAGTGACAGATATTGTTGGTGTTTGTGTAACATGAAAGTTAGCTGTTTTTCGCCCCCCACTGGTTCTTACTCATTTAGCGCTGCAGTTTCCTCAGTCATTCCAGTGTATTTTCTCTTGAAAAACCCAGCCTAAAAAAAACATGCACAATGAAAGTTACACAATAAGTTCCCCAAGCAATATTTGAAATGGATGAATAATTTAGAACAAAGAAAGAACATAAATGCAGATTCTAGTCTTGCTTTTATTAGTAGTAGTAGTAGTAGTAGTTAAAGTTCCACTTCTATTGTCAAATAAAGTCATTTTCTAGGTAATAGTTTCTGCAAAGTTCATTAGAAATTTGCCTGAGTTTTTATGACTGTTGGTGCAGATAGAGCCTGCACTTATTTCCCATCATCCCTTTATTTACACTCTCTCCCACTAGCTTATATCCCCTCACAACCCCAATCTAACATCAACAAAAATCGTGAGCAGTATTGGAGCTATCTAGCCATACAGATTTGATACTCAGAAACAGAGTTTTAATCTTACTTTTCTTTATCTATGTCCTCCATCATGAGGAAAAATCTAGAAGAACATGGTAAGAACACAAACACACCCCTTTTCATTGGAGTAGAGAGTGAGCATTGCCATACCTTATACAAGACGACTGTGACCAAAAGCAGAAAAAGGAATCCTCCCAGAGATCCTCCAATTATCTCCTTGATGAAATTTGGTTCAGAGTACACCTCTATTTCTGCTTCGATCTGAAAGGCAGAGGGACACAAGTTAGATCAAATTCAAGTTCTGCTCTAAAAAAAAACAGAAATGTTAAGACACCTTAGGAACCAAAGAGTGTGTTGATAAGATGAACTCATCTTTGTCGTATTCTAGACTGGCCATGCTGGTCAAGAGGAATTTGGCATCTGGAAGTCCAATCTGAGTCAAAGAACAGATAGGGGTTAAACTGAACTTCCTTTAAATTCCTTCTCTCGCCATCTTTATAATCAAGACTGTTGTGACGGACCAAACATCGCTCACCTGATCTATCCACTTTGGACTGAGATTGGCAGTGATGTTGAAAGTCCTTCTATCAATTTTCTTCATGAACACATCACACTCAAAGACCGAGCATGTGGCCACAGAGCAGTTCTGTAGGTGACATGTAAAAAGAATAAATGAAACGTATATTTGTTCATACGATGGTGCATTCCAAAGATACACTTACCACTCGCTTGTGCTCTTTTATTTGTGCAACAGAATCACTGACTGCAGGCTCTTCATTTTTCCTACTTTTACAGCCTGGAATCTGAAATGAGAGTTTATTTAATCCTGATATCTTCTTAATCTCCTGATTTCATTGATCACTTCAGTGACAAAGCTCACCTGCAGATCTCCTAAGTCTGTCCAAATGTCTTGTTGGCCAATCTTTACAGGAATCTTGAGCACAACAGTCAGATTCACAGCTCTGAAGTTGTTTGTGACCTGACAATAGAGAAAATAACAAAAATTTTAAACTGAATATCTCACAAAAGCAAAAAGATGAGCTCTAATTCAGAACGAAGCTGGTCAAATCACCTCTATTAACTGGTTGAATGGTTTTGGCTTATTTTTTTTTCCAAAGGTGAAATTGCAGTAGCTAGAGTAGCTGGACAGAAAGCACAAACGGTTAGAGTTTCAACTTTTGTTCCTCAAACAGAGTTTGTCATTCAGGTTGGGACAAGACAGACCTGTCGAATGTAACCAGTATGCTGTACTTCACGTCAATCTCTCTCTCCTTGTGGAGTTCACTTGATGTGGCATGCTCTGAATTCCCACTAAAACAGGAACATTGAAGACCAAGTTAACACTTGTAACAATGAATGAAGAATCTGTGACATGAAAAAAGTACCTGGTGACGTTGGCTGTGACAACAATCCTTCTTCCTAGTTGACTGTTGGTTCCAATCCCATAGGACACGTTAAATCTGGCCTGAAAATGAAACGAGGGGTCAGATGTGTTCCTCAACACACTGATGTGAGGCAGTAATACCAACTAGGGTGTATATTGGCAAGGGTGTGGCGATACAATATGTATTGCAATTAGGGTTGGGCACGATTGGGTTTTATTCGGTTCCGGTACCAAAGCGGTTTCACTTCCTAATCTGAGCCAATTTTGGTACCTCAGTAATAAGAAAAATAATGTCTACATCTTCCCAAATCAACACATTTTCATAGTTGTCACATATTGACTCATCGTTAAGTCCTCTGCGTCAAAAATGTATGTTTGGTTTGTTGGCAAACCTCTTTCACCAGCGGCGAATTCGCTGCTCACCGCCTGACGTCAAACGTGATCCTGAGCTAAGGGGTTTCTGGGGCTTCGATCTCACTCGGGTTGAGGGTGGTGTCTACATGACAGCTGCTCCTGCTGTTTCTGTGTCTCTACCCGCATTAACCCGAGAGGGGGTGAAAATAAGGGACCTTTTTTTATTGTCTTGACGAAAATAAGTAAAATATCAGTAGAGGAGACCCAAGCAGGCTGCTCCCGCTCCCCGCAGCGGCTGTCTGTCTGCCGGTGTATTGAGCAAGCGAGCTCCGGGAGAACCGCCGTGCTGCGTCAGGACAAAATCCTCAAATTGGATTAGTATTGTACCCGCTAAACGGGTCTTTCGAGTACTTTTAAGGGGATGATGTTGTTTTGGTGCGGTATAAAGCTGCTCAAAGATGCTCAGTGTGCTGCTAACTAGCGGTTGGGGATTTAGGTGGAACAAAAAAGTAAGAGGCTGAACTACGTTTGCTTATAAATAACTAATTACATATCGTGTTGTCTGCATTTGAGATCAATACTAGTATTTGCAAAATATATCAATATATCATCAAATTGATTTTTCCCTAAAGTCCTAATACTAACCTTGTCCTTGAAAATAGGTTTGTCAATAGTGCAATTGGTGATTCCCTGAGTTACACCATCCTCACTGTCTGCTGAGTTGCATTCAATTCTTCCCTGTGTGAAAAGGCAGAACATCAGTTTCAAAAGAGAGTCCCACATAACTGAAAAAAACATGATAGCTCATGATAATGCTTCACCTTCAGGGGTGAGAACTTCCTGTAGGAGATTCCAGCTGGATACGTGAGAGTAACAAAGGTGTTGTACGAGTTTTCCTCTGTGTTCTCCAGTGATACGGTTACATTCAGAAGTTCATCCATGCCCACTTTAACCAACGCAGAGCTGACAAAAAATATGAGCAGTAAAAGGAAATATTATAACAAAATATAATGTAATTTATTTTAAAAACTGTGTTGTTTGCTTGGACACTAGTACATAGTTTCTACACAGTGGCATATATACTGTTTATATATACTGTATATATATATATATATGTATGCTAAAAATGTAAATATCAATACAAGAACAGAAAGCAGCTTTTGCATAAAACTACTTTCTTACATGTGCCAACACCAACTAAGCATTGGTCCAGTGACCAAATCTCACCTGAAGTTAAAATCCACTTTAAGGTTGTCCACACATTTGTTATCTTTCCCACAATTCCTCTCAAACTCCAACTGTGGAAGATAAGACATAAATTCACATTTTTTTAAGAGCCAATGTTCTAAATTTGTCAGATGTTGCAGGAGCTCAAGAAAAGTGGGAATTGTTGCGGTTTAAAAACTATGTTGTGATGGTTTTTTGAAATGTGTTTCAAAAGACTTACTTGGTAATGTGTAGTGGTTTGACTTCTTTTGTCCAGACTCGGTTTAAGTTTCGTTTCAGATGGCAAACCATCAAAAGTGAATTGGAGTTCATTCCTAAGTGGATTGAAAGCATCTTCTGGACAGGGCTGCAAGATTGAAGTGGCAAAAGTATCAATCAAAACTGTTCGTCATGCTGAGTCATGTATAGTTTTTGTTAAAGCAAGGATTTACCTTGATCAAGAAATTCAGATCAATACATTTTGTTCCTACTAGGTCTAAATCCACTGATCCAGATACGTTGTTTCGTCGTTCCTTTTCATGAATGTAAGCCCGGTTGTTTGGATGTTTCCGGGTGGAATCCAATGTTAAAGTGTAATTAATCTGTGCATTAGCTGGAAAAGACCAAATATGAATTAGTGTTTTAATATGGAAATTAGTCAGCAGACTCTATTAAGACGTTTCAAAAAGTAAAACTAACAAAAAAAACAAATATTGACCAAATACACGCAATGTGCCATTAGTGTTTCAGATTTGTAAAGTTACCGGTAAGCATTTTTTAATATATAAAAAAGTGCTACTTTGTAAAAAAAGACAGTTGGATTTGTAGTTGATTTTAACAGATTTGTTAATAAATAATGACATAATAATTGGAATATCAATATATTATAACATGTTTATAGATTGTTACAAAAAACAACTAATCTGCAAAAACAATTTGAAAAAAATAATATGGTCCTTTCTGTCAGTGACTGCTGCTGGAGGCCATAAAAAAGTAATGTTACAAGATTTAAAGCTCCTTTAAATAGACCTTTTTGGTGCTTTTTCTTGTTAATTTATGACCTTTATCAGTAACATTTTATAATAAGATTCCTTAACAAGCTTTCTTAACACATTAACAAACACTATTAATGTGTTTACAAAGTATTAATTCATATAGAGATTATAGAGTATTTTTCATTTATAAGCCAAATAAGGTTTATTAACATACTCAGTAAGAATTATTAACATCTAAAGTGAGACCATTTTCTACAAAGGACATTTTAATAAACTGCCTATAAGCTTCAAAAAGCTGTTTTGCAGCTCCTCATCTAAAGAGTCTCATAAATTTGTGACTTTTTTGTCTCGTAAATGTATTACTTTTTTCTTATATATTTTGTTTTTTTTTTAAGTAATAAATTTACGACTTCAAAATACGTGAATTTATGAGAAAAAAGTCATAAATTTCGACTGCGACTTTTAAAGTCATAACTATATATGATTGTGATTTAATGGTTACGATTTTTTTTTAATCTAAATTAATGAGATTTTAAGTCGTAATAAAAAAAAAGTTTGTTAACTGGCCCTAATACTGCATTGTAATGATGTAACACTTATTAGTGATAAATAAAAGACTATATCGCTCAAGAGACTAGTACATAAAATGAAAAAATATTTGTAAAATTGCTTTTTTAGTTGCAAAAGATCTGACAATATCTGGATTTCTCATTTTTTGCATGGTTTGTCTTCACATCATTAGTAATGAGAAAAAAAAATGTCACCTGTGTCAACGGCAGAGACATTTGTCATAGTAAAGCAAACTGTGGCAGTGCCCTCTACTGGAATGTTGCACTTTCCAGAAGGAGCCGGGATTTCGCTTGGGCTGAAGGAAACCTCTGCTTTTACCATCACAACAGGCGCTGATCTGGAACACAGACAGCAAGCCTAAAATTAGGGCTGGGTATTGCAAACCATTTCCAGAATCTATTTGATACACCAGAACCTTGATCGCTTCAATTCTCTTTCTTTTTTTTTAATTATTTTGATCCAAAGCTCTGCCAGGACACTGTTTCAGGCTTCTTTCAGGCCATAGCATTACACCTTATTCCAAAAAGAAGAAGAAAGTATGAGCAAAACTGTGTCTTAGACCACAAATGATTAATGTAAAAGAACATTTCCTTAAACAACTTTGGAAAATTCATGCCTGTGAGTATATAAAGATGTTCGTTTGTATGTTTAGGTTGATCAAGCGTTAGCATTGGCCATCCTACGGGAAATCCCATTATATGTTAGCCAGCTAGCGGACTTTAGCATTATGCGTTAGATTTTTTACTTTTTATGAATCAATCATTAATCTATTAAGCCCTACTTAAAATTAAGTTAAAACAAAACTGAATAATCCACATTTAGCAGAAACAAATTGAACTTACCTGAGTAAAACAACTGTGCCCTTTGACCCCACCGCCAAATCAGGCAGTCCATCCCCATTCTGATCGAAAGACTGCTGGCTGATGGAGATGCCGAAGAACTTCAATCCAGGCTGCACATCAGAGGCAGTGATCCTCTGTTGATGGAGATATTTGATCAAACATATAAGCTTATTGTGGGTGTTTCTTAAATTCATATTTTCTGATGTCTTCTACCTGTGAATAAGACGGATTGATACTTTTGCCGCTTTCACTGAGAAATATGTAGATGCTGCCTTCACCATTGTTCTCCAAAGGGGCTCCGACTGCCAGATCTTTAAATCCATCAAGGTTTAGGTCAGGCAGAACAGCAAGAGTAGATCCAAACCTTCCGATTTCAGATGCATCTCCTTTTAATATGATTAGTGAGGACCTAGTATTAAAATGGCAATCAACATCCTGGAAAAACAGAAAATGTTGCTTTTCAATTAAAACTGACGACAAAGAAAAAAATGAATTGAATTTGACTAAATAATTAACATTTGTACCCTGTTCGCTAATGTGCAAACATAAACTCGTCCTTCTCTGTTGCCGTCTTTGTACATCGGAGCAGATATAAGAATCAGATCCGTGATGTCATCTCCATTCGCATCCATGGCACAAATCACAGCTCCGAAGTATTGCCCAACCTCAAACACACAAATCATTCGGTAGTTGGTTCATTTTGAGTTTCATGCTGTCTTTCAGAGCTGCAAGTGAAGCATGTTTGGCCATAACAACCTGCGACTCTTTAGGATGGATCCTTTTTTGTAATTTTCTTTTGAAAACCACATCAACGGCTCCTGTGTGTCGATTTCTCGGAGCTCCCAAAATGGTCAGGATATCGCTTTTGTTTTTAGCAATGACCATGGAGTATCCTACAAGATAGTGAAAGACAGTCATGTAAAGAAAACATAGAAAATATAAAGCACAAGTCTTTTATTTTACTGTTTTCCATCAAATATTATCAGTATTATTGTATATATAAAATATATTTTTTAACTGTGCATTTAAGTTCATGTTTTATACTATTTGCTCACCAAGGTAACTGTCCTGTTCCAAATCCATAGGCTCATAGGACCCTGAAAGTCTACCAATGTAGTCGTACTCTCTGAAGCCCCCCCTCCAATCGTTAGCACCAACAGTACCCATCTGAACTCCCTGTTACAAAGGGACAACATTTTAGTGAAAAAACAAGAATCCAGTTTGATTTTTCAGAAAATGTTTTGATTAATAATTACCCTGGGGACAAAAGCCATACTGAACCCCTCCTGAGATAATTCGGATGTTAGTTTTGTTCCACTTTTGGATCCTGCAAAATAAACATGAAGTGAGAGGTTTGTTTATATACCATCATATTGCAGTTAGTGTCATGTAAGAATGGGTTTAACATGTTTTTGTGACATTTTTTCCATGACGAAAAAAAGGATTAAAACTGCATTTTTGAGTCATTCTTTATCAAAATCGGGAGTGGTATGGCTATGGCAGATGACTCCCTTTGGCTGCAGCCACAGGCTCTTCTGCCGACCTCACAAAACTCTGATCACACATAAGTTCACACGATAACAATTTAAGTCGTTAAAAGCCCCAACTTCACAAAAAGTGCTGTGACTCGGTTCCGCTGTTCGTTGAACCCAACGAAACGGATTCAGAGTGTCAGAAAGGCCAGATCTCTAAAGTCGGATGTGATCATATGTAGTGGAGGCTCCTCTCGTGCTTTTAAAGTTATGTAAAGACTCCGGCGGTTGCACTGAAGTCACCAGACGTCTGGTACAGTTTGGTAAGGAGTGGTACGGTACGGTCCAGTTAATTCTGTAAGTACTTTTTAACATACTTTATATGTTGGCCTTTGTTTATGTGTTTGTACGGCACTTCACGTCTGCTCAGACAATTTTAAGTGCTTTATAAATAAAGTTGGGGTGGTAATTCTTGTGAGCGTTCCCACTCAGTTAAGCCTGGAGTCTACTGAGTGGTGTGTTTTCATGTCGCATGCGTGGTGTAGACCACTAGCGTGTCATTCCGTCATTGTAGACTAGAAAAGCAACAAAGAAAAAAAAAAGAAGATCATCAATTTATGCTAATCAACGGGTGGCTGCAGGTCAATGGACCTACAACGGAGGTAGGGTTTGGTACTGTTTAATGGGTCCTTTTTACAATGGAAATGCTCAATATTGCTTGGCATTTTTGTTGGTAACCGGTAATGTTATTTATGAGGGCCTGTGAGCTGCCAGGTGAGAGCGTAAAAGAAGGGATGATGGGAAATGAGTGAAGGCTTACTCTGCGCCAACAGTCCCACCCACAACTCAGGCAAATTTCTGATGAGAAACTGTCCTAGAAACTATGTCCAAGATACAGATTTTTTGTATTTTTGCTAAAAAATAGCAAAATCATAATTAAAAGACCACTGGGAATGCTTTGAAAAGAGATAAAAAGAATGGGTCTCTAAAGATGACTCATGAAACAGTCCTGATTGAATTACTTTTACAAAGAAAAGTGACCTTATCCAGGTGCAGATCTAAGGGGAAAAGTAGGCTTGTAAGGGGCTTTTAGCTAG
>NC_050530.1:8729463-8754131 GCF_002922805.2 Oryzias melastigma | reverse complement strand
TCAGATTTCAAGATCACAAAAACTGATGTTTGTCTCCCTCCTCGACCACAAGAGGCTTCAGGAATACCAGAACATTTTCCAGCTTATCACAGCCACGGAACACTTTCCATCTGCGAAACGCATGGATTCTGCACGACAGAGTGATTGAAATCTTCTTGAGGATAGAAAGGATGGATTTTGTGTTTAAATAATCTGGATTTTTGGTGAGTAAAATTTTGCTATCTCCCTACATAATATTGAAATTTTATCAGGTTATTTTTTATGCTTTTGGTGTGTGTGTGGCAGTTGTACCTGCAGTTGAAGTTTTATTGCCATAAAATAGTTAATGAGGGTTGGGTTGATTCAGATGGAGCACTACTGAAGGCCTAGGTGTGAAATGCACGGCCCGCCCCACTGTGTCCAAGATACAGATTTTTTGTATTTTTGCTAAAAAAAAAATAGCTAAATCCTAGTTAAAAGACCACTGGGAACGCTTTGAAAAGAGATAAAAACAATGGGACTCTAAAGATGACTCATGAAACAGTTCTGATTAAATTACTTTTACAAAAAAAAAGTGACCTTAATCCAGGTGCAGATCTAGGGGGACATGTAGGCTTGTAAGGGGCTTTTAGCTAGCAGGAGAAAGTGTAAACAAAGGAATTAGCTAGGCTAACATCCATGTCTGACAAAAATGACAGTTTTTTTTTTAAATTTGGCTAAAAATTGCATAATCATCCACAAGAGACCAAAGGGACCACTAGTTGGAGTGGAATGTAAAATCAGTTTTGGCAGGATCAGAATAGTACCTTCAATAGAGAATATTTTGAATTCCAAGTTATTTCGCATCTTCTCAAGAGCATCAAAGCCGTCAACCCGAAACATGTGATTTTCTGGAGGGGGGGATGCGATGTTGTTAAGTTCTTCCTGTGCTGCTTTGTCCTTAAAGTGTGAACCCACCTACAAGGAGACATATAAGAAAATATATTTATTCATGTTTTACCTTAAGCAAAAGCAATTATACTGAAAACAATTTAAAAATCATCAAAAAAAGTGATTTTCTTAAACTAAGGTGACACATAAAGTATCTTACCCCAATGGCAAATCTAGTAATGTTTTTTTTTTCAGCTTCCTTTAAGGCTTTTTTTAAGTCTTCAGGGTCAGAAGACTTTCCATCTGTGATGACTATCAAAATCTTTTTTGCATCTTTCCTGGAACCTCCGGAAGGGGTGAACAAATCGGTCCTGTAGAGAGCATTTCATGTTAATTGTCAAAATCTATTACTGTTATCTATTACTCTGTGATTTCCTACTTAGAAATCATGGAGGGGTCTGACATTTTCACTGGTGCATAAGAGAGAAATAATTAAAAAAAAATCTGGAAATAATATCGTATGATTTTTTTTCTAATAATGTAACGCCCATCTATCAGCTAGGATTCTGACCCTAGAAGACTTATCAGTCCTTTTTTTAATTCGTCCACCTCCACTCCACTTTACATCCTAATTTATAAGCACCTGTTTGAAGAGGTTAGCTACATAAAGACACCTGTCCACCCCATACAATCAGTAAAACTCAAACTACTCTCATAGCCAAGACCAAACAGCTATCTAAAGACACCAGAGATAAAATGATGGACCTCCACAAGGCTGGACAGGGCTACGGGGCAATTGCCAAGCAGCTTTGTGGAAAAACATCCCCTGTTGGAGCAATTATTAGAAAATAGAAAAAGCTAAAAAGACTGTCCCCCTCACACCACAGCTCCATGCAAGATCTCACCTCTTAAGGTCTCAATTATCTTAAGAAAGGTGAAGACTCAGCCTAGAACTACACAGGAGAAGCTGGTCAATGACCAGAAAGCTGGGACCACCGTTTCTATGGTTACTGTTGGTAATACACTAGGACGTCATGGTTTGAAATCATGCATGGCACTGAAGATTCATCTACTTAAACCAGCACATGTCCAGCCCTGTGTTAAGTTTAGCCTCCACTTTCAAAATGACAGGCTGTTCAAATACTCATTTGCATCACTGTGTGACTAAATAAAAAAAAAAAAGTTAATTTAAAAAGTAAAATCGCCAAACAATGCCAGCATCTGCTGGGTCGAAATTAAAGTTAAAAGTCAACCACTAAGCAGTTTAGTGACATCAATCAGTTTTACCAATTTTATCTGAAATAAAAGACGTCATGTTTCTCATACCTTTCAAAAAAGTACTTACATAAGAGATTTGATGGCTGCACCTGTATATGTTTGTCCCATCACATATGGTATTTCATCAATTTTCTCTTCCCAGCCAAAAGGGGGAAATGTGTTGAAGTCATATTCCAGTTTAAATTTGTCAGTATCAGAAAACTTAGCAATGGCAAACTGGAAAAGAAGAAACAGAGAAAAGACGTCAAATAAAATCCCTTTTGTCTTTCTCTGTTTCATGAAGCAACATTTTGAATCAGAAACAACAATAGTGGAACTTTTATAAAATATTGTAATTCTCCTTTTTTCTGAATTTCTCTCTTACCTTTGTACCTTTTTGCTTGAGAGAAACAATCATTTTTTTCACAAAATCCTTCACAACTACAAAATTTTCCGGGAGTACACTGCCTGAGCCATCCAGAAGAAATGCGATGTCACTTTCACCACAATCTGTTTAAAAAAAAAACAAATACAAAAAAAAAAAAAGCTTAGTGAGTTTCCGTTTTTTGCTGATGATTCCGAAGAATTTTATATAACTTTGTCACTTACCTTCCAGTTTGTCGGGCATCTGTCGTTGAAATTTGTTATTTTTATCTACTTCAACGCAAAGACCTTTGTACAAGGTTACAAGTTTGCATTCCATAGCAACACTAGGACCACAAATCTGAAATGCACGTTTGAATGCACTGTCAAGTTCTTTAAGCAACAGAAGATACGATTTTTTTTAACGCACGTCTTCAAAAACTCACCATGGTATTCTGATCTTCAGGATTAGTTATCATATTTAAACCAAGGGACAGGTTTACAGCATTTTCTGGCACTGGGAAATAGTCAATAGTAAAACTTTCAGTCAAAAAAGCTTTTAATTGATTGAAATTGATTTTTTTTGTTACATCCAAAAGTTTAAAAAATAATTTTAAAAAAAGAGCATTATTTTGTTATATTGCACGTATTCAGTTTTTATTCTGAGGAAAATTCCTTTAAATGTTTAATGTTACAAATGGAGTATTTCTTACCCAAAAGTGACTTAGCTTTGCAACCCTCGGGTGAACAGTCAAACATCTGACCTCTTTCAGTTGATGAAACTTGTTCAAAGGGAGCGCTAACAAGCAAGCTATGGAGACAGAACCAAACAAGCATGAGAGGGATTGGCGCGTTCAAATTTAATGTAAAGGATGGGCAGTACATGGTTTGTTCACCCTAAATGAGAGGTTTTGACTCACCCGGTTGGTCTTTGTATCACCTGGTAGCCGAAACCTTCAGCGTCATTACTCAGAGACTTCCAAGCCGCAGGATCCACAGAACAAACACTGACTTTTACTGCTGCGAAACAAAAAAAAATAATAATTTTAACCAAATAGAGTTACAGAAAGTACATTTTAAAATGTAAAACTTTGTATTTTGCAGAGTAAACTTTTCGATGCAAGGTTATGTTTTAACCACTAGATGGCACTAAAAGGCAGTTTTTAAATTGTTACTCCAGAAACATGAAGCAGAACACATATTGTTGCTTTTTTTATGTTTTGAGAAAAATTAAGGTTGAATTTCAATTTTGTTTCTTTTCCCGTGTTTTTCCTTGAATTTCTTCTTAAATTCGCTTTTTATTGAAATTGTTTTTTGTGGCTTTAGTTTTTCAGATTTGAGCCCTCCTTTGTTGCCCTGCACCTTTTTGTTGTTGTTGTTTGTGATGAAATTCTAGTTTGTTTGATCAGAAAACGTCCTTCTTGTCTCCCAATCTTTCTCTCTTTTGCTAATCATTGCTTCCCCTTCCGGATCACAGGAAGTCTGCGGAGATTGGTGGTTATTTAACTGGCATTCTCAACTTTTTTTTTCTGATTTTAAACCTCTCTCTATATATATATTTTTTTGCTTTGTTTTTTTTGTTAGAGAAAAAAGAATTGGTTTTCTTGTGAACACATTTTTGTACTTACCCCTATGTAAATTACTTCAATAAATTTTCACAAAAAAACCCCAAAAAACATTATATAAATAGAGCTTTACATTAAATACAACAGGGGTTTATACTCGATAAACTCCTGTTGTGACAGTAAAATCTGCCCAACACAAGAAGCTCTCAGCCCACATCTGTTGGCTCAGCTGTTGGACAGGAAAAGTAAAAAAACAAAACATAAAATTTTGTTGTAGAAATAATTAAACTAGCTTTGGTAATAGTTATTTTTTCCAAAATAAATGACTTGCAAACATTGTTGCTTTCAAACTTCAGGAGTAGCTTCATATCCTCAGAGACACATTACAATGAATCACATCAATTTTTTTATAAACAAAAAGACAATATGATGAGAATTGACAACACAGGATATTACTTCATGTAATTTAGTCAAAATTAAAATAAAAACAATTCATAATTGTGTTAAAAAATGGCTAAAGTGATAGCTTGTGACCAATTTAAAGCCTCTCCTACCTGAGCAGAACAGTGTTACAATAATTATCCAGTCCATTATGCAACTTCCATTGAAAGTAGCAAGGAGCGTGATAAATCCTGAGGAAGCAGCTGCTTCTACTGCTGACGGTGTCGAGGAAGCGAGGCTGAAAGCAAAATGCAAAAATCATGAGAGAACTGCACATGACAAAAGGCGGGCACAGAGAGAAACTAACCTGAAGGTGGAGTCACAATTCTGACATCTTTCATATTGTATTTGTACTTCTTTTCTTTTTACCATAATAAAAAATATATAAAAGTTAGGGTATATATGTAAAAATATATTAACATTTGAACATAAGAGTCACAATGTTTTACAATAGGAAGAATGCTTCAATTCCACCGTAGCCTTTGTGTGTTCTCATGTTTGTTTATGATTTGGATTTTTATTCGATTACATAAAAGTTTTAATATCCTCAAAGAAAGCAATCCACATTTTGACGGCATTGAGAAATTGTTTTCAATTTCTGGAGGCGTCAGTTACTTCAGTCTTCCTAAATGGGAAGGATGTGGTTGATTTTGCACATCACATTGTTTAACTTTGAGAGAAAAAAACATCAGCACGTCTACATAAGAAAAAAACACTGAAGCTTAACGGCTCGAATCAGTGAGTCATGGGCTTCGGTAAAGCGTGAGGACATCAGGGGTTTCCATTGAACTTGAATTGGGCCTCTTGAAAATCTAGAATTATGAAGTAGTAGATGCTGTGCATATCAATGTAATTAGCTCGACATTTCAGTGATGGGAATAAACTGGAGACAACTGGATTCATAGACAAACTTAAGAATAAATTCCATGTTTGTGTATAATATATTTTAAATACCCACTCCAATGTGTAAGAAATCAACCCAAATGGCTCCTCAGAGTTAAAGGCTGCAGATTCCTGGCCTATATCATGATTTTACTGTCTTACAGAGTAACTTATATGAAATATAATTTATTTTTGTGAACTCTTTCATACCCAGAAGTAAGATCTCTGAGGCTCCGCCTTTCGCTCCTTGTGGGTGCCGCCCATTTCACGACGTCAACCTAGAGCCGGCCTCAGCATCATGTCTGCGTTTCACCCGTAAACTAGCAAAAACATTTATTTTTATTAAAACAAAATACTGTTACCAAACATTATGGAAATAAAACTGCCCAGTTTTCATAATTTGTACAGACTAGGTAAAAAAATAAAATATAAGTATTCACTAAATTTCAGTTCCCCTAGTTTTATTTTAACATAACAAAGGCTAAACTACAGCTAAATTAAAGAAAATTAAAAAAAAATTTGTGCATCTATTTGAATTTTTTCTAAATAAACTTTGGGAATTCTTTAAATAGACAATTAAATTTGTATTTTGTTAACCTTTTACCACAGATGGTCCAGTGTTTGTTCTTTGATATTTACTGTATTTACTTTTTAATTTTTAACAAGATTAAAACATAGAAGATAAAAACTCTAGCAGATTCTAGCAGCGGCTGCTTTTCTCCTTCACAATCTGCAGGAATCGTGTTAACAGCTGAAAAGCTATGTTAGAGATGTTAGAAAATTAGTCGATCTTTTCCAAAAACATGGGAAATTAGAAGTCTTTGGAGTGAACTTGTACAATAGTTTGTATTCCTATAGTAGCAGACAGGAAGTGAACTAAGGTGTTGGAGCACTTCTGCTTTACTGAAAGGTTGCGGGTGCAATTGACACCCACTCAAAACCAAAGCGCTGTTACCTGACTTGCTAAACTGACTGATTTATAAAGGTGTTAAAAATGCTAGAACTCTTTCCTTGATTTTTTAAACAAAGTTTACTCATTTAAAACCTCAAATTTTTACTACATAAAAAATTTGATAAATCACATGCATTGAACTCAACCAGAACAGTTGTTTCGACATTTATCCAAAACACTTAAAACAACAAAAAAATAAAATAGTTGTATTTATATTTTTTACAAAAATTAAGCTGGTTGGTTATTTGAAACAAAACAAGAAAATCTAGTAAGTGACAAATGGAACTGTCCCAGTACAGTTTAAACTTTGACCGCTTTACTGAACCGCTTCTCACACTGGAGGAATTGAAACTCATTCTAAATCCCAACATCTCCGTCATTTCTCAAAAACGTAGTTGCAGCACACCTGAATGAGGAAGACTAAACTTTACTCCTAAACCACAAATGTACTGGATGAACTGTACACCCCATAACACATATTCTATTATTTTGATACGACATGAACTGCAACTAGTGCAGATCAAACTAAACATGGTATAGAGCAGGGGTCAGCAACCTTTAACAGTAAAAGAGCCATTTGGTCTCATTTTCAACTGATCATAACCTAGATGGAGCCGTATCTTTACCTTTTACCTTTAGTAGAGGCCAAAGTAACGAAAAAGCTAGCCTGTAACTTAATTATTAGCTGAACTCCAAATTAGTATAAAATTCCTCAGTAAATTAAATCTACCAAAAATGTTAGCATGTTGCTAAAAGAAAAGCTAAACTCTAAATTAGCATTAAAACTCCAGTAGATAACAAATTAGCCAAAAATGTTAGCCTATATTGCTAAAATATTAGCCAAACACCAAATTAGCAAAAAAAACTAGCTTGTTGTTTAATTACTATCTGAACTCCAAAATAGCCTCAAATTCACCAGTAAACTAAATTAGTCAAAAATGTTAGCATGTTGCTAAAATGGAAGCTAAATTTTAAATTATCAAAAAAAAAACTTCAGTAGATAACAAATTAGCTAAAAAAAATATCCGAATTTTTTCTAAAACATTAGCTAAACTCCAAATTAGCCTAAAACCTCCAGTGGACAAAAAACGTTAGCATGTTGCTAAAATAGTAGCCAAACTCAATTTTTTTTTTTTTAATTTCTGTTATTTTATCTTTCTTCAGCCAGAGAGATACCATGGAGAGATAAAAGAGCCACTTGTGGCTCTGGAACCGCAGGTTGCAGACCTCTGAGATAGAGATACAATGAAACTCACTGTGGTCCAACTGCTACTCAAAGACTTGATGAATCTGTTCTTTATTTTCAGTCTTTTGTGTCGCTTCACACACTTTTTCCATATGTCTCTGTTTAGAGGCGGTAGGGGAAAAATTCAGATTCGGCCATAGACTTATCATGCTTGAACACATGTTGCCAAGACAGGTGTGTCTTTAACTTTAGAGGAGAATTTGAAGCAAAAATCTAAGCTAGAGTTAAAATCCTATAGCATGCCTTGGGTGAAATCTGTTCTAGGCATTTGATCCATCCCCTGGGGGAGCAGTGAGCTGCAGACATAGCTGCACCAAGAAACCATTTGGTAGTTTACTCTTAATCCAACCCCTTAATGCTGAGCATTAACCATTGACTATATATAGAGAACTGGAATGAGTGACCCTTCCCCACCTAACATTCCAAATATGTTGGCTCCAAGAAACCAAAATCCCATGGATTTCTATTAAGAAATAACTTCTATTTCGTCATGGTAATTCTATTTTTTTCTGTAATATTTTAACAAATTATTTAAGTTATGAACCGACCAATTAGATGCCTCAATAAAAGTAGGGGCGTAAGAAAGTATCGATTCAGTGAAATATCGCGATACTTCATTTAGCAACACTAGTAACGATTTAAAATTCTGCCATTCTACTTTACGAAGTTCGAAGTGTTTGATTGACAGATTCTCCTGAGCCTGCTTTCAGTGGAAGGGGCGTGGCCTTCTAACATGCTCACTAATTATTGGAGAAAGTGGTTGCTATAGAAATGTAGGTTAAGACTGACACAGACCAATTGCGGCTTACGGAGGACTTCTGGTTCCAACATCTAGCAGATAAATGAAGTGATTTACCAGACGTGAGTCATTTTCTATGAATGACATCTCATTCGCTCAGTCCAGTTCTCTATATACAATCAATAGTGTCAAATTGAGTTTTTGATCCCGTTTTCAGAGTCTTCAGTTTGACTGAAGACGTGACCTTTATCACAAAGCTGTAGTCTGTTTAATTACCAATACAGCCTAGAAAATATTCCAACTGGAAAAAACAAGAGAAGCCACCTATATAATATTACAAGATTATTACATAAAGTTGGTTTTTATTTATATATTTCAGTCAAACAATGGAAACTCTCAGTATGATTTTTTTAGGCACCTCAGTGTCTCCTAAATGTACAATTAAACAAAGATTTCTCAATTTTTAATCTTGTCCTTTACTTAAAAAATTGCAGATTTTCAACAATTTAACTGGTGCTGACGGTTACAGTAGAATTACATATTTTTAACAAAGTTAAGCCATTATTCTGCTACATTGGACTGATAGGTGGGAAGGGGTTTGGGGATTTTTGAAAGTGCTTTATATCAACTCTAGAGAAAAAGGGCTTTAGAACTAAAGTGTTTTATTTAGAAGACATATTAGTAGAATAATACCTGTTCTTTATTTACTTTTTAAATGATGGTAAATCCAAAAACTTTTATTTAGCAACCAGAAAACGTGCTTTTTTTAAAGTTTGTTGAACCGCATGACACATGTTTTCCTTTTTTTTTTTTAAGTGAAGCCCAAATGCAAATCACTCATTTGGTAGAAAACAATTTCCTGACCTATTTTACACACTGTGACAGCTTTAGCTCAGTTTAGCATAAACAAACTTGCATTCTTCATAGTTTTATTGAGATAATTTAAATTTTCCTTCAAATATAGGTAATCTGATAAATGAGCTTAAGTTTATACATTTAAATAATTTTCCTCTAAACAGCATGTTAAATAATGAAAGATTGATTTTCTCATCCAACAAGGGTAAAGCTCAATAAGACATATTTATAATTCTGTAACATTGTGGAATAAACTTAAGTGTGTTACTCTGGCGACAGTCTTTCTCTACTATCTGACTCATCAGAACTACTAAAGAGGAAGCGAGTCTACTAACCTACTCCTGTTCAACACTGATAAACCCTACTTGCTGTATTAAAAAAACCTCAGGCCTTGTCGCCTTTGTTTCTTCTGAAGTGACTGTTCTGCTGTGGGAAAGAAAATGAAACAGCACTAAAGTGCACCCCTTCACCGTGTGCCTATGAAGCGTTGCCAAGTGAAGACTATCAGAAAAGGTCAGGAAAAAGTCAAGGATCAGAGCTGTGTGTTGCCATGTCTGGCTTGGATTTCTAAGGGCAGGTTTGCAATGCTGTCACATGCTCCGTATCAGTGTGTGTGCATGTGTGTGTGTGTGCATGCAACCTCGTCTTTGACCTCCATTTAGCTTGATGCTCTGTCTGCAGATTGAAGTGTTTGTGAGTTCTTTGGATGTTTTTACATCATCAAAATGTCTCAAGCACATAAGAACAGCTAGCTTAATGGATTTAATATAATTAATCAGTTTGCATCTTTCTGTTGCCATCTCTTCCTCCAGCATCCTTCCATAACTGTTCCTCCATTATGTGCCATTCACTGACACACTCTTTGCCCTTTCCCTGGTTGCTCACTAACACGTTACTCCGGCCCCAGCCTCGCTGAATGTCACAAGCCATCTCTGGTTGCGTCCCGTTCTTTTTATAGCTGGCCGGCTGAAAGGTGAAGGGTCACAATGGGGGGATAAATACAACGGCCAGCAGACTGAAAGGGCGTCGTAGACGAAGGCCAGATCTTCTCCCTCCTTCTCCTCCGTCAGCTCTCCTCTCGATCTCTAAGGTAAAAGAGTATTCTGTTTAACTGAGAAATACTTAAATAAAAACCACAACAGATTGTTTTTTAATTATTTTTGTGTGCAAAAATGTTAGGCTATGTGGGTGGAACTTTTTTTTTTGCAATTTGTGGTGACCAATTCGATTAGCATTGGGGTTTTGACTCATCAAATGTGGTTATGCATGTACCTCACAGCTAGAATAAAAAGTATAAAGTGACTTGCATGAACATTCTTTGTCTCTTTTTATAAAATTCTAAGCTTTTACTGATTCTACTCAATTTCCGTCGCTAGAATCTTTAGTGGAGACTCACCGTCTTCCATTCATTGCACTTTTATAATAGCAAGTATAGTAGCATCGTCGCTGAACAGTGGGGAATTTTTCACTTGTCACGCCTTGTGTAGCCCCCTATTGCACATGGTGTAAATTTAGTCCGGTCTATTGATAGTGCAGGGACAGGCAGTGGGAGAGTGGGGACGTGAAAGGTCAAAGATAAGAGGTTGGATCGTACATCGGGTCATCCACGTGCTTCGCATAAATTCTCACATACAAGAAGGGTGCAGCAGAGGAAGATAAACACCACCTCTGACACTGTTCTGAATCCCACCACACTGTGCTGGGGGGGAGTCGTGCACGAATTTCAGTAGCTGAAGTGCCTAAAGTCGTAGGTTGAGCACCAGCTGGCCTGATCTTTCAGCAGACAGGAAGCCATGCAGAAAAACCTTCTCTTTCACCACTTCCTCTAGACAGATAAGCCGTCTGTCCTCCTTTCATCTGATAGATTCCCATACGCACACAAGCAGAACCACAACCTCGATGTCAAATACTGAAACTTTGCTGCTAAGCGAAACGTTTCCCTGTTGTGTAAAAACTCAACTCCACGTGTTTTTTGTCTGTAATCTCCTATTTTTTCAGAAGTCAGGATGCCTCACTCATACCCCTTCCTCACTCCTGAGCAGAAGAAGGAGCTCAGTGACATTGCTCAGAGGATCGTCGCCCCCGGCAAGGGAATCCTTGCTGCTGATGAGTCCACCGGTAAATGAAAAACATCTTTTCCTAAATTCAGCTTGTCAGAAGGGCAAGTTGTTAAATCCTAGAACTAGAGTAAAATCAGAAGGATTTTGATCATCTCAGAAACTCCACACCATTTCTGCCAATTTCAAGTCTGGATCCACCTCCTAGTGAAACCCATTCACTAATATACACCACTTGGTAGTTAAGCATCGCCTGCTTTGTTACACGTCTGCATCCTGTTTACAGTGCACTGAGAAATGGGAGGAGCCTATCTAAGATAGTTGCAAAAAAAAACCCACAGACACAAATTCATGTCACTTTTGGGCCTTTCAGCTTACAAATAAGATCAGAATATGCCTTTGTAGACAAGAACGAGGATTTACTAGGAACATATGGAGTCTGTGTTTGGTTTGTTGAAATGTGTGATTTTCCATTCTACTTTTTGTTTCCCAATCTGCAGGCAGTGTGGCTAAGCGCTTCCAGAGCATCAATGCTGAGAACACCGAGGAGAACAGGAGGCTGTACCGCCAGCTGCTCTTCACCGCCGACGACCGCATCACCCCCTGCATCGGTGGCGTCATCCTCTTCCATGAGACCATGTACCAGAAGACGGACGATGGCAAGCCCTTCACACAGTACCTCAAGGAGAGAGGCATGGTGGTGGGCATCAAGGTGGACAAAGGTGTTGTTCCCTTGGCTGGAACAAATGGCGAGACAACCACCCAGGGTGAGAAACTTTTATGACAATCTGTTACTAACCATGTACACCCAATTTAAATGACTATCTGCACCTTAACAGGTCTTGATGGGCTGTATGAGCGCTGCGCCCAGTACAAGAAGGATGGTGCTGACTTTGCTAAGTGGCGTTGTGTTCTGAAGATCACTCCCACCACTCCCTCACATCTGGCGATCATTGAGAACGCCAATGTCTTGGCTCGCTATGCCAGCATCTGCCAGATGGTGAGCTGAGATCCTGTCATATGTCTTGAATTCCTGAAAGCTATTGATATATAAGAGATTTAGGTTGTAGTAGGGTTCTTTAGATTGTTATTCATCTTCGTCAAGTGATTTATGTTACTTTTGAATGCAAAAATGTGAATTCACCCCCAAAAAACAAGTACAAAATATATATGGAATATTGTAGTTATATCTAAATCTGAAGCCTCGCTTCCACTGAGTGGTTTGTTTTAACATCGTGCTGCTTGCTCAGCGTCCAGCCACTAAGGATGGAAAGGAACATTTGCAGTTCCACCGCAGACCAGGCCTGGCTGTTTGCAAACATTTTAAGTAGACTCATGACCAAAAGAGTACACAGGAAACCACTAAAAACTAGAATGCTTATAAATGTGAATAAATGTTGGCCCTTTCTGCCAATCAACGGATGGGTACAGGGACTCCGACTCCGGGGCCCCCAATGGTACGGTTTGGTACCATTTAATGGGTCCATTTTGCAATGGAAAAGCTCAAAATATCAGACCGGACCACTCAGAAGAATTGTTGCTTAAGATGCTCTTAAGACATAAAAAGGTGTCAAAAACAGTTCAAGAAAGATCAAAAACAATCCATTATGCTCTATACAAGCCAAACTGGATCGCTAAGACCGCTCTGTCTCTTTGACAGCATGGCATCGTCCCCATCGTGGAGCCTGAGATCCTCCCTGATGGCGACCACGACCTGAAGCGCTGTCAGTACATCACCGAGAAAGTCTTGGCTGCCGTCTACAAGGCCCTGTCTGACCACCACGTCTACCTGGAGGGGACTCTCCTCAAACCCAACATGGTGACTGCTGGACACTCCTGCTCACACAAGTACAGCAGCCAGGAGATCGCAATGGCCACTGTCACCGCCCTGCGCCGCACCGTGCCCCCTGCAGTCCCCGGTAAGCCAGATGTGTAAAAACACCCTAATGTCAGTGACACTAATGTGTGTTTTTTTGCTTTGAAGGAATTACCTTCCTGTCTGGAGGCCAGAGCGAGGAAGAAGCCTCCGTCAACCTGAACTCCATGAACCAGTGCCCCCTGCATAGACCCTGGGCTCTGACCTTCTCGTATGGCCGTGCCCTGCAGGCCTCTGCCCTGAAAGCCTGGGGGGGCAAGAAGGAGAATGGAAAGGCGTGCCAGGAAGAGTTCATCAAGAGAGCTCTGGTATGTTTCCCTTTTTACAACAACTTTTTTAAATGGCTTTCAGTAACACGTTCTTCTCTTCGCTTACAGGCTAACAGCCAAGCCTGCGTGGGCAAATATGTTTCCTCTGGAGCCAGCGCCGCTGGTGGAGATTCATTGTTTGTAGCTAACCATGCTTACTAAGCACTGACGTCCCACTTTCTACCCACCGCCTCTGCAACAGAACAGCCCACGTCCTCAAAGACAAAGCTTTTAAAGCTGTCTTTCCACTATCACTACAACACAAGTAACTTTAGTAACCAAGAAATATGAAATGAGAAAAACCTTTCTTCTAGCGGTTGCTAAAAAAGTTCTGACTTCATTCCCTTACCTTTTATTTTTAAGCGCCTTTTTTACAGGTGAAAATTTCCACTGTTTTTACACAGCTCTTTCTACTTTCCTTGGTCTGTTTCCACCTTTGTGCAGCATGTAGTGTATGCTGTTACCACGGAATAAAGTCTTTACCCAGTTATGTTTCTGTCTTCATATAACCATTTGTATCTCACATGGTTACGAAACTGAGTCCAAAATTTTTAATAAAAAAAAGCATATATATTTAAACTGTCCCCTTCACCTTCAATATCACGTTATTGTTGACTACGACTTAATTTCACTTTAAATTTGTATTTTTATTTCATTTCAGAGTTAGTATACCTTGATATTTTTGAACATGCTATGTAGGTCTTAAGTTTCAGTTTCAACAAAGGTCTTAGAGCAACTATGAAAAGCAGCAAATGCTGACCTCCATTTTAGTCACAGCAAATCTTTCGTTGAATGCGTTCCACTCAGTGACCTTCTGAAAATGGGAGGAGAATGCGTTTAAAAATAGACACAGCCACATGTGGTCAAAGTCTGTTAAACAAGTGCTCTGTATGGCTTTTAGAAATGTTAAAAAAGGAAACTTGACTGTAATAAACATTAAATAACCAAGAAACTAACTTATTTTGAAGCCATCTTTAAAAAAAAAAATAAAAAAAAGCCTACCTTTATAGCACATGCAAAGATACACTATTAGGTTTCTTAATATCTATGCAATTAAATATATTTTCATAACTTTATTTTTTAATAAATTAAAGAAAGAAGTATTTTTACACCTCAAAATAATAATAATAACAATAAAATGATGGTGTGACTTATAAGTCTTGGACCAATCATGGTTGAATGTGGGTGTGGTCACTTGCTATTTTAAGAGGGTGCAGCTGTGAGAGGCCTGCACACGCATCATAAGGTCTATTGTTGTCAATAAAGCTAAGATTAGTTCTTTTGAACAATGTTTTCTTGTTGTTTAAAAGAGATACATAAAAGCAAATTCAGAAGTGACACATGCATACATAAAGAGGAGTTTTCCTCTTCTCTGTTTAGTCAAAAATTCTTTCCCTATTGGCAGGCTTTTTTTAAATAAATATAAAATTCTGCCAATGGGGTATGAAGAATGGTCTTACTAAGAATTCTTATTTAAGAAAAACATTCTAGTTCAGTGGTTTGGGCCTTCGCCTCACAGCTAGAAGGCCCTGAGTCAAGTCAGTTTGGGCCTTTCTATGTGGGGTTTGTATGTTCTCCTTGTGTGATTGTAGGTGTCCTCCCACCATCCAAAAACAATACTTTATAAGTTGACTGGTACTCTAAATTGTCCCTAGGTGAGTGTATGATTGTGGCCCTGCAACAGGCTGATGACCTTTCCAGGGTGTATCCTGCCTTCACCCAAGAGTGGCCCCAAGACCCCAAAAGGGACAAAACAGGTTTAAAAAAATGAATGAATGAATGAATGAGTACTCTAAATTTTCCTTAGGCTTGACTGTAATTGTATGAGGGAGTGATCCTGCGACAGACTGCCAACCTGTCCAAGGTGTACGCTTCGCCCAACAGTAGCCAGGTTAGGCTCTGGCAGTCCTGTGAACCTGAAAGAGATACATCTAACTTGGAAAGTGGATTGATAAAAAAAATCAAGTCACTAAAACATGTTTTCCTAATGTTGTATCTTGTTGTGACATGTTGTGTCCTTTGGGCATCGGCTTCCTGGGGCTGGCAACCCTCTCTGGAAAATCTTTGAGCCTGGAGATGTTCATGTCTTTGTGGTGATGGTCGTCACCTTCAAGTTCTAAGCATCCTTATCTTTCCCCACACCAGGGAGTCTGGTTGGTTCACTGATCTTCTCAGACTGGTACTCTCCTCCTGGGTGGGAGGGATTTGCCCTGGCTATCTGCCATGGAACAAGGGGGGAGGTTGCCTGGACTAAGATGTAGTGTCTGGGGTGTTGTGGTGCTCGTATAGGGCTGGGGAGGCTCTTATGTAGGTAGGGTCTTGGAAGGGAACCATGACTGTATGAGAATTGGACAGAGTGACTGAGATCTCACCCATAGAAAATGGTTACTTCCAGTTCCAGCATAATTAAGTCAATTCAGTCACAATTTTTTTGCGATATGGATGCCACCATGTTGGAGTCAGTGTTAGTCCATCGTTTCTATGGCAACCACTCTCATCAATCAGGAGAGAGCTCATTGAAAGACCACGTGTCTACCACTTGAAAGTGGGAGAATCATTTTGAACATCTGATGTCAGACCACCTATTTCATGGAGGCATCCGATTAGCCAGTTTATAACTTGAATAACTTGAAAGAAAGGGTCACCCAGTCTGGTTCTCATTTGGGGGTACAACTGTTGTCTGGCTGGCCGGGGTTTGCCCTGTGCTCCTGTGTCACCACACACTTTGCCTGCAGTGATCCTTCAAACTCTGGTTTGGATACCTGGTGATGGCCTTTTCCAGTGGGCAACACCCTTTATCTGCCTTTCTGCATGAGTGTCAGGGGGTCCTGGCTGCCACTGCCAGTGGTTCTTCAGGTCCCCCTCCTTTATTTTACCTTCTATATTCCATAACATTATCGTCTACAGTAAAACGCAAACAAATAAGCACCTGTACCTGATTACCTTTGCACAGACACGATTTTTGTATGCGTGCAGAAAGGATACATGCTGGGCGTGAGTACGTATGGAAGCATAAATGTATGTTCATGTGAGTTGATCTATACCTGTAGTGAATTTGTGTCAACTTGCATGTGTGTGAAGGTTTCTGGAGACAACGGGTATGTTTGTGATACTTGAGTTTGTATGGATAATTGTGTCTGTGGACTGTGTTATACATGTGGTAACTACAATGATAAACCTCGAGCAACCTCTTTTTGTTTGAAAACTTAACCCAGGGGTGTCCAATTCCAGGTCTCAAGGGCCGGCTTTCCAGAAATTCCGCCTTATCTGCTCCCGATTACCTGAATCTTATACTTCTGTCTCCCATCTTTCATTTAACACTCTCCTTCTGTTGCATTCAACTATGAAAATAAAAATACAGAAACTTCTGGGTTTTTTTTAAACTGATCAGAACTACTTTAAAAAAATGACTGACCTCACCAACTTATCAAATCAAAAAATCACATTTATGCCAGTTGAAATCCTTTTAGAAACAATATTGTAAACTTCACACGAATAAAGAAGAAAAATAATAACACAGATTTCAAATTTAGAAAGACAAAATAAACAAAGAAAATACATCTAAAAATTACCAAAAAACAATAAACTGATTGACTACAATGCAAAGCAGGGAAGAAATATGGCAGCTAAGATGGAAAATGTTAAGTTAACCGACAGCTTGACAGAATTTTCCGAGCTGCTGGTTATATTCCTGCACACAAAGCTGGCGTCCTGGTCAGTGCCAGTTGCACTATAAGACACAAAGTTGACTGCTGCTCCTTCAACTTGGGCTGTGATCCAAGCCTGAAACTCAGACACTCGTGCGTAGACTTCGGGATAACCCTGCAGTGCGCACGGTATTCCGAAACTTGTAATTCCAGCCTGGATCCAGGATGAGCCTTGTTTGCACTGCAGCGGTCCTCCAGAGTCCCCCTAAGAGGATTGCAAATGGAACAAAACATTTAACTTTTTTCCAATTATTTTGCATGTATCACAAAAGCTTCTATAGGACTGAGTTTACACATTTACCTGACAGGCTCCTTTGTTCTCTTGGCCTGCACAAATCATATTTGTTGTGATATCCACGCCGGATACGTTGACATAATCGCAGCTGCACTGCTTGTTTCCAACCACAGGAACCTGAACCTCCTGCAGGGGTTGAGAACTGGGCAACGAATCTGTGGGATATATTGATTTCAAAAAAATGTATATATATATATATATATATATATATATATATATATATATACATTTGTTGGGGTTTTAATGCCATTTTTTAGGAAACTACAAATGCAAAGAACTCCAAACACTAACCTCATCTGCTCATGAAAATGATTTAAACTCGTAGTTAAAAGTTAAAAAGCCACAATATGTTCATCAACATCATTTGTTTATTTGCTCGTCACAATATTGTTAGTCTGTTTTATTTTTCCGACTTACTTTATCCACAGTTACAGAGCATTAAGCTAGAGAAAGTATTAGTTATACTGACCAGTATGGAGTGTTTTTGTTTGTTTGTGAGTCAATCTTGACGACAACATTGGATACAAAGCAGCGAAGTCAGTGTGTGACCTGGACGCTCACATTGAGGCTGCAGTCACTTTATTCCAGATGTGTTTTTTATGATTTTCAGTGTAATTTTGCTTTTTTAAATATATGTTTTTTATAAAATATTTTCTGTTTATTCAAGATTATTTTTTCAGTGTTTTTTTGTTTTCTAGATATTTTTTTATATTTTTAAAATAATTTATTTAAAAAGATTTTTCTCAATTTTTCACATTTTTTTTTCTGCTTTTCGAGATAATTTTTTAAAGACTACAACAATTGTTCTCTTGAAGCTAGCAGATGACACTTCAACTTTCATTACTCAAAAATTCTGGTTCACTCTAAAAAAAGTAGTAATAATAAAAAGAGTAAAAATATCAGGAATTTCTGCGGCGTTTGATTTAACAATAATAAGTACTTGTAATCTTTTTGGGGCATTATTTATTATGAGTTACTGAGAATGTAATATTGTTTGTCCAGGGGTGTTTTGTGAGTTTTGTTGATGGTCGCTACCTGTCTCTGAAGCTTCATATGGATCAACATCAAGGCAAACCTCAGAACAGGCAGATTCCAATGGTCAAAAAACACCGTCTGTAACTCATTTCTGTATCATCCCCCCAAAAAAAGTAAAAACAACTAATACTTCCCCAACAGTTTCCTCTGTAATGTTTGTGGATAAAGTAAGTAGGAGGAACAAAACAGACACAATAGCTGCGTTTCCATTACACATGTGCCCAAAACTTTATCGAAATTCTAGAAATGTCGAAAAAAACAATTTTGCAATTACACTGTTTTCCTTAAATCATAATTATGCAAATAAACACACACCAAGTCATGCGATTGGTCATTTGAAAACACGATGTGGATGTGAACATTATTTTGTTTTACAGAAGATACATTGTAATTTCTGTCACGACGCTGGCGCTCATCTATCTATCAAAGGAGACGTCAGCGTCTTATTCAGGCCACGGAGCGGCAAGTTCTGTGTGAGCAGCTACGGATGAAGTGATTTTGGAAAATCATAATCGATGATTTTATGGAGGATCCAACAAATCCACATGACACGCTCAACTTTTGATGAGCTGTGTGGGGGGCCTCTTGTGGCGACCACTGTGCAATGCCGATTGTTGGTCATGTCACTCATTTAACTAAAACAAATTTCCAGTGCAGTTTTGCAAAATGTGTCAATTTTGACTCACCTCAAAAACCACCTCCTCTACGAAAAAACATTTTTACGATAAATGCGAGTTTTTTAAATAATGATGTGATCGCATTAAATGATCGCAAATTCAATTTGTGCAATTTCATATTTAATGGAAATGCAGCTACTGTTGTTTTTCAACTTTTTTGTGCAGATAATCTTATATTTTTTATGAAAAAATGACTTTACTGTGCAGCCTGTTTGTAGTTAAAAAAATATTTTAAAATATTAGCGCAAAAAATACAAAAATTAAGGATGAAAAACATACTTTTTTATGCAAAAAGCTTTGAAATGACCAAAAAAAATGAATAAAAATGTGGAAAAGTCCTTGTTCAATTCTAAATTTTTAAATGTCAATTATAAAAAAAAAGAACTAAAATGGCTTTGATTTGTATGAAACAAATGTCAGAAAGTAAGTTCAGTTTTCAAGGTGTTTGTGTGTCAAATCCTGACACTGAAACAAGAGCTGCTGCTGTTTTAGTGGAACAAAAATGGTGTCGCACAAAAATGTGCTAACTCGCCGTTTTTGTTCAGCTTGCCCCATCCGGTGATCCAGCAGGACGTGGAGGTGTAGAACAGACTGGAGCTGCTCGCCAGGCAGACGGGTCTGATGTAGTTATTGAAGGGAACAGTGTTGCTGAGCTTCATCAGGGCGATGTCGTTGTTGAACAGTGTGTTGTTGTAGTTTGGATGAACGATGATCTTGGTGATGCTGCGGGAAACCTCATTAGAACTGGACGCAGCCTGAGTCTCCTTCCCAAAGTAGAGGGTCCATCTGGACAGAACTTTTCTGTTGTTTTAAAAAAGGAAATTGGGGTTATTAATATGGTTTCAATCAACTTCAAAGAACTTTACATGCATTTTTATGAAGTTCTTGTGAGATTTTCTGTTGAAAAGCCCCTGCCTTTTAAGCAAATTGAATGTATTTTTGAGTTTTTTGGGTACTTAATTGACAATGAATGAGTCTAATTAGTGGAAATGAGTCATGTGAACAAAATGAAAATACAATCTTAAAAACAAGTTGGCCACTCTTAATGAATCTTCACAAAATCTAAAACCTGCATTCATTTTTAGAACATAAATCAAATGTTTTGCTTCCAAAATAATGCTGCTGAACTAAATAAAAGAAAATAATATTTTATATTTTATTTGTTTTCAAAATTACAGTAAATTTTACTTTTTTGTCTTAAATCAAGCAGAAGGATAATGACTCATTTTTTAAAATATGGTCCTTCCTTTTGGATCCTCGGTATTAATGAGACAAAAAATATTTATTTAGCTGATTTAGAGAAAATCTTGGAAAAGTGTAAAGTTTAAACAACTTAAAACCTGGTGAAATATCTTTAATGTCTAAAAACAAGGTTTTAATTCTTTGCAAGTATCAAATAATTTGCGTTACATTCTAGTCAGCAAAAAAAGTAGGACAAAGCATCCATAAAGCTACATAGTTTAGAGAATATCTGAGTATGATTAATGCTTAAGTTATTTGTTTGTTGTCTTTCAAACCTCATTAGGAAGAAGGTTAGAAAACTAATTACCTATGGTATTTATTTAGCTTATGACTGATAAAAACTTTTTGTAAATGCTTTACAGGAAAATCCTGAAACCCCATTGCTTACAACTATGTATTATAAGAAAGACTTACATGTATAGTTAGATCTATATTGCAAAAAATGGGAATTATTTTACCTTACGTCATTTCGAAAATTTCAAAATACAAATATATATGTATATTTAAACAAAAAAAAAGGTGCTTACACTGCAACAGACTTTAGAACCTAAACCTTTTCTACAAAACTGTTTTTATTTTACTCAGAATTGGATTTACATTACTTGAAAATACAAAAAAATATATATTTCAATGCTATTATAGCAGAGTTTTTTGTTTTATCCAATTCAAAAGTGTCTTGTTCTTCTTGATAACTGATTTTAGCAGCTTTTAGTTTTGTTTTGAACGCACCAGACAAGCTTGTAATACTTAAAGTGACACAGAAGAATGAGGTAAAGGTTAAAAAAATAATCAGGTTTATCAAGTCTTTAGATGACAGAATGCCATTGTATTTCGTTTAACCTGTACCTGTTCAGTTCTTGTCTTTTGTCATAATTAGAGGTGTGTTTTCTGCTGTCTGGAGTTTCCTCCTTCAGGTGTGCTAGAACTGAATGTGAACCATTTAAAAAGAACACTGACAGCTTGACATTGTTAGAAATGTACAAATAATTAGGATAAATTTGACTTACAAAAAACTCACCATTAAAAGATCATTTTCCTTCATTTAGCTGTTTTAGCAACACTTAGGTACTCAGAGTCGCAAAATTCTGACACTAATTTAATAAAGTTTTGTTGAAGGAAAACTGGGAGAATGGCTGCGTTTGTTGAGTTTAAATAAGAAGGTTGGAATTAAGCGGTCTTACGTGACGATGCAGTGGGCGGCGGTGAGCACCCACTGGTCACTGATGAGCGTCCCTCCACAGATGTGGCTCCCGAGATCGTTGATGTGTAGGCTCACCTGCCAGGGCCACGACCCCGCCTGGGCGTTCCCACCACCCACTATCTTCGTGTTTAGAGGTGCCACTCCACAGTCTGACGGGGCAAAACGGTTGGGTTTTGGTGGTTGGGTTCATTTCTTTAACAAATTTTCAGAGAGTTTGGGATTTCCCAACAAACTTACCCTGAGCTGCAACACCTGTGCAGATAAAAACAACAATTTGCACTTTAGTTATAACAGTATAGTTTATTTCTACATTTTTTAAGTGTAAATCCCCCATATTAACATGCTTAAGGTACATTTTTGAAAGTCAAAATTTAACTAAAGTACCTTTGACTAGTTAAATATCTTATAATACCTTCTATAGTACAAAAGTACTCATAGCTCTTTAGGAAGATGTAATGAGTTGTAATAAATGATGCATATGTTTTTGAGTTATTTGATCATACTCTGTAAAAAAACACAATCCTAAAATGTTTTTTGTCTACTTTCTAGTTAAATCATCTTAAGACAAAACTATCTCTCTAGAAAATCCTCAGTAAGATACAACAACTTGTTTTTAGAGAATAAATCTTGAATTTCTTGTTGAGTCACTTAATCTAAAAACACAATAAGGAACATCTCTAAAAAAATGTGTTTCTTGAATCATAATTTATGCGTAAATTTGTCTTAAAATGTGAAATTCTTGTCTTATATGATTAAAAATAAGCATAATTGGACAGTTGTAGTGATTAAAATATGATATTTTTGAGGAAAAAGTATTAGCATCCATGTAAATGTAACTATTTTTTATAAGACAAACTTGTTCTAGTTTATATTTTTAATTAACAGAGCAAATTACCTCATTTGGAGCTTTTATAGCTAGTTTCAAGATTAAATTTAGTCGAACATCACATCTCATTTTAAGAAAAATACAAATTCTACTATTTCCAATGGTAGATTTGTTCACTTAAATGTAAAAATCATCTTATATTTTATATATTTTTTAAATGTGTTGTGCCACTAATAACACAAATTTTAAGACTCGTAATTTACATATGAATTTGACAACTTCATAGCAGTCTTCTTTGGTAGTTGAACTGTTTTGGTGCTTCAAATAGGATCGTTTTTACTGTTAGCATCTATATAAGATTTAAAACTTTTTTTCTTCTAACAAAAAATGATTATTTTAATCTTTCAAGATCTTTTTGAGGTAAATATATATATAAATATTTACCTCATTTCAAGATTATATCTAGATTGTTTCAAGAACTGGCAGACTTTTAAGGTTATAATAAGAGAAAAACATATTATTTTTGAGACATAATATTAGGAAATTCATCAAACTCACCTTTCAAAGTGAATTCTGTCCATAGTAACAGGATCCATATAGCCCATGCTGCCATACTGTTGACTCACAGACGTCTCAGTCACAGTAGCAGTGTCTGAATCTTCCTTTTTCCTTTAAGCAAATGTATTTATGATGAAAACGGCTGATAAAGTAAACCCTCCCATCATGAACCTGTTTTTCTCCATACCGTCTTGTCGTTGGTTTTTGCTGGCAAACTGCCGACAAAAGCATAACTGGAAAGTCCTTATTGTGTTATCTTTTAATGCTGTCTCATTGCGTAAAAGCCTTCGTTTGTTCTTGTGCTCTCTTTAAATATGTGACTTCACAGCTTGAGATCATTTGTTTTTAATGTGCTTTGTTTGCTTGAGTACTCATGTAACATACCTGAGAACACTTCAATAGGGTGCACAATAGGTATAATAGTCATACAACAATTCATCTTTCAATAATCTAAAAATTAATTTGCACATATGCTGATGCAAACAGAAGATTTGAGCAGTTATTGGTAATAAAGTTGAATTTCTACCACTTCCAGAGTGTTTTTCAAGCCAAAAAACCTTCCTTACAACCCCTGTCGCACAAACATGCTTTAAATAAAATGACTTTTAATCTGAAAATATACAAGGATCAATGTATACACTCTCTGATTATGCATATATATATATTGGACATAAATGGGATTTAAATAATTAAAACCAGCTAAAGTGCTGGAGCTTAAACTCCAATCTCCACCTGAGGGGGTCAGTAATGAGCCAAAAGGTTGCCGTTAAAGTTGAACAAAGATGCAGAAACTGATCTTTGATAGGAAAATGAGACAGAATCACTTTCAACACATTCCTTCAGTTTAAAAAAAACACACTAGATTTCACACTTGACACTTTCATTAACTTTGGCAACTACTTTATTTGCTTAAAAATAAAATAGAAAAGGTATTTTAATGGGAATAAATTTAAGCTAGGAGAGGGAGACAAATTAAATAAAATTAAAGTTAGATTAAGTTTAAGGTTTTGAACAATAGTTGGTTAACAACAATTCTGTGTTGATTTTACTCAAAAATGTGAAAATTAAATAAAAAAAATATATTAGAAAATGTCTCAAAGCTGAAAGTGCAGCACAGAGAAAATTGTTATATTTAAATATCACCTTTTTCCATGAATTTTCTACCCTAAAATGAACAGAATTTTCTTAATAATAAAGGTTCGCTATAGGCTACAAGATTTATTACAGAAAAAAGTTTTCTAAGACTTTTTTTAATAAAAAATAAAATCTTTGTTGCAGTTTTATTTTGTTCTTATTTTTCTTGTATTGGTCTCTGTGAAGGTTGGCTGTGACTCCGCCCATTTTCCTGGAGAATCCTGTTTAACAGTCATCCATCAGCTCAGCATTTTATTCCTTTGTACATCGTGCATAACAGGAATTTAATTTAATTTGAAAGAAGATTTTGGGCGGTGTTACGAACCTAATCCTGACAGCTGCACACAGCGGGACCAGTCGCAACAAGAACCACCCTCTAAGACAACCAGGACGAAACATTAAACAGCCGAAAGCCCGATTTATAGATTAATACTGGTTTATTCGTCTCTCTCTCTCTGAGTTAGTGCGGCCGTCTTGTCTCCTTTTATCAGCTCCGCCTCCTTCATGTCAAACGGCAAAAGGTGACAGCGCTCCAATCAGCTGATCGGCTCCAGCCGTCCTCCCTCTCAGCTGTTCCGAATCACTGAAAAAGAAAACAAACAA
>NC_050530.1:8700109-8728755 GCF_002922805.2 Oryzias melastigma | reverse complement strand
ACATAAGGCCCCGAAAAGCGGGCTGTAAGGGCAGACCCAGGAGTCGGTAGCAAAACCAAAACCTCATCCCCAGACCTGAAATGGCGCAACAGGCGGTTTAGAAGAGTACCACAGTAAAGCGGAAACGCTAGCTTAGCGCTATATTAATGCTTTCTAACGTCATCATCACTTTCTGCCAATCAACAAGTGACTACAGTGGCTCCGCCCCAACTGTTCATTTTATTTATTTATTTATAAAGCATCTTTTATCACCAGCCAATGAGGCCCAAAGTGATGTACACAGAAAAACACAATACATTGCAATCATAAAAACAATTAATAAATACGTAAATTCCTACTTAAAAAGAAATGAAAGTTTACATGATAAAAAGCAGCTAGGTAGATAGTTTAGGAACAGTTCAGCTTTAAAACTCTCCCAAAGTCTGACTCTCTAATAGCTGATGGCAACTGATTCCACAGTTTAGGAGCCAGCAAAGGCACGACCTACCCGGAACTCACATTTGGGTCTCGGAACCAGTAACAAACACTGGTCCATTTCAACTGCTCCATTCCATTTTTCCATGGTCCTACGACTGATGAGGGTTCCCATGAGGTATGGTTCCGTACTGTTCAATGGATCCACTTTACAATGAAAACGCTCAAAATACCGGACCGTAGTGGACTATACCGGACCGCTCAGTGGAAACGAGACTTTAAGAAAGTCTTCAGCTTTGTCTTGTCTTGCATCTACCTTACTTCTTTGAGTCTATGTTTCTGAAAACTCTGTTTTTTTTTTTTCTTTATTAAATATTATTATTTTTGGGTCTTTGTTATGCCTTCGCTCCTGGTTCTTCATCTCACCTGCTTGAATAGCTGAAACACTTTCACAATTTTTTTCTTTTTTTTTCAACTTAACTTCCTGTTTAAATCTTCCTGTTCAACCAGAAGTGTAGAAGAGGTGCACACATCAATCAAAATTTGTGAAAATGCAAAAAAAGAGAGAGAGAGATTTACCCCATGAGAGTCTAAAGTAAAAACATTTTTAGCAATCATCTATATTTTGATCTTTAGTTTGTAAAAAAAAAAATAGAAAGTTGCATAATATATCTCTAAAGGCATTAAGTTTAAATTGGTTTTATAATCACAACAGAGGATGCAATAAAGCATTAAAAACTGGAATCCTTCACAACAAAATCACTTCATCCCACTATCGTTCCTTTCCGATTTTATGAGGTGTCAGTAATAAATGTTTACTCTGGTCATTTTCTGAAGCAGTGTCATAAAGATTAATGAAAGGCTCTAAATAAAGAGCAATGTTTGACTTCGCTGAGGCCAATGACACTCCCTGTGCAAAGTGCATTTAGAGCTGTTTGAGAATTACATTTTTATTTGGATTTATTTTGTTTTTAAATTATGAATTCAGATCAAAGGTATATAAGCATTGAATATAAGCATTTAACAAGAAAAACCTTTTTCTAGGGTGCAAATATGAGATATTTACACATCATTTGTGTGGTTTGTAAGATGAAATATTTGTTATCTCTATTTTGAATCATTTTATTTTACAGATAAAATCTATATCCTATAAAATGTATCCTAATAGCTCTCATCTAGTGAGTGGATGTCATTGCAAAGTCTGTTAAAAAGAAAGCAAAAAAAAGTTAAATTAAATAGAAGTTTCAATAAAGTTTTTTTAATTATATATATAATTAAATTAAACTTTTAGTCTGCTTTTGCAAATCCACTATATTGGAACTAAATTGGTTATATCTGTAAAAAAATTAATTTAAAAGATACCTTCTAATGCTAAATTATTGATAAAATACAAACGAAAACTAATACTAAATTACATTTTAGTACACTTTTAAAAGCAGATTCTAATCCTATATTTCTAAATTTATTACGAAATTAAACAAAAAAAAATTCTAATCTTCTTTGAGTCAAGCTAGTTTAATATATTTATAAAGTAAAATAAAATCATCACTGACACAAATCATAAATATGATAAAAACTAACATTTTTAGAGATGATGGAATGATAAAATTACAAACCGTGTTCTGCTTTAAGCTCCTAAATTCTACTGAAAGCACATTTAATCATTTTGGTATCAACCAACTAGAAAAGAACTGTAAAATTACACATAATAATAATAATAATAATAATATAGCAGGTCTCCATCTGTGGGACAACAGAGACTGCTGGGAAAAAGTTCAGATTAAACAACAACACAGACAATTAGAATTGGAACTTTCAAAGAAATTGGTGTCAAAACTCAAAGATTAAGAATTCCACTTAACCTCTTAATGACCTCTCAATGATTCAGTTTCTTTTTGTAATTTCCCAGAAACTCAAACACTTGAGGAAATCAAAATGACCTGTGTTGAGTCTGGTATGTAAAATATCATCTTGATAAGAGAAAAAAAAACATATTCAACTGGGTTTGGTTGAATTAACTTCTGCTGTTTACAATTTAACAGACAGAATATAAGACTGGAATTTTCCATTTACCTTTTCTTTAGTGAAAATAAAAATAATTAGCGACATAAATATTTGATTTTTTTAATAATGTGGCAAAAAACAGATAAAAAAATCTAATCAAGAAGTTTTAATAAGTCACCCAAACCAGCTAAATTTAAAAAGAATGTGTAAAACGGAAAAATATTACAAATATACAACTTTATTTTAAATAAAGCACATATATCTTTAAATTTTGCATTTTTAACGACTAGTTATAACATAATTAATTTGATATTTTTGATATTTTAATGTCTTTTGGATAATCAGATCACAAGGATGTTTTATGAAATTGACCCAGATTCCAAAAAAAAGAAAGGTAGTGTGTATCGACCGGGACATTTTTCTCATAACTTTAGTCGAAAAGTTTCGATGTTGTCATGGTTCAAAGCTTCAAAACACTTCTCTTTGGCTGCGATCGAACCAGCGTGTTGCTCCTCCTCTCCAACTTTTCCAAAGTTTACTCAAACCGTCGACTCAGTGAAATAAATCAGAGTCGGACAAAAGAAGCAGAAGATGGATGGAAGGATGGATGGATGGAGGGACAAAGAAAGAGGAGAAAAAAAGCAGAGTTGAATAAGATTATGTGACCAAAAAGCAAACAAGAACACGGACACATGAATCACCTTTTATAAGGTCTTTTGAAGGATGCCTTTTATTGCTTTGCTCCAGAAATGTGGAGTGGAGAGAAAACAAGAGTGAAATGGAGAGATCTGTGATCCGTACATAAGAAGGTCTATTTAGACTAATTAATGTGCAGAGTTAAAGAACATTCACAGAGGACCAAATGCTTTTTCTTTTCCCGCAGACTTCCACTATGTTTTACACGGGTAAACATTAACTCATCATAACAGCAGAGAGCTGGAGACTCAAAGGGAGAACAGAATCTCCCTTTTCTCTCTAAAATGTAACTTTCACCCACAAAGAAAAGCGCTGGAGTCCGGCCTGACTGTTTGCACACACAAGCTCAGTGGGGATTACGTTCTCCGTTTGTTCGTGGCAACGCTGCACCAATGTAAAGTAGCTCCCGAGATCTTGGCCAGAAGTCCATCTGAATTTTAAGTGACCAGTTTCCTCATTTGTGTGTCCATCTCCCCCTGCTTTACTTTCTCCTCCGTCTCCCTCTCAGCTTATTTATTGAGAACGTACACATTTCAAAGGCCTCTTTTTTTAACTTCTGTCAAGCCCAGGAACAATATTTCTTATTTCCCGGCCAGCAGGACAATCCCGCCCACTGTCACCTCTATATAAGACAACAGAAGGACCAGGAAGATAAGAGTGTTCTCAAGACAGGCCTGACCATGCAGTGTAAAGTCCTCATCTTTGTTGTGCTTCTGGCTCTCATAAAGCATGGTGAGTATTATGTTGTATTGCACTCAGAAGCTGATTACAAAGGCTTCATTGATAATTCTTTACTTAATCACCAGGTTTAAGCCGAGCCACAGAAACGGGAGGTTTGGAGGGTTTTAGCAGGAGTATTTGGCAAGTAGTGCTCCCAGAAAAACTGTGTTAGTTCCTGTATCTTCCCCAGTGATTGAGATGTTCATAAAGAGTAAAAATATCATATTTGTACTAGAATATATCTGTTTAAGAGATTACTTTTAATGTTTTTTCCTCTCTAAACCAGATTATCCTTTGCAAAAAGTAGTATATTTAAGTGTACTACAAGTATACTATACTAAAAGTGAGGTAGTATACGTAGTATGTACTATTTAAAATTAAAATTTTCTGATTTTGCTTGAATAAGTATTAATATACTGCATATTTTATACTTGCTATGCTTATGCTCAAGTACACGAAATAAAAAAACATTTAAGTGTGCTACTTTTTGCTCAGTTTTATTAATAAATTATCAGAAAAAATAGCAAAACTTGTGACTTGTTAAATTTTAGTAATCAAATTTTATTTTTTTTCTCTATTTAAATAGTTTTTAATGTCTGTGCTGGTAATGAAAACACTAACTAGAGACAATAAAATTAAATAGATTTTTTTTAAGTTAATGTGTAAGACTTGAAATTATTCTCTGACATTTATGTTTCTATAGAGAATAATTAAAAAAAAAATAATAATAATAAAAATATTGCAATAATTAATAGTAGCCAAATCAAATCTCTAATAAGGTATACTGAAATGTTTGACTCCATAATCTGTAACCTGAAACCAACCGTGAAATCTGATCTAATGGAACTTTAATGAAAGAAAATGTCCTTACGATCAAGTTCTGAATAGTTTCAAGTGTTTGAAGTGTTACTCACTTATTTTCCTTGTTACCTGCCTCTAACACATCACACTTAAGAGACGTGACACAAACACTCCACACTCTGTTTGTAAGCGCTTTCATGCAGGTATTTATTGGACAGGTTACTAATTAAGCTAATTGAAAGGACGGCTCTGCCGGAAAGTCTTCTATTTGCTCTGTTTCGCTGAGATATTCTGGGATTACTGATTTACTATTAGACTCAATCGCCGTTTTGATCTTTTTTCACTTTCTTCAATGCTTTCATCTCGTTCATGGTCAAACAAGGTGCAGGGAATCATGGGAGAATACAAATGACAGAAAAGGTTGAGCTAGTTCCTGAAACTGTGGTTTAAAAAAAAATTATCAGTAAATCTAAATAAAACAAAATGATTGTAGATTTAATCGGAAGATCAACACAAAGGTGAAATTGGCAATTAAGGTCACACTGATAAGAAGATTAGATTATATTCCAAGATGTTGTAATTTACCATGAATTAAGATGGAAATTTCAAATTAAAAATGTTGTTAAAATATATCAATAAGCTAAACGATATTTTCTCAATTGTAATACTATTATATTGAATGCTATTACTGCTCTACCTCATGGTACTGAGGTATGAGGTAACACCTACAAAACCACCCACAGCCACAGTACGTAATACAAGAAGAATAACTCATAGAAAAGGGGAAATAGAAAGAAAAGGAGAATATTTATACTGGGAAAAAAGTGACTTTAAACAACCTTGTTTAAGTAAAAAACAAAAAATAAGGTACGTTTCTGACTGATTAGGTTGTGGAATAAAATGGATCACAAAAATGAGTAAAAATGTTAAAAGATACAAACTTAAAAACTTTGGAGGTACTAACAGGAAAATAAAAACTCTACTCTGCTGTTTCCTAACCTAAACCATCTTTTCCTGTTCAGTGTCCTTGGCTGAAATCGAGGCGAGCCCCAACACCACCGTAACCTTTCCCTGCAACGTCTCTCTGAGCGAGGACCAAAGAGACGTGTCTCTGATGAAAGTCAAGTGGATAAAAAATGGCAGCGACGTCGTTGCCTCATTTGGAGAAACACCAGCGACGATATGGGACGGCTTCAGCTGGAACAATGAGAGTTTCATCAACGGGGATTTTTCCATCACCCTCTTGAAGGCCAGCCTCGACTTGGAGGGCGTCTACGAGTGCACAGTCAGCTACAACTCCTCGTCCATACACACTAGCAATGTTACATTTGGCATCGTTGGTATGTATTTTCTGTTTTCATATTTTCTTTTAAAAAATCTTTCAGATGTGACTTTTGGTTATTTCCCCTCTTCAGCACCCCCCTTCCTGTCTGTGCCTCAGCGGTGGGTGGTGCTCGGAAAGGAAGCTCAGTTTGAGTGCCATGCGAGAGGTTACTATCCTCCACCAATCTCGTTTTCCTGGAGCAGAAATGGGGAAGAGATTAAGCCTCTCTACCCGGTGGAGGGTAAGGAGATCCCAGGCGGGTACTACGACGCGGTGGGCAAGCTGACCTACACTCCTTCTCAAGACGACCGCAATGCGACCTTTGCCTGCAAAGTGTTGCACAGTGGGAGCTATCAGGAACAGGATTTCCAGCTTAACATCACCTGTGAGTGGATAACAAATTCAAAAACAGCTTCTAAAATCAGATTGTAAAAAATTAATTTAAGAAATCAAGTCTACAATTTTAAGAAAAATGTGTCTAGCAAAAAAATAATCGTATTAAAAAAGTTTTCAATAGCAAAAAAATCTTAGTTTAACCCTGTAAAGCCCACTACATCAAAGAATTAACAGAAAATTAAAGTTTTTTTTAATGATATTTAAATAACAATCATGATACAATGTGTGACTTGGTAGGAAATTTTGAGCATGAAAAAAAGCACCTTATACAGCCATTTTCTCAAATTTCACACATTTTAACTGTGGAACTGTATTATAAATAATTTTCAACAAATTTAGCATTTTTTGAATTCATAAAGTAGTAATTAAAAAAAAGAATAACAATAGGTGAGCTAATCCCAACCTAAAGTATTGAAAATTAGCTAAATGTTTCCCTCCAAAAGTGTTTTTGAGATGACATGGAGGCAGCCATTTTGAACGGAGCAGGAAAAGCCCCATACTGCCCCTAGTGGAATGATAATGCACTGCAGGACAGAACACATCAACTACATTTACAAAGGGCTTTTACGGAACGTTTTGATAATGCAGATGAGACAGGGATCTCGGAATTATGTTTATCAAATATGATACAAATGGTTATATAGGGTTAAGAAAATATGTCTTGGCGACCATCTTGTGGCAAAATAGGACGATTTTCTCATTTTTGCACAATATAGGAAAATGGTTGCAAAAATTAAGCCAGCTTCAGTCTACAATCACCACAGAAGTTTCATTGACCTTTGACCTCTGGAACAGGGTGCCATCTTGAATTTTTAAAAAAAGCACCTTTAGTAATAGCTACAAACGAAAACTTGTCCTAGGATTTTTTGCTGATCATCTTGTAACTTCTTGAGCATCATTGGGAACAAACTGTGAAAAAAAGGTTGGAATTAAAAGTTGTAGATTTTGAACAACGTGCCCGTGGCGAGCTCACAAAAGTGGTGTTCTCCTGTTACTTGCACATTTTTCAATGTAAAATTGTGAAACTGTATTATATTGATCCCAGGCTGAAGCTGGAACAAATAACATAAGATGTGAACATATAAGGAATGTGGCCATATAACCTTGGTTGCTAAGGAAATCTAAAAGTTTACTTTTTACAATTCTTCTGAAACTTATGTTGATCTGTTCGGTATCCCCAGGCGAACAAAACATAGAATGGTTGCTATGACGATAAAACAAACAGAAAAGCCACCATTTTGAAAAAAGGGTTTTCCATCATTCTGTCCCATACAGTTCAGACCACCCTTACAAAAAGGGGGGAGGGGGGTCAGGGGTGTATAGATACTGCTTGAGGTTGGGTCATAGGTGGCTGTCAAAGGTGGCGTTTGTGTGTAGAAGCTGATGGCGAGGGCGAGCCATACAAGTAGCAGCTTTAATTTCAATATTTTTACAATTTTTTTTCTTCTTTTTTGTTGCCCCATTTTTTTTCTCTGTCTTCAGTCCTCCCCAAAGTCAAACTGTCCGCCATGGCCTCAGCCTCCAACAAAGCCCCTCTGACGCTTTACTGCGACGTAGAGAAGTTCTACCCAGAGACGGTGTTTGTGTCCTGGTTTCAAAACGGCACCGTTCTCCCAAACCCACCGGCCGTAGAACAGAACCCGGATGGAACTTACAAGACCAGACATTATTTCACTTTGAGCCCAGAGCAAAGGCAGCAGCGGGGACAGGTTGAGTGTGCCGTAACTCAGCCTGGAGTAGAGAGCCCTGTCAATGTGTCAGAAGATCTGGACAAACTGGATCCTCAAAGTCAGAGTTTGATAAAACATAATATTATTGTTTTATTTCATATTCAGATCATTAACCGATTCTGTGCTCTATCAGGTGAAACAGCAGTGATGAACAAATCAGCCAAAGCCCTGGTGGCTATGATGTGTATCTCTATAGTTCTGGTCTTCCTGCTTTGCTTTGGCTTTTCCTGGAGAAGAAGGGATGGTGAGTCACAAACCTGTTGTGCTGTTTAATCATATTTTCTCCACAACCACAAACCTCAAGGTTCTGACACGACAATATGCTCTGTTCAGATGATCTGAACTCTTTCATTTTGAAAGACAAAATGTTTTAAATCTACAGTCTCATGATGACTCAACAAGTTTGACTGTAACTTTAAAAATGCTTCTCAAAAACTCTCAAAAGCTAGTCGGCTAGAAAGGGTTTTTCTCAGTAAATTTTTTGACAAACTCTTCAGTAAACCACAGACTTCTTTTAAATTTAATCGTCTCATCGCCTGCATGACTGAAAATGTCACCAAAGTACATTTAGTTGCTCTGAAAGTGTCAGCCGTTGCAAACAGAACAGACAGTTCATTCAAACTGACACGTTTTTATCTTTTATCGTTTGGTGTCTGCTCTTTCTCAGAAAAAAATGAAACTTTTTCACAAATTTGATTCCTTATTTTTGAAGATGGGCAAATTATAGACATCTAAAGTGTGTTTTTACAAAACATTCAATATTTCAATCTTTATTTATAAAGAAAGCACTTTTCATACACGCAACTCTAACTTAAACCTCCCACCCTTTAAACATTGAACAACAGTCTGAGTCAAAGCTGGTAGGTGGAACAGTTGAGACCTCTTTGTCAGGGAGAAGATGCATAGCCAGCATCGTAGGGGGTGTGAAGGCGCCTCACCACAGCAAGGCAGTGCAGGGGTCGGCAACCTTTATTTGGTCTCGTTTTCTACTGATCAAGACCTAGAAGGAGCCGTATCTTTACCTTTTACCTTTAGTAGAGGCCAAATTAACGAAAAAGCTAGCTCGTTACTTAATTATTAGCTGAACTCCAAATTAGTATGAAATTCCTCTGTAAATTAAATCAACCAAAAATGTTAGCATGTTGCAAAAAGAAAAGCTAAACTCTAAATTAGCATTAAAACACCAGAAGATAACAAATTAGCCAAAAATGTTAGCCTCTAAATCGCAAACTAAACTGAAATCTTGATTTGACCAGGTTTTAAGTCATTTCTTACACCGTTTTCTAAGCTTTCCTCAAAATCAGGAAAGTTTATATATATATTTGTCTTATTAAAAACTTGGATCAAGAAATAAAGATACTATAATTAAAGATGAGTCAAAATAATTTTAATACTTACTATTGGCATTAAAAAACTTGACTTAAGTTGTATTTCATCAACCAGCCAGCTGAAATGTCAACTTTAAATGACTTATTGCTATTATTATTATTATTAGTTGATGGACCAAAAAATGAAAAAACTAGATATGCAATTTTATTTGCATTATCAAGTGCTAACATTGTATTTAATTTTTGAAGGTAAGAAGAATAAGAAGTCATTTTTGGTTCAATTTTCAGGATGTGTTTTAAAGTTGAATGTCATATTTATTGTAATATTTTTTTTTGAATAAAAAAATGTCTATTTATGTTCTAAGAATAAGTTTCAGATTTTTTCAACTAAGATCATATTCTTATTGAGTACACATTTAGTTCCAAAAATAGTCATTTTCACTAAAACAACTAGTTTTTTAAACAAAATAACTCAAAAAACTCAATTTAAATAGAACTAGCAAAAAAAAAAAAACTTAATTGTAAGTAATTCTATTTAACAGCTTTTTCAGGCAATAAAAGTGATCATAAAACTAATATGTATATATATATATATATATATATATATTGTTAAAAGCTATGAACAATTTATTAAAATAAAGTACAATAAATAAAATACATAAATAAAATTAGTTTAAGGTGAAGTTGACATTTAGATACTATTTAAAGTATCCTAAAATCAATTATAAAAAATATTCTTATTAATGTCAGTAAACGTTTTCATTCATCCAGGTTGTTCTGATGTCTTGAAGTTGATTCACAGTAACCGGATTTAAAATCTTCTTCCTTGAAACGTTTCACGTTTCAAGGAAGAAGATTTTAAGTCCGGTTACTGTGCTCAACACTTAACAGTAGCAACATTTTTGTCGTTCATCGTTTGTTTGTCTCTCTGTTCTGCAGAGAAGCAGAAGTCCCTCACTGTGTCTGGCATCCTCCTCCCTCCACGAGTGATCGTGGGTCAAAAGGGCAGAGTGTCGGTCAGCATCGAAGGCCGACGGGTGGACCGCGTCCAAACCGTCTGGTTTCTCGACGACACTCCCATCTCTGACACCTCCGTCATTGGTGACAAAAAATATGCATCTTATTTTGAAAGGAAAACACATTATGATGCTGAATTACGATTGTTTTATGTTTTTCACCTCCATATGTTAACCCTGCTAACAACATTACACACACAGGAACGTCCAGATCTAACTTTAACTGCCTCTACAGCCCCCTAACTACCGTCCATCTGCCCTATGGTCTAACTCTCACCTCCACAGCTTCGGAGAAAGGCCCTCTCCTGACCTCCAGAGGCAAAATGGGTTACTACAAGCTGCACACTCAGGGACCGTTGCATTCTTCCAAAAGTGGCACCCAACAGCTGATCTCGGCGCTCACCTTCATCCCTCAGATTGCCCTCCACAAGGGGGCAGTGTTTAAATGTCAAGTGTCCTACATAGGCAAGGACAAGATTGTGCAGGAAAGAGTGTCGGAGAAGTTCACGATTTTGTGTAAGAACGGTTTGGCTTTTTCAATCCGTGTATCCTTTAGTCATTCGTTTTTATACTTAAAATCGGAAATGAAAAAACGAGAAACTAACCGTTTTTTTACTTTCGATTTGAAGCGCAAATCGTAAAAATAATGAATAAACAGTTTTTGTTTTGGATTTTAAATTGGAAAACAAAAAAACAGTTCATTTATTGCTTTTTCATTTCTGATTTTAAGTTGAAAAACAAATAATACACAGATTTTTTTCCATTTAAGTTTGTTTTTTTCTGTTTTGAAAAATGTTGTTTTTGATTCAGCTCCACCGGAAGTGTCAGAAATTCAGCTGACAGAGACACAGAATGACTCAGGTATGTCAAAAAATGATTATTTTTTGGTTTTCTTGGTAGAAATGACATCTCGCCATCTTTGCCCCTCCCAGATGTCATCAACATGACGGTTTCCGCCTCACATTTCCACCCGGATGTCATCACCTTCCGCTGGTTCTGCCAGGGGGGCGAGCTGACCCCCGTGGCCTCGGAGGCCTCCTCGTCCCCTCGCCCAAATTCTGAGGGGCTCTTCTCGGCCTACAGCCAATGCAAGCTTCCCCGGGGGGAGCTGGAAAAGGGAGCCACCAAGGTGTGGGTTAAAGTCCACCACATCGCTCTGAAGCATCCAATCACTCGTGAATCGAGAGGTAAAATAAAAACAAAAAAAAAACGTTTGACATCATGTGTTGCAAAGTAAATATTTCATATTTTTTTCCATTCAGGCTTCATCAAAAGGCCGTGCATTTCTGAAATCGTCAGCTCTGACCTCTCCTCGAGTCAAACTCTGGGATGTGAAATCACAGATTTTTACCCTCCGAACATCTCAGTCACTTGGTTAAGGTTTAGAGGGGGAGAGGAGGATGACCGGGAAGAGGAGGTGATAGAAGGAGGGGAGCTTTGGGGCCCAATACAAACTCAATCCAGACGTTTTAGGGCAACCGCCTCTTTGGAGAGGAGACTAATCCATCAGGAGGCAAAGGAGAGAAGAGGAGGGATTATCTGCAGGGTGGACCACTGCTCTTTACCTGAGCCGATGGAGAAGCACTGGAAATATGGCGGCAATGGTACAAAACAATAAAATCTTTAAACAGCCACATTTTAGTGTTTTATCAACTTCCATTCTTTTCTCAGTCCCTCCCCACATCCCTTCATCTATCTCAGTCTGTTGGAGCGGCGAGGGTGTCGGCGTCTTCTCCATTTTGTTGAAAGGAGGTCACCCGAAGCCAAAGTTGCTCTGGACCGCGGGTGGGCCGACCTTCTCACCGTTAGTGTCCAGTGAGACGGAGGAGATAGGAGATGACGGGATGAGGGAGCTGAAGAGTGTGTGCGCCCTGGAGAGGTCCAACGCTTTAACGAATCCAGAAAACAAACAGCTGAAGAAACGCAAGAAAGGACATCAAATAAGTATCTAATGCACACAAATATACTTATGATTATAATGTTTATCTGTCTACTTTCAGAAGCACAGCTGAGTATTGATGTTTAAAGTCTAAAATCTTAGGAGTGTGTCTTGAAATATTAAAAAAAATCTAGCAATATAATTTTCAAGTTTAATTATTTTAATGTAAAACCCAAATAAATGTATTTATATGGATTAAAAAGGAGGGAAATAGAGTCAAATCCCCACTTTTTAAATTTATATTGTAAAGTAACAAAATCAAAATTTTTAAATTCAAATTTTTAAAGAAGATCTTAGTTTGAATCTCAGCCTTGACCTTTTCCTGTGCATGCACGAATTGAGATTTTATTGCAATGGCATAGTTTTAATGTCTTTTCACAGAACAGAAAGACAACTAATTCCATTTCAACCAAAACTATTGTGCATTTCATAATTATAGAACATTTGTTTGTAAAGCTACACCTCAAATATTAACAGCTAGATTTTTAGATATTTAGCCCGTTTTAGGAGAAAAAAACTGGTTTTATTTTATTAATTAATATTTTCATGTATTTACAATGTTAACATGTCAAAGCTAAATATTTAGCAAGCTAAATATTCAATTTAAAGCTATTTTTAATAATTATATGTTTAGTTTAAAGCTAAATTGTTAGTTTGTAAACAAAATATTTAATTATATAAAATTAAACTTTTTTTGCAAATTAAATACTTTATTAACCTCAATGGATATTTTCCAAACATTTTTTTAAGATTTGTAAATAAATAATTATTTGTTTAAAAAAATACTGAATTCCAAGTTAATTATGTAGATTAGAATTAAATATTAAAAGCAAAGTTGTATATTTGAAAAATGAAACATATTTTTTCTCATAAAAAAAGACTAAATAATTAAAAATTTTGCTTTTGATATTTGATCGTGTAACTTTGAAAATGGCACCCATATGTTAGCTTGGCGTAGTTAGCATACCTCGTCTTGTTGTGCTTTTCGCATTATTGCCAGAGTATGATATTTGTAATTCACTGAAAAAAAATCCTACATTTTTCATTTGTTCTGAAAGTGGCCATTGCTGTCCACTTATATATATATATATTTTGTTACAATTGACAAAATGAGCTAGAAAGTGTCATAAAAGGGTCACCTGATAGTGTTGCTACAAGTTTGAAATGGCTTATAGCTTAATTTAACCAGAAATTATGCACATAGTTTTTAGGTAATGTTAGGGGCTGCGAAATTTTTATTTCATCACCTAGTCTAGGGTGAGCCCCACCTTAGCCCAACAGTAGCTAGCTAGTATAGGCTCCAGCAACCCTGTTACCCCGAAAGGGATTAAGCAGCCACAGAACAGGAAGTGGAAAATAAAACAAAAAGTACTTTTGTCCTCTAGTCTATAAAATACATTTGTGTTAAAAATAACATTGAAATTGTAAAAAACTATTTTATTTCAAGTTTTCTATGTTTTTTTATGTATATAATTTAAACTACATTTCCCGTGAGGTTTTATTTATCTAAAAAAACAAACAAACATTTTTAAGTGTTTATATTTACAGTATATTTATATATTTTTTTATTCTGATTAGTTTTTGTTGTAACTGTTTTATGCTTTTAGAAACAAAGGCCGCGGTCACAGACCCAGACATTAAAGGAATAGAATACATCGATGAAAGAGCGGATGAAGAGAACACCGACAAAGACGAAGAAACAATATCCGAAGAAGACGAGGAGAGCGACACAGAAAAAGAGGACGACCCGAACGCCCTTCACATCAACAGAGTCAACTTGACAAAGGGCCCCAAAGAAAACAAGAGAGTGCGGTTACGAGTGTGCCTCGAAATTACGCATCCTGCTCTCAAACTTCCTGTTTATCGAACTTGGACGGGTAAGAACATGGACGCTCGCTTCATTCAAAGGTCATGTAGTGACATCTAGACGGACGGATGACAAACTGCAATCAATTTTGATAAAAGTGTTAAGAAGAAATATAAGGACTTTAACTTTATCACAAATATTCCTAAATTTTATATTGCAAAAATATCAAGGCCGTGTAATATTAAAGTCCCATTTCAATCCCATGATCATTTTTTTTAAAGTTTTCCCAGTGGTGTTTGAGTTATCATTGTGTTTTTTTAGGCTAAAATAAAAAAAAAAGCTGTCATATTCTAGGACATAGTTTCTGTAGAGCGGCAGTAGTTCATAAGAAATTTGCCTCAGAGTTGTTGGCGGGACTGCAGGGGGTGCCCTCATCAATATTAGAGCTATCCATCCAGTTTTGTGCCAGGTGTCAGCTCAAAAACGATCTACCCTGCTTTTATTTAAACCATTTTCTCGTGATAATGAGATCCACTATCTCGTTATCACAAGAAAACAATAAGTTTTTTCATGATAACAATTTGTTTTCTCATGATAACGAGATCCACTTGCATTATCAAGAGAAAACTAATTTCGCTTTCTCGTGATAATGAGATCCACCATCTCATTATCACAAAAAAACAAATTTAATTTTCTCGTAAGACAGAGATCATGAAAAATATTTTGTAGGGCCCCTCTCTCCCTTTTCCATCCGAATGAAGCAAAGCAGGGAGCTTGCGGCTTGCCGTAGTAGCTTTTTCCAACAGCTTTTTTTTGTTTGACAAGAATTTGAATAAATAAAAACTCCGAAATGCAATTTTTAAGATTCATTTTCTTTATATATGTCAACCATCATGAGAAAAATGCCACAAGAACATGCTAGAAACACCAAAAACTATTTTCATTGGAGTGTTCTTTAAGGATGTACTAAGATATTCCCAGTTTTTGCTTTATTGCATGAATTCAAAGTAAATATTCAACCCAATCGGAAGTTAGCTCATGCTTGTATCCTCTTTTTCAGAACCCAATGAGGAAATTTCACCATCTGCATGAAAGCTTTACAGCACTGCTTCCCCTCTTTCGTTTAACCTTCATATAAGTGCAAAATATTTATCATTCAAGTTAATATAAAGTATCTTGGTGTATCTGTTGTGACAACTTTGGTTTTATCTTATTACCTTTCGGTTTATTTAATACACGTAATATTAGTCTCTTTTTTTTTTCTTTTTACAAAATGTCATATTTTTGTACAAATAATTTTACAACTTTTCATTTGTTTGATTTTTACTTAATCTAATGAACAATGAATGAATTCTGAAAATAAAATTCAATCATTTTGATCCAGAAAATGTCTAATTTGAACTGCTCGAACTGCCTTGCTTCTGTGCAAAGTTGTAATCTGTTTATAAACTATAGCTGAAAGTAGTTCTTGTTTCTGAAAGCACTTCTCTTTTTTTTTTTTTTTTTTTTACGGCTTCGCAGTTTGATGCAGAAGAGCTGCTGGCCAGTTCGGGTTAACCACAGATGTGTTTCTCTTACGCACAAATAAAGCACAGTTGCTGTTCCTAAACATGAAGCAGGTCCGATAAGGGGTTCACAAAGAGCAAACTAATACTTTGAATAATGCTAGCGCAGTAAAGCAGAATTTGGCTGTTTTTAGTTGATTTTTTTCACAAAAGCACTTAGCTTTTTATGTGGTCCTGGCCTTGTGGGATTATATCTTTGCCCTGATGGCAACAGTTTAAATGGGGGTGGCAAGTCAGTATTTTCTTGGCAGTGAAGCTGGTGATGTTCTCCAGGAGGGACAGAGTGCAACCAATGATCATTTCAATTCATTTTTATTTTATTTATATAGCCCAAAATTATAGCACAATTGCCTCAACAAGCTTCAAACCAGTAAATGTCCATAAACATAAAATAAGTAATAAAATATAAACAATAGCTGATATCTAAACTAAACACACTGAACTAAACTGGGAAGTCCATGAAGGATGGATCCTCTCTTAGGACGGACAATACCAAGACTGTTAACTAACACGAGCCAGAGGCGAGGTCCACGGCAAGGATAGGAGCTCAGACAACCCATCTTTATCTGGAATCTCTCCCGCTCGCCCGGACAGGAGTGGAAAAGAGCGACAACACATGAATCACACTGCACCAAACTAAGGCATGGCGAACTGAAAGGAAATTAAATGATAAATAATTGTGGAGTAGATAGAATAGAGGACAGAACCCCAGTGCACCATACTTTACCCAATTTCTAACTTCTAGCAGCCTACTAGTAACTACTTGGCATTGTCACTGAAATTTAATTGAATCACATCAATAGTGAGTTGCATGCATAGTGAATGGCAATAATAATAATAATTTCCAGGTCACCCTATGCAGGGCTTTTAGTCTGCAGCTGATGACTCGGTAGAAGGACGTCTGCAGGTGGTTTAAAGTAGAGTGAAGTAGTACCACTTTAATCCTAGAACCATTAGAAATTAAGTTTTCACATGACAGACGAGACAAACGTGTGTGAGGGGATGTTGTGAGAAGAAGTTGCTGAATCTTCCAAAATGGGAACAAATTTTTCACTTCCTGATGTCGTAATCAAGCTTAGGGTAATTCTGACTCTCGGGGATTTAGACACATCACTTAGATATGACATATAAAAATGATTTTATCAAAGTTTTAATGGTCTTTCCATCATGTTTAAACTTAATTCAACAAACTTCCAAAAATGAAAAATAGATGGGTCCACTGGATGGGTTGATTGGGTTAACCCCCCTACAAGTTTCCTGATTTGAGCTCTGGTAGCATTAGAAACCAGAACTGCCTTGTGACTGTTGGCATTGTGTAAGCCTTTACTTATTTCCCATCATCCCTTTGTTTACACTCTCTCCTGCTGGCTTACAGCCCCTCACACCCCCATTCTAACATTTCTGGTGAAACAGAAATTGCGAGAAATACTGGAACTCTCAGTTTTGGTCTAAATTTTCAAATTAATTTTATTTATAAAGCCATTTTCATCTAAAAATATACCTCAAAGTGCTTTACATAAACAAACATAACACACTTTACATAAATAGACATTTTTAAGCTGTATATTATGTTTTGTTTTTATCTGTAAGGTGGCCTTGGGTGTCCAGAAAGGCGCAATATAAATTAAATGTATTATTATTATTATTATTATTATACCAGCTCAGATGAGGAAAACAAAGATCATCCACTAAAAGTATAGAATGGATGAATTGCAGCAGGGAGTTTTTGCCCTGCTGATTGTGGAATTTTCAAGCTTTTTCAGTTTTTTCATATGTCCCTGATTCACAACAATTTGAATAAATACTCAAAAACTGAGCTTTAATCTTAATTTTCTTTCCATCATAATGAAAAATACCACAAGAACATGTTAAAACACTAAAAACATTACTTTCAAATGGGACTTATTCCAATTTTCGTCAATAGATAATTTCTAATGAATTTAGCCCCTAGTGGTCTTTGGAAGAACTACAATAATTGGCACTTCCTTGTTTGAGTGAATTTCAGGTAAGGCAGGTGCTGATGCTGACCCCCCAATGCCATCTCCAAAGTAATGACCTCCATGAGACTGTGCAGAAGTGTTAAACATCAGATTGTTTTCCCTCCCTAACAACTTACATCATCACGAGTTCTTGTGGCTTAACACATCACCATGAAGCTCTTCACATCCGCAATGCGTGCTGCGCCTCAGCTGCGTAAATCATCTTCTTCCTCATCACAACACATCGGACATGTCACAGCGAGGAAGTGAAGTGGCCGCTGCTCGCTACTGAGGGGAAGCTTTCTGTTAAGTTCTGATCGGTGGAAGGAAAGCAAAGACATGGATCCTGTGGAGCCCGAAGGTCCAATTAACAGGTTGGAGAGAACCTTGTGGTCTGTCTGGGTGAGTGACAGCTTCATTTAAATCCAGGCGAGATGTGGAAGGAAATGCTTAAAAAAAAAAGGAAACTGCAGATGTGTTGTTTTTTTTGTGGAGCTTTTATAAAAGTCAGTGAACCAAGTCTCCATTTTGGCCTTTTCCTCCACCATCCATTCATGTTAGATAGAACACATCACTTGCAGAGACTTTGATTATCAACTTATGCTCAATTTAACTAAAAAATGTGAGAAATATTCGGATTTTCTTGATCAACTAATTAATTTAACAAGCTATTTTAATTAACTATACTTTATTGTTTTGTAAACTAGTATGCAGCTTCGTCACGTCCATTTTTATTACTTTTTTTTCCACTTCCACCTTAAGCAAAGTTCACACATGTGGGTGTTTGGTTTCTGACCAAAGCTATTTCCAAATGTTGGGTTTGCCTTTTGCTTCGACTCCAGTTTTGTACTTCTGCAACTGACCCTGAGATGATATCACAGAATACAGGAAAGTGTGTTCACCGAGATGCAGGCAAAAAAGAAAGGGATAAGTTTAATGCTTAAAAATAACAAATATTTTAAATTAGGTTCTGAAAAATAAAGATGGCTTCCTGTAATTTTATCCTCAAATGCAAGATCACTTATAAAGCTAAGGTCTAATTATATTCTAAACAATAAAATTAAAACTACGACAACATTTTCCCATGTAAGTCTGGTTGTGAACAGTGACTGAAGGAAGAATGGGAAATTGGCTTTGCACTGTAAATGATTTGGCCTACTCACCACCAGTGGAGTTTACCAACTGACTGTAAATGAGAAGTGGACAGAGTGAGTGTGATGTCACCCAAAATGGTTTGCTTTCAGTTTCAACAAAAGTCAATTAAGTCGCCATTTTTTTCCCAATGTTGAAGCCAGTAAATTTGTCTGTGTCCTCGTTTCTTTGGCAACCATTCTCACTAATCAGGAAGTTGTTGGAAGGCCACACCCCTACTACTTGATAGTGGCCTCGGGAGATCCTGTCAATCAAACTTTTGGAACAGAGACCACCTACTTTGTATTGAGACATTTGATTGGCCAGTTTAATAAAAGGTTTCAGAGCAAAAACAGTCATTTTGACAAATATAGTAGCTGAGTAATAGCTGTTTATTTCTTAATAGAAAACTATGGGATTATAGGCTTCTTGGAGCTGGTGGGTATTTTCTATCTGGAACATTGAGTGTATAAGAGAACCGGACAGAGTGACCCCTCCCCCCTCGCATTCCAAATAGGAAGTACCCGCTGGCTCCAAGAAGCCAAAATCCTATAGACTTCTATTGAGAAATAGAGAACTATTTCTAAGTCAAAATAGCCATTCTTGATCTGCTACTTTTTTAGCATGTTCTTGCTAATACTATTCCGATATTATTTCCGAATTGTAAGTTATTCAAACTATAAACTGGCCAATCAGATGCCTCGATAAAAGCCTACTTTCGTTGGAAGGAGTGTGGACTTCCAACAAGCTCACTCCTGATTGGCAGCAGTAGTTGACATAGACATGCTAATTTAGACCGATCACTGCTTACTAACCTCGTCTGGTTATAAATGGCGGTGCCTGTATCATGGAAAAATGGTGACTGAATTGAGTTAATTTCATTGGAGCCAGAAGTAAACCCTTTATGGGTGACATCACACTCACAGACGGCAGAGTAAACTGAGTCTCTGGTGCTGAAATCATTTACATTTATCTGCAAACATTTCCATCTATTTTAGTCTAATTGTTGGTATCAATGGAGTCTGTTTCCGTATTTCTTTTAAATAAGAAAAGGTTGCTATGGGAACAGTCTGAAACACAAATTCCAAATTTAAAACAGAACTGAAAAGAATTAGAACTACAAAGGTTTTTACTGTATGCTAAATTTAGATAACTCTGCCGCTTAAGTTAAAATAGTCGTTTAATGAAAAAGGACATCTGTTTTTATAGTTGGCAGTTAGCATGAAAACACTTTGTGCATGAGGGCATTGTTGTTCTGAAACAGGAAAGGTCCTTCCGTCAAGCTGCTGCAAAGCCAGAAGGGCACCACTGTGTAAACAGAGCTGTAGTTCAAGCTCTAAAATAATTCTTCTCACTTTTTTAACATGTTATTGTCAGTTTGTTTTCATTCTGATGACTTCTTTAGCTGAAAATATGAGATCATGCCAGTACATGATTTTCTGTCTCTCTTCTCCAGTGCTACATCACTGAAGCCTTCGACAGAGTCTTCAGACCACCTCTTGCAGATGAAAATGGGTCGAACAGCTTACAAGATTCTGCAGGCGACAGTGCGGCTTTTGAAGGGGGAGACGCACAGGCCGGCACGACTGGAGCACCTTCTCCGTCCCTGCGAGACGATTCTGGAGAGGTGTGCACAGAAGATGCAGCCCTCAAGCTGAAAAGAAGCAATGAGAGCCAAGAGTCAAGAGAGGAAGAGTTCGACCCAACAGGAAATGATGAAGCAGGGCTGTGCCTCGCTAAAGCCCATGAAAACAAGAAGCACAAAACAGAGATCGAGAAATTCAGCACCGGCGAAGGAAGCAAAGTCTCCAAAATGGATGAGGAGAACGAGGTTGCTGATTCAGGAAGTCCTGGAGAAGTTGTAACAGGGGAGGACACAGAGGAGTCTGATGGGGAAGCCTGCAGTGAGGAAGACGATCAAAGTCGAGACGCAAGGGATGGTCATCGAGAAATGGAAGAGCCTGAAACTGAAGACAGCTTTGAGGCAGAAGATGGTGAGGTGAAGGTGTGCACATTCACAGATGAAAGTCCAGAAGAGGAGCACCAAATACTTAAAGAACATGGAAATGAAGATGACGAAACACGGCTGGAGCAAGACAAAAATGATGAACTGTTACAGACAAAAGATCAGCTTACACTCAGCTGGAAGTTACTTGAAGATGTGAGGATAAGTGAAGCCACAGAGAACCAAACCGCAGCTGAAGAGCCAAACATGGAAAACAGCAATTCTGTTGCAGACAACAGACAAGAAGAAGTTCTTTTAGATCAGTTTGTTACAAGCAGTCAGGAAGATGTACAGACGACTGAAGTTGCACACAAAGAAGAGGATGTGATGGTCACTTATGTGCAAAACACTGCAGAGACAGAAACAATTCCGTCAGAAATTTCCGTAAGTTCTAAGTTTGTCGATGGCGATTGCTTGGAAGAGGAGCGGCTCACGAGTGAAGTCAACAACAAAGGTATCTCCGTCTCCACAGTCACTCCAGATATGGGAAAAGCTGAAAGCGAGACTGAGCAGGAAATAAGCGGGGAGTTTAAAAATACTCCCATGTGGCTAATCGAAGGGCAGGGTGTTGTACTGCAGGAGCGGAATCCTCAAGCGTGCAAGGAAGCACAAGAGGGAGTTCCTGAACACAACAATGAATTTCAGCCAGATGAAAATACAACACAAAGGTTCCGCGAAGGAGGAAATTGCCAGGAAATCCAGATCACTCAGTTACCAGAAGAGGTGGAGAATAAAGAAGAGGAGAGCCTTAAAAACAGTCACACGGGAGCTGACTGTTTACTGATGAAGGAGGTAAAGCAAGCCGGTGAAGAAAACAGTCTTGATTTGGACGTGGAGCAGCACAGAGCCTTCGAGGAACAAATCCCCCAAGAAGCAAATCTGGAATCAGAGCATTTATATGCAAAGGAAGAGGCTAAAGCAGAGGAAAGCTCAATGAAGACGGAGATAAACCCCTTCCATGAGGAGTTTGAGACCTACACAGGTTCAGCAGATGAAGCCGACGAGTTGCAAGATGGGGCTGACTTTGGAAAAGACGGGGTTTCGAGTGACTCCAAAGAGACTCCTGGACGTGAATGGGAGTCGTTAGGGGGCGTGGCTGCAGATGAAAGAAAGGGGTTCACAAATGAAACTTTAAAATTCCCAGAGACCGGAGAGGAGAAGAAAGACATGAGGTTTTGTCAGGACTTTGCCTCCAATGCAGAGAGTTCACCAGAGGAAGTGAGCACATGGAAATTACATGAGCCTACATCTTTGGATCATAGCAATGTAGAAAAGGAAAATGTGAGCATAGATCCACATGAAGAAAAAGAAGAAGCTCAGGTCAGATGTGACAATGTATGTCTGGAAGTTGAAGCAACTGCAGGTGAGATGAAGGCAATCGTAGAGTTATCTGCACCCTCTGAGATACAAGAGAGTGAAAATCAATCCCAAGACAAAGCACTGGAGATGAATGAGAGGACAAAAGCAGACACTGATGATAAGTTGAAGACATCAGAACCAAAAGAGCTTCCTGAACTGCTATCAGAGACGATGGAAGATATGACCCAGTCAGAGAATATCTGTGAGCCGATAAAAGGACATCAAGATGTGATTGATGAAGACATCCTTGATTTGTGGATAGAGACCGCGATGTCAGAGGACTTTCATGACACAGATGTAACCAAGCCAGGTGATCTGTTAGAGGAGGAACCAGGAGAAATGTATCCCAAGGAGACGGAGCAACTCGTGAAGTCAAACTCAGGGGAACTTGTAAGTGACTCAGCTGTGGAGTCTGGAATTCTGCAGTGGTCTCTGAGCAGTGGCTCACTTCAGGACAATCGTGATATCTGTGCAGCTTCGCCAGATTTCCCTGTGGAGAACTTTGAAACTCCCGAAGGAGCAGATCATCATCTGGAAGCGGAGGACCTCACCGAGATGAGATCTGACACTGATTCAGGAGTTTCATCTCCACATCACATCAATGTCTGTGGGGACAAGGATTTTGGATCTCCGGAAATCGAGACGGAGCTTTCCCAAGTTGGAGATGAACCCATTGAGATGTGTTTCTCTGACACACCGGATGAAATCAAACTCAGTGAGTCAGAGCAGCAGCCGGGATGGATAGAGGACATCACTGAGCCGCTTCATCCGGACATGCTGGAGGAAAATCACTCTGAGGTATGCAACAATGTCCAGGACATACAACAATAATCATACGCAAAAAATAAAGAAAAGATTTACATGTTTTTGTTGCTGCAGGTGGATTCTCCTGTGCTGGATTTTGCTTCTCAAAAGTCACGGATAGCCGTTAAAAACCCTCGCGTGAGGCCACCCAAAAACCCTCGCACCCTGCTGCAAAAGCCCTCCGCAGATCCCATCCCTCCAGTGCCCATGCCGGTCAAAGCGATTCCAGGGCTGCCTTTGGGAGGCATGGGGGTTGGATTTAAACTACCAGGTATGAAGTTTATATTACATCATATTGAAGCATCCCCTTTGGATTTGTTAATTTCTATAAATTTGCCAAACATCTTTTTTTTCCCTTTTTGTTTAAATTATAGGACTTGGTGAAGGTTTCCCTGTCTTGAAGAGAAGACAACAGGCTGATGTGGGTGATGAAGACGAACCAAAACCCCAACCTCAGGTATACTGCAACTCCAACGCATTCTCACTCCCAACTCGTCACTTACGGACGTATGGTTTGGGCCCCTTCCGTGACGCTTTTTGATGTTTTGGGTGTTCCCAACTCGCCATTTTCTGACAGTTCCCATTAAAACAGGGATCCCCAAACCTCCAGGCCGCGAACCGATACCAGTCAGAGGGCCGTTTGGTAGCCTTGCAACAGACGCTACTCAGGGGTCCCCAACCCTCAGGACCCGGACTAGTACCAGTATCGGTCCTGTACTTGTACCAGTACCCTAGCTCAGTACTAGTTCTGCATTCTTTTTCACGTTCATTACCACGTCCAGTACTGCATTCAGTACCACATCTGGTCCAGTACCATGTTCAGTATCATGTCTCTTGGGTTAGCAACCCCTGATTTAATGGGAACCACCAGCACTTCAAAAAGTGGCGCGTAGGGGGCCCCAACCATACGTCCATATATGATGAGTTGGGAGTGAGAATGTGTAAACAACTTATGGAATACTGGCTCTCTTTTTAGAAATTTTAAATTTAAAAGGACTTGTATCAACAGGAACCTGAGAAACCTGAAGAGGAGAAGAGGGATGCTTCACAGCCGGATGAAGCACCACACCGACCGAAATGGAAACCTCCAGGACAACTGGGGTAAGTTAGCAGAGTCATAAAGCTTTACAAAGCTTGTACTATTAAATTGAGTGAAATAGCAAAAACTTGCAGCTTCTCATCCGCACTTTTTCACATCTTCCCAGATTTGGAAATCCCCTCATGTCTGAGCTGAAGACTAAACTGAAGAAAACCACCTAAAAGGGATCATTGTTTCCAATGCATTGTATGCATATTTGAATGTATTTTTGTTTGTCAAGCCATTGTTCATCACCTCATTATTTTATCTCCTGTTTGACTTGTTCATTTTTAATCCAATCATTTTGGTATCAGGTGTAAATGAAATTTTTATTAACCTTTACTATATAGTAACATAAAAAAATAATTTGTTTTTTTCTTTTGAGTTTTTATTATGTTTTTGTGCTTGTCTGGAAATAAATCCTCAAACATTGCTTAAAGCTTTTTGAATGTAGTTATTTTATTTGTTTTAACTCTTTTTGCAGGAAGTCTGTCCATCTATTGCAACTATGCATTTGCTCCTCTCCTCCAGTATCTTGTCTGATCTGAACTTTTCACAAATGTGCAAATTAAGGGAGTGGATGACTTTATATTTGCATGCACATTGTAAAAAAAACAAAAAATAGCATTACATTATTAAGAAGATTGCAAACAGATCGGTTGTTTGCTACACAAAAAAATAAAGAACAAACATGCATTTTCTAAGATATTTGATGCATTCTGTCTTGGATTTTATTTTACATACATCCATTATGTAAAAATGTTTTTTTTTCCAGTATATATAGAATATCAGTATTAATGTATATAAATTGCTTGTTACTGAAATTGCTTAATGAATAGTGAAAGGTGTAGATGTAATCTTACCATAACAGTCTTTTTTATTGTATCATTTATCAACCAGAAATCTATTGTGTCGTGTTAAGATTCAATTAAATCTAATTTTTTTCATATAGCCCAATATTACAACAAGGTTGTCTAAACGGGCTTAATACCAGTAATCCGGAGATCCAGATTGGTTAGATCAGGTGTACCAATTTTCTTGTCAGGTTATACTCTCTAGATATTCATGAATTTAAATTTTTCATCCTGGAGATTACAATTGAGCTTGAAAAATTGGGTGCTGGAGGCTGTTTTTCAACATCAAGTTTCATAAGTCTTCAATTATTCACCCTGCAAAATTTTGGTGATACATTTTTGTAACCCTGCAACTTAAATCTTTGGAACTGACTGAAGTGAACATTTTTTTTACCATTATTATTGTAGTAGTAGTAGTAGTAGTAGTAGTGGTTGTGGTAGTAGTAGTAGAAGTAGTATTCAATCAGTCAATCAATTTGTAAAGCACTTATAAAAACAGGAGCAACCAAAGTGCTATTATTGTTGTTGTTACATCCATGTACAAATGTTTACACACCTGATGGAACATATTCAGTATATACTATAGAGGCTCTTTACTAGATTTGTATTTCTAAGGACCGAATGGTTAGACCAGTGTTTTTCAACCAGTGTACTGTGGGAAATTATTCAATTTCTCCTAATTGGTCTAAAAAACCTTTACCATTACCAGGATATTAGTTCTAGGCTCATCGGGGTTGGCCCAAGTCTCACAGAGTCTGTAGAAATAGTACTTTTTTTCTGATTTTACTTGATTATTATTACACTTTGAACAAAATGACCATATATTATCAAAAGAGACAACAGAGTTTTACTATATTTCTATATTTACAGTTAGTGGTGTGTCTCGAGATTTTTTTTCAAGTTAAAAGTTGACTTTGGCGCCCCAAAAAAGGTTGAAAAACACTGGCTTCGACCAAAAATAAAACCTTGTCTTTTACCTTTTGTTGTTGTTTTCCCGTCAAAACAGTAGGTGGCGGCATTTCACAGAGGAAAAAAAAGTTGCGAAGAAGAAAACTCCAGCTCTGATTGGCTCGATTCATCCAATGAGGTTATGAGATTTTTTTCAGTTTTTGTATTTAACCGGCGCGTGAATAGTTTACGGTTAAACGCAATAGCCTTTACGCTGCGTCTTTTACGTCTTGAAGCTTTACATCGAGACAATTTAAGAGTTATTCGTTGCATATTTGGTAAGTAAGGATACGGGTTTTTTTATGAATAGTAGTTATAAATGTACGTTAGCTGTTTTCGACATATTCCGAATGAAGTTCGAGTTGTCTTCTATTACGAACGGGACTTGCACGCGACATTTTACTATCGAGGACGTTAAGGTGCTAGCTTTTGAACATGTTGAGACTTGTTATTGTTGTTCGGTTTAGCTGTTAGCTTCTCACCACAATATGCGTCCTAGACCAGTGATGACAGGCCAACATCGTTGATATGGATTGAGTTTGTCGAGGTTGATCGATGCAGTAGCGTTGTGTAACTTTTGCCCTCATTTGACAATGATTTGGTCTCAATATTTAGGTTTGTCAGAGGTAAAATCGAGTGTGATAAAGCAGAGAAACGTTTTTTCCCCCTCCTTTGTGGACCAGGATTGAGCATTCGAGTTACACACAACTATATTATTAGCCTCTTACTTTTTGCTAAAGACCCATTCCGTTTAAAAATGTTTTTTAGAATGTTCTTGTGGCGTTTTTCCTCATTACAAAGCATGTTTAAAGAAATCTCATCTTAAAGTTGCATTGTGGGAATTCTCTATTCAAATAGTTGTGAATCAGGAGCAGATGAAAAGATGCCGTTTCAAAAAAAAACTTGTAGATGTGACTTATTACCTAGAGCTCCCTCCTCTGCTCCATTCTGATGGATCTACTTGAAGACGTCTAGATCCATGTACGACTTTGTGAGCTGTCATCTCATTCAAAAGCTGTTCGGCTGGATAGTATCATTATTGTTGCATTGGACAAGTTATGAAGTGAATGTGAGCGGCTGTGGGAGAGATTGTAAACTAAGGGATGATGGGAAATGGGGGCAGGCTTGCAAAATAAATTTTTGATCCTGCTCTGAAGAAACTGTCCTTAAAAACTTTGTTTTTTATTATTATTTTTGACTGAAAACAGCATGAAACTATGGGTTAAAAGTTGATTGGCGTGGGACTATCGTAAAAAAATGACATAAGATATTTTTACCTAAAAAACAGTGCTTACGATGTCAGTCAAGTTTTGTCCCAAAAATGTTGTCTCTCTAATAGTTTTACTCGGACTGCTTTCATGCAAAGAATACTAAAAAAATCTTGTTTTTGCATTTATTCCTGTTCATAGATTCATCACAATATGGACAAACGCCCTAAACCTGAAGAACAGGCTGAAAATATTCCACCTGAAGCCAAGACCTCAAAGTTGAAATTCCAGTCAAATGGCGTTGAGCAACAATTCAGGGAGGACAATGGGACCCTTCTGAAAACGTGTATCTGCTCTACACCAGCTCCCAGCGAAAGCAAGTCTCGGTTATCTGGTGTGCTCTCCACTCTATCGCCCATTTTAAAGTATTTAAATATTGAAAACAAGCAGTCGCCTCCACAGTCTGTCAAATGTGCCTCATCTTCAAGCTGCCTAAGATCAACGGGAAAACCTGCACATCACAGCAGCTTCAATGTTTCCGCTATGCACTCTGGGACTTTATTAGGGGCCACCCATCAGCCTTACTGTTTGCTGGATTATGAGTGTCTGCCAGAAATGACTCTGCTTGATGATACCAACAATGCAACAATGGAACTCACTAAAAATGATTTGGGTTATCCTCAGAGCGCACCTCCGGCACCAAATCCTAATGCCGTCACATGTGGACAAGAAAGCAACGCAAACTCCCCTGCGTGCACCCCTCAACCGCCAGGAACGCAAAAGCACAAGATGGTTAAACTGTCTGAGATGAAACGTTCATCTGCATGGAATCGGTTGCTTGATGAAAACTTGCCAGAAATTACATTGCTTGATACTTCAAGTGACTCTGAGATGTTGCCACGTGTGCAGACGTCCTGCAGAGGCGCGATGTTGGACTTGACACAGGACAAGACGCAGAATTTGGCGCAGAACATAACACACGATGTGGTACAGGACAAGATGAACGACATGATGCAAATTATGGGACAGGACATAGTGCAGGATTTACCAGTGGACATGACTCATGACAAAATGCAGGACATGGTGCAAAATATGGAACTGGACATGGTGCAGGACAATACAAAAGATATGCTGGAGGACAAGACTCAAGACACAGTTCAAGATATAGAACTAGATACGGTGCAGAATTTGACGCAGGACACGGTGAAGAATTTGACACAGGACGTGCTGCAAGACAAGACCCAGGACATGGTTCCAGATATACAACTGGATGTGCTGCAGGACGTGCTGCAGGACAAGACGCAGGATTTGGTGCAGGACAAGACGCAGGACGTGCTGCAGGACAAAACGCAAGACGTTCTGCAGGACGAGACACAGGACATGACGCAAGACGTGCTGCACGACAATACGCAGGACGTGCTGCAGGACAAGACGCAGGATTTGGTGCAGGACAAGACGCAGGACGTGCTGCAGGACAAGACGCAGGACGTGCTGCAGGACAAGACGCAGGACTTGGTGCAGGACAAGACGCAGGACTTGG
>NC_050530.1:8699363-8700029 GCF_002922805.2 Oryzias melastigma | reverse complement strand
AAAACGCAGGACATGCTGCAGGACAAAACGCAGGACATGCTGCAGGATGAGACGCAGGATTTGGTACAGGACAAGACGCAGGATTTGGTGCAGAACGTGCTGCAGGACAAGACACAGGATTTGGTGCAGGACAAGACGCAAGACGTTCTGCAGGACAAGACACAGGATTTGGTGCAGGACAAGACGCAAGACGTTCTGCAGGACAAGACGCAGGATTTGGTGCAGGACAAGACGCAAGACGTTCTGCAGGACAAGACGCAGGATTTGGTGCAGGACAAAACGCAAGACGTGCTGCAGGACAAGACACAGGATTTGGTGCAGGACAAGACGCGAGACTTGCTGCTGGACATGGTGCAGGACGAGACGCAGGACATGGTGCAGGACGAGACACAGGATGTGCTGCAGGACATGGTGGAGGACAAGACGCAGGATTTGACGCACGAGAAGACGCAGGAAGTGCTGCAGGATTTGGCGCACGACAAGACACAAGACGTGCTGCAGGACAAGACGCAGGATTTGGTGCAGGACGTGCTGCAGGATAAGACTCAGGATTTGACGCATGAGAAGACGCAAGACGTGCTGTGGGAAAAGACGCAGGATTTGGTGCAGGATTTGGTGCAGGACATGGCGCACGAAAAGACGCAAGACGTGCTGCAGGACAAGACG
>NC_050530.1:8676412-8698827 GCF_002922805.2 Oryzias melastigma | reverse complement strand
CGTGCTGCGTGACAAGACGCAAGACGTGCTGCAGGACGTGCTACAGGACAAGACGCAGGATTTGGTACAGGACAAGACGCAGGACGTTCTGCAGGACAAGACACAGGACATGCTGCAGGACAAGACGCAGGACTTGGTGCAGGACAAGACGCAGGATTTGGTGCAGGACGAGACGCAGGACTTGGTGCAGGACGAGACGCAGGACTTGGTGCAGGACAAGACGCAGGATTTTGTGCAGGACGTGCTGCAGGATAAGACTCAGGATTTGACGCACGAGAAGACGCAAGACGTGCTGCAGGACAAGACGCAGGACATGGCGCACGAGAAGACGCAGGAAGTGCTGCAGGACTTGCTGCAGGACAATACGCAGGACAAGATGCAGGATAAGATGCAAGAAATGGTGCAGGATTTGGCACAGAACAAGACGCAAGACGTAGTGCAGGACAAGACACTAGATGTGGTGCAAAATACAGAACTGGACAAGACAAAGGGCACGGTACAAAATAAAGACCAGGACATGGTGCAGAATTTGACGCAGGACAAGACACAGGATTTTGTGCAGGACGTGCTGGAGAACCGTAACGATGATGCATCTGAAGTCCTGAATCCCGAGCTGCCAGATTCTGCAGAAACAAGATCCAAGATGGTGAAAAATCCTGAAGGTACAGTTGAAACCCCTCCAGCTTTAGATTTGCTTTCTGGAGGTGACAATTGCCAGCGAGAGGATGTCTCCCAACCAGTTCTGCACATGTCGATGGAACTGTCTGACAGCTCAATCGTTTCCAGCATGGACACCAACAAAACAAACACCTTAGTTTTGGATAAGTCTTTGGATTCAGTGCCAGACCCCAAGTTCTCTTCAACTCCTATGATTGACCTCAAAATGTTCAACTTCAAAACTCTCCGAGATGAGGGCCAAGTCCTGGCAGCACAGAAGAAACTGTACCAAGATGGTCTGAGTAAGCCAGCGGATCAGGTGCCCTCGGAGATCCCATCAAACATCGTGGCCGACCGCAAAACATTCTTGCCCCAAACTGGGTCTAAATTGCTTTGGCCCCTTTCAAAGGCAACATCCCAGCTGCCAAAGATCTCCAATTCAGGCGTAAAATCCACTATTCCAAGGAAACCGGAATCATCTCAATCCCACCTGCCAATGAAGCGACAACGGATCCAAGACTCTGTGAGAAAGCCGGTTCCACCTGAAGGCCCACAGGGGGTGAGGCACGATTCCTTACAGTGTGTGGTTAAATAATCTTTATCATTTTTTCTGGTTAATAACCGATTCAAATGCCCAATCCCTCAATCAAAGCTTTCATCTTGCTTCGTTTCCAACTCATCTTAGTTACGGAGTCATTCTAGATTCTGATTGGTTGAACTCCTTATCCAGATAACAAGCAAGATGGCAGCTCTGAAAATGAAAGTCTTTTTCTGACTGATTTTTATTATAATATTTCTTTTCTTAGATCACAGATGAGCAAAGCTTGCCCAGCTTGTGCACCAGAGCTGCAGGTAGGAACTGTCACTTGTTGTTAGGCGTAACCGCTTAAGGCAGGGGGTCACGACCTTTAACCCAAAGAGCCAGTTTGGAGCTGCAAAGTCCCACCTCACTCTTTAGGGAAAAAAAACTTTCTTTATCTTTTTGTGGCCATTCATGTATAAAATGTAGCTTTTAAATAATTGCAAAATTGAATTATGACAGTTTTTTTATTGTAATACTTTTCACAGCACGTACAGACCTTTTTTTTTTTTTTACATCCTGTGTCATATAAGATCTTGCTTACGTAGATTTATTTGGAAACTTTCTATTATTAAACTACTCAGACAATAGATTAAATCTCTGGATTTGGTGTATTGTTGTTTTTAAAAAAAGTTATTTTCTTTACTCACCTCAGTTTAAAATGTAGAATTAAATTACTTTACTAACCTACTCTATTTATTCAGATTAGCAGTTTTTGTCATAGTCTAAAAGCCACAATTTAGGGCGAAAAATAAAAATCTACACTACAAACCCCTATTTTAAGGTCTTAAAAGTTTTTGTTTTGCTTTTCAATCCATTTTATTCTTTCTTACTTCATTAAAGTTTTTTTCTTCTCCTGATAGTTTTCAAGCTGCCAGCTTCTGGCCTCCAACGACCCCAAGTGAGCAAAATGACCAAACCAGCAGCCACTGTCAGAAAACTGCCCACAAGGGTCAACTCACAGGTCGTGGCAAGCGCTGACAAACCTTGTGGAAGTAAAGGTATTGATATTAAGCTGTATGTTGTGATAATTTACTCACAAATGGAAAAGCGTGAGCCTATAGAAGCCCTGAAATCTTTCTTTTTATGTCCCTTCCCCCTTACAAAAATCCCCCTAAAAACAGTTCTTGCACTTGAATCCTCAGCTTTACACACTATAACAAATAAATTGGAAGACAGGACACGTCCAGTAAACAAAGGAAAAGCTCTACCTTTGTTCAAAAAGCAGAAAATGGGTAAATATTGACTTGCTACAAAAGTATTCTAACTAAAAAGAGCATGATCGGCTTCTTTGTTGTGCCTTCTTTCTAAAACTTGCAGGGAAGTTGTACTGCTTGACTCTTTCGTTAAAGACCCATTCCGATGATCTTTTGAGCTCTTTTTAAAGTGTTTCCAACTGTCCTTTCATTATGATTATACTATATTTAGCCAAAAATTAAAGTTATGCACTCCCAGTGTATTTCCCACATCACAAATGAGCTCTTTTCAAACAGAAACTACTCCTGATTCACAAGAATTTGAATAAAGAAATACTCAGAGATGCAAATTTGCGTTTAATTTTCTTTAAATATGTCCTCTATCATCAGAAAAAATCCTCAAGAACATGTTTAAAGCACAATTTTCATTGGAGTGGGTCTTGAATTGCTCTTAAATCAGTAATTCTGAAGTTCAATCTGCTTCTTGTGACTTTGCAAAAATAACCTCTGACCTGGATTAATTTCTAGCTATGAAAAAAAAAATCACTAATGTTTTTGCATTTAAGTAGATGCTGAATTTAGATAATTTTGAAGTGGAAGTGGTGGTTTGGGGTTTTGCATGAATAGGCATCGAGGGGTTAAGCCAGGAATGTCTCTCTGCAGTCAATCTGATTTCATTTGTCTAACCTACTGATCGTTTTATGGCTGGCTTGTTTTTTTTTTGCTGGCTTCAAAATGACTTTTCTTATTATATTATTCTCTCTACTCTCTTAAGATGCAGTGAAACAGCTGTCATCAACTGAAGCAAGCAGCAGAACCCTGAAGCAGCCTGCAGTCAGGCAGAAATCTTTGCTCACTAAACCCCAGAGACAAGGTTGGTTTGTGGGTTTTTTTACTTTTTTTTTTTCCCATTTCTGTTTGAGATTTTCAATGTCGTGTTTTTTTACAGGCTGTGCCAACTGCAGTGTCCTCGAGGAGCAGCTCAAACGTAAAACTGAAGAACTAGAAAAAATTCAAGAAGGTATGTCTTAAACCTGGAAATCTCTTGTTTTTTTATTGAGTTGCTGAATAGTATTCTATACTATTTTCTAAATTTAACTTAACATAGATTTAGACAAATACCTCTAAAGATGAATTTTACTAACACCAACTGTAGTAAGAATATTTAAGACAAATGAAACAAAATGAGGTAATGTCAGCCTGCATGTTCTGAAATTCTTAAAGAAATACAATAATAAACTTTTCTGAGCTCTATTAATTTACCTTAATCTGTTAGTGTGGTATGAAGGTTGAAATTGTATCTACATTTATATTTTAAAAAGCAATATTTTAGTAATTTATATTAAGGTATTTTAACCAAATTTAGACCATTATCTAAAATGCATTTGTGCCTGAATATAGTTATAACTGTTTGAATATTTAACCTGTATTTTTTTTTTCTTTCATCTAGAGCTCTTCAAGTACACAAAGAAATCCAGGAAATGAGATGACATGATACGATGCAATATTTCATTTGTAGTTTTTTATCACCCTTTTATTATAAATCTATTAATCTGCCCTCTTTGTTTGTATTGATCTATAATGCTTTATCTATATATCTAATAAATATGTTTAAAATCAACAGTCATTTTTCCTTTCTGTATATTTTATCATCTGTAAACTTTGAGAGGTGTTCTAAACATAAATGGTTATGTGGTGAACTTACAGTTCCATCCGCTAGGTGGCGGCATGTTTTTTTCTTTTCTTTTCTTTTCTTTTTGAAGAGGGCTTCCGGTCCAAATGGAGAGTATTTAAAGAAAGTAAGAGCTACGTTGGAATATACAGTGTGCTCGGTACATAAGTGCTTTTTGAGTTATAATTTCATTTCACAAGGGAAAGAAAAAAGTTGCTTGGAAGAATCTCGGAGGCGGCGGTAATGCACTAATGAGCCGATTTTTGCCAGCCGCCAATAAACCACAGAAGAAGAACTTCCGTTCCTCCTATATAGAACCCGGCAAGACCGAGCTCGCGGCATTCGCACGTTTTCTTGACGACCGCACAGCAAAACTGGATTTTAAGGCTGTTAAAGTTGTGAAAGCTACGCACATTGTACCTTACATTAGTACATAGGTAAGACATCTTTGTAAATATTTTCAAATTTGTTTTAAAAGCGTGTTGTAGTTGTAATTAACGAGGCGTGTTGACATGCGAGGAGGCCTGATCTGATGCTATCACCTAGCCTTAGCTTCAACAGCGATGACTAAAGAATGTTAGCATTCCGCTTTCAACCAAAAAATGCTATTAGTCTAGCACAATAGTGCACTAGAAGTTTGCATTTTGAACTTTAGTGTGGTGTAGAGCTACTAAATTTTTATTTTACGATTTAATATGTAACATATGAAGATTAGCGTTGCATCAGCCAAGAAGCTAATAGCCGACAGCTTGATCTGTTGAATCTCCGTAGAGTTTTCATGTATACTCTTTCTGCCTCTGTTTTATTTTTTTCTTCCATATTTCCATCCAGTATGATTCAAAATGTAACTATTAATTCATGTTTACCAGCTCATTCTGTTCAATATGATAAAATTAGCCCCACAAAATGGAAGTTTAATTCGAGACGTTGGCCTGGCTGAACTTGCAATTAAATATATAAAAGAAAAAAGTGAACGATGAGTATCAGATCTGCCCGTTGTTGAGATACTCAAGTGATTGTGTTGCCAAAGTAATAAATCTGATGTGCTTTTGTTATACCTAAAACTGCAAAATTAGATCAATAATTGTACAGAACAGAAGGTTTGAGCTCTATGTCTTTATAGTAAAATTGTTCATTTTTGATTTGATGTACACACAAAGTGAAATCCCGAGTTTTTGTTGTCAGATTTCCATAGCATGTGTAAAAAACGTAAGATCCTAGCATGATTTCTCGTAGTTGCATCACTTGTGATGCAAACAGGGTCTGTTCTCATTAGTCAGCTAATAGGAGCTCATTGTTATTATTAGATTAAGTTCCCTAAGGGGTGATGTCTGAGGTGTCTATCATCACAAACCCAAATCTCACTTAATCCTGTTATTTTAACGTTTAAATCAATTTTTTTTAGATGTTATTCATGTTAGGGGATACAAAGTAGCGTTGTAACCATTTATATTATAATTTTTGGTTTACAATGCAAATTCTAATGATTAACGACCTGTTTCACTGACCTAAAATCAGTCCAGAACATTTTTAGCCTAAATTTATACCAGTGTGTCTCACTCGGTACTGAACAGTACAGATGAAGTTTCCCAGATTTTGTTGTATTTCTTTTAAGTGTTTTTCTACACATTTTGTTGCTGCAGTAACGTGTTGTCAATTGTGATGGCACTTTGTCATCTTTATGTTAGAGTAAAATAAAGCTACTGCCTCAATCCAAAAGCTATTTTCCAATATCAATTTATGTAAAATTGAAACTATTTTTTATGTTTTAGGTTGATTCGGTTAACAATTTGCCTCACACAGATCCAATGGGATAAATTGAGTAATCGTTACATCCCTAGTAAAAATGTTCGATCTGGTTCTAGTACGGTATTAGAATTATCTGATTATTTGCAGCTACAAAACTTGTGATGTGATGTAAACAAGCTTTGTCTTCCCAAAATGAGCTGATGTCAATCTTTGAATCCGTTTTGTCTTCGCAGATTGAGCTCACCCTTCAGCGATGTCTCGTTTCTTTGCCACCGGGTCCGACAGTGAAAGCGAGGAGTCCTCATCTGCCGATGAGATCACCCCCAAAGCACCCGGGACTACTTTGAAGCAGTCAGTGCTGTTTTTCAGATATCATGATGTCCAGGGTTAAATAGGTTCTGCCCTAAATTTCTGCGTGTCGTTTTTACAGATCTTTGCTGCTAAGCGACGATGAGGAGGACACCAAAAGGGTGGTGCGCAGCGCCAAAGATAAGAGGTCGGTGTGGCGCCCCATTAAAAAGTGTGCTTTTGGGTGTTTGTGTGTAATCAAAAGGATTTCGTTTAGGTTTGAGGAGTTGACCAACCTGATTAAGACGATTCGCAACGCCATGAAGATCCGCGACATGGCCAAATGTTTGGAGGAGTTTGAGCAGCTGTGCCGAGCCTTCCTTAAAAGCAAGAATATAGTGGATAAAGAAGGCGTTCCGTCTTTCTATATCCGTCTTCTGGCTGATTTGGAGGATTATCTGAACCAGGTTAGTGGGGAAGAAGAGGGCAACTCTGAATCTCTTTTCATTTTAATTTGACAAAAACTTTTCTTTCAGCTTTGGGAGGACAAAGAGGGCAAGAAAAAGATGAACAAAAATAACGCAAAGGCCTTAAGCACGCTGCGTCAGAAGATCCGCAAGTATAACCGGGACTTTGAAACAGAGATTGCTGCATACAAGGAGGTACGTCGGAAAGCATTTTTACCTCTATTAACCCGTTAAAAATTACTGTACATTAAAACCAGTTCTGTTCTTCTCTTTTAGAACCCCCAAGAATCTGCAGATGAAGAGGATGATAAGGAGCTGGAGGAGTCTGGTGAGTTTGCACTTTGATGAAACTGTATCTCAACTAAACGTGTAGAACAGGAGTGTCCAATCCCAGTCTTAAAAAGTTGGGTTCATAAAAGAAATGTCAACATTTTAAGTCACAAAGTTCGTCCGTCGACGTTCTGCACAGAGATTATGTTTAATATTCTTTTCATTTCGTGTTCCTGAAGGTTCCTCCTCTGACAGTGAGGAAGAAGCAGGCGGTGAAATCTCTGCTAAATCCTTCTTAAAGAAAAAGCCCGAATCTGAAGCCAGCAAGATGCTGAAGGGAGAAAAAGGTTCTGAGGTGAGAGGCCGGCCTGTTTGTTACATGACAGAACCCCTGCTTTACAGCAAATAAAATTCTCTACCTTCATCCAAAGGACGAGTCTTCCTCTAGTGATGACGATGAGGATGAAGACTGGGGAGAAGACTCGGAGGAAAGTGGCAGCGAGAGCTCCGGCGAGGAGGATAAGAAGGCGTACGCCGCCGGGGCCTTCCTCAAGCAGTACGTCCTATTTGAACGCTCTGTCAACTGTTTGCAGCGTTGATTTTACAAACCGAAACGTCTTCAGGACTCTGGGATCGGAGAAAGGCAAGCTGAAGAAGACGTCGAAGAAGAGGGACAAGATCAAGCCGAGGAAACGCATCGAGGGAGAGGGGGAGGAAGAGGGAGGGGAGGAGGGTGAAGGAGGCTGGGAGAAGGTCAAGTACGGCGTCCCTCTGGTGAAGGTAAATATTTGGAAAGATGCAGCAAATTAATCCTTTAATCCCCTTAAACACGAAATCTTTAACATACTGTAACTTTTCAACCGCTGATTGTATTTTTTTATGTAGCAAATGACATGTTTTCTTCTGTTACTGATTTGCGACAATTTAAATAAAAAAAAAACAATTTAGAGCTTAATTTTATTCGTATATGTCTTCCATCATGAGAGAAATGCCAGAAGAACATGTTAAAAAAGACGATTTTCATTGGAGTGGGCCTGTAACTAATGTTTGATTCGGTCTATCTTTTTTCTGACCTATCTAGTACATTAAAATACTAAAAAGAGGAAAATCCATATGTTAACCATGTTTAATGGTGCTCTGATCCATCAGGAGAAGCCCAAGATGTTCGCTAAAGGCACAGAGATCAACACTGCAGTGGTTGTGAAGAAGCTGAACGAAATCCTGCAGGCGAGAGGAAAGAAGGGCACAGACAGGTAAGACTGCTGCAGAAACCAAAGCTCATGTTCACATCAAAATGTTTAAAATAATCATTTTTTGCCTGATCTTTATCATCTGTTTTGTATTTACACTTGTTTAATTTATTAAGCAATATTTTCAGAGGTGTAGTTGCTCACTTATTTACAACTATGCACATTTATTCTCATTTTTTTATTTATTTTATTTTTTTAATGTCTTGTGTGACAGGGCTGCCCAGATCGAGCTGCTCCACGCTTTGGCCGCCATCGCTGCAGAACACAATTTGGGCCAAGGGATCCTGGTCAAGATTAAATTCAACATCATAGCGTCTTTGTATGACTACAACCCCAACCTGGCTGCTTTCATGAAGGTTTGACCAATTCTTTCGGAATATCTTCCATAACTGACGAATTTTAGAGATTCGTTCATTAAAAAAAAAACATCTTTTTAAAAAAGTTCCTGTGGTGATTCATATTTTTACCTGCAGCCTGAAATGTGGAAGAAGTGTCTGGACTGCATTGATGAGCTGCTGGACATCCTGTTTGAGCACAATGACATCTTCATCGGGGAGAACATCGCAGAAGACAGCGAGAACCTCGCCATCTCTGACCAGGTGACTTTTTGTTTTTTTTAAGTTTGTGTTCTTGTTATTTTTTCGTCCATTGATTGTATACGAGAACTGGAGGGAATGGAAATTCAATCTTCAAAAAGAGTTAATTTAGTCGCCATTTTTTTCCTCTTACGGATGCCGCCATGTTGGAGCCAGATCTGAGTCCTCGTTTCTACGGTAACCACTCTTGCCAATCAGGACTTGAAAGCTGGTTTGGGAGAATATTGTAAACGATTGACGTCAGACCACATGCTTCCATTGAGGCATCTGATTGGTTAGAATAACTTAATAAAAATATAATGTAAATAAATTAGGATTATCAGGAAAATGTAGTCAAATATATTAACTGATTAATAGCAGTTTATTTCTCTAGATAAGTATGTGGGATTTCGGCTTTTTGGAGCCTGTTTGGAACATGAGGGGGGAGGGGTCACTCAGTCCACTTCTCTTATACAGTCAATGGTTCTGCCTGAGTTTCCTTTGGGTCTGCTTCTGTTTTCACCTTATCCTTTCGTTACTTTTATTTTGCTTTTTTAATTTACCCAAATGGTAGAGTAAAGTTCGTTTTGGTGTTTTGTCCTTCAGCCTTTTCGGGTGCGTGGCTGTGTTCTCACTCTGGTGGAGAGAATGGATGAAGAGTTCACCAAGATCATGCAGAACACCGACCCTCACTCCCAAGGTGCAAAACGCCTCTAACTCGTCTCATCGGTGACTTTTAAGGTGTCTTTTTGTAAAGGTTTGGAGTCACTTTTGTTAAAAAAAAAAAAAACTTTTTTTGTGCAGAATATGTTGATAATCTGAAGGACGAGGGGCGAGTCTGTGGAATCGTCGACCGGCTGCTCACATACTTGGAAAACAAAGGCTCAACAGAAGAGATCTGCCGCGTTTACCTGCGCCGGATCATGCACACCTACTATAAGTTTGACTACAAAGCCCATCGGCGCAGCCTGGGTCTGCAGGGAGAAACCAAGGTATTAGAAAAACAAGAAAACAATAAAGTGAAATCATTTTAACTGCTTCTAGTTACATTAAGATTCTGCGTCTCTGTTCAGTCGGAGCAGGACCAGGAGGAGAGCGAAGGCGAGGACAGCGCCCTCATCATGGACCGCCTCTGCAAGTTCATCTACGCCAAGGATCGCACGGACCGCATCCGCACCTGTGCTATTCTCTGCCACATCTACCACCACGCTCTCCATTCACGCTGGTACCAGGCCCGCGACCTGATGCTCATGAGCCACCTGCAGGACAACATCCACCATTCCGACCCGCCTGTGCAGGTCGGAGCGCTCACTAAAATAAAAACACAACCTCGTTACTCACAGCAACAGTCATAAAATTAACACAAATGTTTCTCTTTAACCAGATCCTGTATAACAGAACCATGGTCCAGCTTGGGATTTGTGCCTTCAGGCAAGGCATGATTAAAGACGCGCACAACGCTCTGTTGGACATTCAGTCTTCTGGGCGTGCCAAGGAGCTCCTGGGTCAGGGTCTGCTCATGAGGAACATGCAGGAGAGGAACGCGGAGCAGGAGAAGATCGAAAAGAGGAGACAAGTGAGTCTGGAAGCAGCAACAGTCCTCTGTCATCTTAAACTACTTAAAACTATTTCTACCCTAAAAATCATTTTAACTTCTTCTTGTACAATTGTACAAGAAAATCTAAAGAAGTTGAATGAGGGACCACTGCACAGGAGAAACAGTAACAAACATTTCTTGGAAACGGTGAAGGTCAGCAAATAAGGATTTATAAAGGTTGACTCATTAGTTAATTTTAACAAGGATTTGATTCATGACATTTGTGGTTGCCAATATGATTTATAGTCAATATTGGTTCATTTTGAACAACCCAATTCACTTGATCCAGGAGATCTTTATCCAAACATTCTACCGGTGTGACTCAGATAAATACTGATCAGTGCAGGTGAAATTTTCCAGATTAATTGTGTTTCTTACAAGATAATAAATTAAATATGTGAACAAACAAACAAGTAAACAAAAGTTCATGGTAAATCCATTCACATTTTAGTTTCGTAAAGTTTAGTCCACTGTTGTTTTTCCATAAGAAATGTTTTTTTTTTCCTAAATCGGTTATCAGTTAATTATTTGAAACAATTCTTTTAATGATGTCAGTGGATTTAATTAAAAAATGCCTTAGACTGATTGATCTAGAAATAAATTCATTGAATAATTGTTGTACCTCTTTCTCATTTTGCCAAAATTGTTTCAAATCTTTGAGACTAGTTGAGCACACAAACTGGGGACACCTAGTGGTCAACTGAAGCTAATGCAACCTCTTAGTTGGACCTATAGTGTTCCCTAGCTATAGCACGGTTCACCAGGTTTTTTTCTGTTCATATTTGCATTTTTTATCTATTTTATATATATATATATATTTTTTATTATTTTTAAAAATAAAAACAAAGATTTGCATGATTATTTTTTTGATTTTCTGCTTGTCAATCAATCTCTTCCATGTTGCTTCTCCAAATCTTTAATTGGGATCAGATCTTTGTTTTCATTCTATAAAACTGGACTTTTTTTATGAAGGTTTTCTGTTTTTCAAGAGATAAAAGTGTGAAAATGTTCATGAATAAGAACAGTGTGTAGTGAGGGGGTTTTAGAATGTAACCCAGGGATAAATGTTTTTGATTATTTCATCTTAAATCATTAAAATCAAACTATTAGATGTTTTTACAAATGAATTCATAGATTCTGGCGGAATTCTTCACTAAAACGTCAGACTTTGCTCTCCATGGCAGGTTCCCTTCCACATGCACATCAACCTGGAGCTGCTGGAGTGCGTGTACCTGGTGTCGGCCATGCTGTTGGAAATCCCTTACATGGCCGCTCACGAGTTTGACGCTCGGCGCCGAATGATCAGCAAGCAGTTCCATCACCAGCTCAGAGTGGGGGAGAGGCAGCCGCTGCTGGGTAAGTGCAGACGCCGAGTTCACGTCACAGACATGCAAATGTGCACCCCACCTCTTCTCACCACAAGTCTGCTCTGCTGGTCCCTCAGGACCCCCTGAGAGCATGAGGGAGCACGTGGTGGCAGCCAGCAAAGCCATGAAGATGGGGGACTGGCGTACCTGCCACTCCTTCATCATCAACGAGAAGATGAACAGTAAAGTGTGGGACTTGTTTCCTGAGGCGCAGCGAGTGCGAGAAATGCTCGTCAGGTAGATTTCTCTCCTATTTTAGAGTAAATTTCCTATCTGGCAATTCTCTTGTTCATTTTTTGACAATCACATTTTCAGCGAATTCAGTTATCTTCAAAACATTCAGCTTGTTCAGGACATTACTGCTTGTATTTTTGGTATTCATAAACTTTATAATATATTATTTAAAATATGGAGTAAAATATGCCTCATAGGAAATGAATGTTTTCAAAATTCAACATTTTAAATAGCCTTTAAATATATTCATGGGCTATGTTTTAATCTTTTGTAGTATTTTAAAAAAAATCTGGAGTTTAGCTAATATTTTAGCAACATGCTAACGTTTTTGGCTAACTTGTTATCTACTGGGGTTTTTCGGCTAATTTAAAGTTTAGCTTCTATTTTAGAAATTGGGTAACGTTTCTGACTAATTTAGTTTACTTAGGGATTTTAAGTTGTTATGGAGTTTAGCTAGTATTTAAGCAAAAAGCTAGCTTTTTGGCTAATTTGGCCTATACTGAGGTTTTTATGTTAATTAGAAGTTTAGCCAGTATTTAGCAAATGTCCTAGCTTTTTTTTTTTGCTAATTTGGCCTCTACTAAGGTTTTTATGGTAATTTGGAGTTTAGCTAGCATTTAAGCAACAAGCTAGCCTTTTTTCTGGCTAATTTGTCCTCTTCTGAGATGGTTATGCTAATTTGGAGTTTATCTAATATTTTAGCAACATGCTAACGTTTTTGGCTAATTTGTTATCCACTCAGATTTTTTTATAGGCTAATTTAGAGTTTAGCTTCTGTTTTAGCTACAGGCTAACCTTTCTGACTAATTTAGTTTACTGAGGAATTTTAGGCTGTTCTGGAGTTTAGCTAGTATTTTAGCAACAAGCTACTTTTTTTTTATGCTAATTTGCCCTCTGCTGAGGTTTTTAAGATAATTTGGAGTTTAGCTAATATTTTAGCTAAATGCTAATGTTTTTGGCTAATTTGTTATCCACTGAGGTTTTTATAGGCTAATTTAGAGTTTAGCTTCTACTAATTAAATTTACTTAAGGATTTTTAGCTATTTTGGAGTTTAGCTACAAGCAACAAGCTAGGCTTTTTGGGCTAATTTTGGAGTTTTGTTCATATTTAAGCAACACAGTAAATATTTTAGCAAAATTGACATGAATTAGCAATTTTTAAGCAGTTTTACTTTTTTTTTCAGAAATTTAGGTCAACTTCAGCGCTTCAACTTTTTTTTTTTGTTCTTTAAAAAAATTTCCTATCTAGTAACTCTTTGTAAATAGCTTTTCAGCAAATCTCTTCAGCAATTAAAGTGTCACTATTTTTAACAAAAAGCTTCTGCATCTTCAGCGACTACTTTTAGCAAAAAGCATTCACACTCGCATTAATGCAGGTAATGCAACTTTTCTATTTTGTTTTATTTTTTTCTCTACAGGAAAATCCAGGAGGAATCTCTGAGGACTTACCTGTTCACGTACAGCAGTGTGTACGACTCCATCAGGTCAGGAACAGACACAAATTAATAAAACCAACAAGTACTGAGAAGTTTTAACGACTCTCTCCACCTTTCAGCATGGAGACTCTGTCAGAGATGTTTCAGCTGGAGATGCCGACGGTTCACAGCATCATCAGTAAGATGATCATCAACGAGGAGCTCATGGTGAGTTCAGCTTTCTGTCTCACGTCGCTTACATGTGTGCGAGACTCTGAACTGATTTGTTCGTCACAGGCCTCACTGGACCAGCCCACACAGACGGTGGTCATGCACCGCACTGAGCCCACCTCCCTGCAGAACATGGCTCTGCAGCTGGCAGAGAAGCTGGGCAGCCTGGTGGAGAACAACGAGCGCGTCTTCGACCTCAAGCAGGGAGTCTATGGAGGCTACTTCAACAGAGGTGAGCTCACGAAGCTTTCAGCTTTTAAATGTTCTATTAAGCTGTAATAATGAGGAAAGTGGGGATTTGTTGAGTCTAACTTTTTGCTTTAAGTCTCTTCATTTCCTTTCATCAATTTGTTGTTTAAAAAGGTGAACTATTTTGTTTTACAGATCAGAAAGGCGGCTACCAGCAGAAGCAGTCCTACCAGAGAGGTATGTTAAGCCTAACAACATTTATAAAACTCAACTTATATTCAGGTTTTCCTGTGAAAATATATGTAATTAATTGTTTTCTTCTGTGTGGTCACAGATCAGAAAGGTGGCTACCAGCAGAACAAGGGAGGTTACCAACGAGGCGGCTACAGGAATCAGAACCAGAGCAACTATTGAGCTTTATTTCAGTCTTCATTCCAGTAGAACAGAAGGAGCTTTTGACCACAGAAACCTTCATCCGCTGCTCGGTGTTGTGATTCTTCCACGCTCCGACTAAACATCCAGCATTTCAAACAGAAAGTACACGGAGGCCACTCCCCCTCAAACATGTCTGCTATTTGCCTAATAAAGAATAAGAAAGAGAGTCTGAGGTTGTGATTTTTAAAGAACATTTGGTGCCATAGACAGTTCAGTGAAGCTGAGGGTCAACTGCATTTTTATATTAGGCATATTTACAAATGTAAAGACACTTAAGATGATAAAAATATCCTTTTTTTTTTTAAATATACCAAATGAAATATAAGAAACATGCGACTCTGACAGAAATAAATGTAGAAAATTCAAGTAGGGGATCGTAGAAACACCATAAAGAGATAACATAAGATTTATTGTTGTCCATGTGACTGTGTCAAAAAAACACAGTAGAGGCCATTTTAAAAGAAATGTTACTCTCACATTTCATTTAATAAGTTATTGATCAAAAGAGACATTAAAGCGACCTCAATGATAGTTTTTGGGCTGTATGATGCAGTTGTTAGCACCCTATAGAAAAATACAATTTCATTTTTGGTTATTCTGCTATATATGAAAAAAAAAAAGAATTTAAAATAAACGTTCTAAATGTACAGTTTAGCGTGTGATTATTCACTGTCTTACATGTATTAATTGGTCCTAGTTTTTGGGCATTAAAAAAAAAATGTGATCATTCAGAGAAATGTGTTTTTGAAATATGAAATAGTTTCAAACTTTTGACGGAGGTTCGCGTGACTTCCTTTCAAAATAAAAGACCACAGAATCATCAAAGCAGCAAAACAGTTTATTTTTATCACAGTTGGTGCTTCACAGCCAGAAATAAGTCAATCTAAATAGGTAAAAATAAATGTAAAAAATCTTTCAAGATGTTTGACTTCGGTAAACTGCGTAATAGTGTTGGAGCATTATGGGTAATGTAGTCAGGATCTGGCAGAGTGAACTGAGCTGGAACTGTTTGTGAAGAGATGACTTATCTTACTGTTTTGGTTCACTTGAAGAACCAAATATTATAGTCCAAAAAATATATTACTTTTTTAAATTAAAAATTTTATTTTTCTTTAACGGGGGAGCTGCACGCAGACTGAAGGCCTACAATGATAAAAGCAGATTTTAAAAATCTTGTGGGGTTAAAAAAAAATGTTTCTGCTGGGGGGGAGGTTCAAACAAAAATGGAGGGAAATTATTGTTATTATTGTTATTTTTCTGTTTTTCATGAGCTGCCCCCCCTTACAATCAGCCCCATTCTATGTTTGAACTCCCTCCTCAACAAATCCCTCTCTTTGCGGATTCCCTGCAGCACCGTGCGGTTCTCCTGAGCCCGACGCACCAGGTATGGGATGGTGTCGTCCACAGAGCCGTACGGCACCGACTTGTACACGGCGTAGCCCTCCTTAGCTGATGGATGAGGAGAGAGGAAGCTTCACACTGAGGTCATTTGATGGTAGACGACCGACTGGAGGTCAGTCTTACCCAGAGTGAGGGAGACGTGATCACACATGCCCAGCAGCTGACCAAAACACACCGAGCCTCGATCTCTGTCGATGTGCAGCTCCTCCATTCTAGAGATTGAAGAATGTCAGTAGTTCATTCAACTTGTTACCCATAATTCTGATGAAGTTGGGTTTAAAACAAGAGATTTTAGATTACAAAATTGAAATTTGATATATTTCTCAATTATTAATATGTGATCTTAGATAAAGTTGGGCTACATTTCTACTCTTCAAGCATTTTTTATTAGTATCAATAACAAAAATATTTGTATTCAGTTTGTGCAAATTATTGTTATTACAAAACCTTAGAATGTTTTATATGTGAGGTTTAAACTGTTATTTTTTTAATTTAAATGTATGTTTTTAAATATAATTAAGTTAATATCGAGACCTGTAGTTCAAAGAAAATCTTTACTTTGGTTAAAACAAGTTAAAGGATCTAATCTTATAAAGCAAGGGTGTTAAATATCCGGCCCGGCATGATGGTATGAAGAAATGACCGCAATGCACAATTTCGCCACTAGGGGAAGCAAAGGAACCGCAAAACCGGCATAGGAAGAGATCAAGAAATAAACAATGTAATAAAAAGTGATTAGGCTATTAGGATGTTTAGGGATTTTATTGGAAATAAAAAAGAAAAACAAAATAGAAACAAAGACTTAATAACAAGTTGACTATATAATATTTTGCTATTATGTTACTAGTCCGGCCCAATCAGAACCAAACTGAATTTGACACCCCTGTTATAAAGCAATGACAAATCCTATTTTCACTTTTTTTTTCTATTTTTTTTTTTGTTGGTTTTTTGGGGAGATACAGTTGTTTATTAAACTGCTGTAAACATAGGACCAAGTTTGTTTTTTTTTTGTTTTTTTATTTTAGAACTGTAATTCATCCAGGATGCTCGGTCCACTCTTGAAAGTGCAGTGTGAAAGCAATGCAAATTCAGAGAAGGGCTCTCCTTTCAACTCTTATTTTTGAAAAGGCTTTAAAACTTAAAGGAAAAGAGCACAATTTAAGACAGAGTATTAGGGCTACTTTATAAATAAAAAAATATTTTTAAAATTACGACTTTAAATCTTGTAAATTTGCGAGAAAAAGTCGTAACTGCTAAATTACGAGAATAAAGTCGTATATTTATGACTTTAAAAGTCATAGGCTAAATTTACGACTTTTAATCTTGTAAATCTACAAGATTTAAAGTCGTAATTTTACGAGAAAAAAACTTGTGATATCACTTTTATTTTATTTATTTTTTTTGGTGGTCCTAATACTCCGCCGTAACAATTTGAATAACTTCTGTTAAAAAGTCTTTTCCAAACCTTCTGGCAGCTCGTCTCACTGACTCCTCGTTGTGTGAGGCCACGATGATCCTGTAGCGTTCAGGATTCTGTGAAATTGTCCTCAGCATCACATCCAAGCAGCCGTTATAACTGCAAATACAAGAGATGTTCATTTCTGTCAAACTTTTTTTTTTTCTTTAACAAAAGGTGAATTGATGAGTAAACCCACCTGTCATTGGTGTCCTCCCAGCTTTGATGAATCGGGTCGAGGCGTCCCTCTTTCTCCGCCAGCTTCCTCTCTTTGTCCATGTACGCTCCTCGCACCAGCTTCACGCCCAAACAGAAACCTTCTCGTTTGGACAAACTCAGAGCCTCCATTAGCAGAGATCTGGACTCCTGAATGTCAGCACAAGCAGACAGGACTTCTTCTGGGCAGGAACACAGCTTTTTGTTTCAAAAATACACATATTTACTCCAAGTTTCTCCATCTATGTACCTTCAGATAACACTGATATGTGTTCCAAATCCAAGCACCATCGGTATTGTATTTCTTCATCATCGCCATGGTGACCAGAGAAAGGGCGGGGTTCATGTAGGTGTACTCAGCATCCACCAGGACTCGAACTTTATTTACACTCGCCTTAAATAAATTACATTTGAATTTCTATTTTTATTGTACATTGAAAAAGTAGTTATGGGAAATGAAATAACAAATAGTTTTCAACAAAATAATACAAAATAAAATGCATATTTTTAATTTTAGTTATAAAAATGATCTTTTCTATCAAATGCTGTGTTGTACATTATTTAATACATTTAAGACGAGGTATTAAGAGATATAAGAAATTAGACAATTCACAAATAAGGTGAAAAAAATCAATTTAATGTATTTTTTATTCATTAAAATTATTTTCTTGTCAAAATTATTGAAAAATTCAGAAAAAAAAATCCATGAGAACACATTATTGACTAAAATAGTCGCTAAGTTCCATATTTTATGGTGTTACCTTTGCGATTTTATCAAGTCTCTGCAGGCCACACATCAGGTGAGCGCCCTCTTTCTGGTCCAAACCAGGGAAGGTGACGTCCTGAAAACCCCCAAAACAATTTTATGTCTTAATCATAAACCAGCTAGGACCCCTTTTGCCTTCAGAATCCTTGGTAGCATAAATTCAACAAGCTACTAGAAACATTCCTCAGAGAGTTTGATCCATATTGACACAAAAGCATGTCTGCGGCACATCCATGATTTCCTGGAATGTGGATTTACCTCTCCATCCATCGCCCTGACAAGCAGATCCAGATCATACGGTTGTTGCACAATGACGGCTGTGAGTTTCACCTTTGACACAATCGACACATTCTGATCAGTCAGAAGCAGCAAACAGTCAGAAAACATTCAGATCAGCTGTAATCTGCAGCAGCTGCAGGCACAGCAAACAGCAAAATGTGAACTCTTATCAGTTTTTCCCACAAAGATAAAGCTGAAGGTCTTCAACGTTATGTGTGTCAACCTCTGTCGAGGCTTTACTCGCTGTGCAGCATTTGATAGTTGTTTTTCTCTGATAAATAGGTGCTGCAGAGTGTAAGGAGTGTGGCCTTACACACAGCTCTGGGCTGAGGAGAGCCGTGATCTTCAGCTGCATCATGGGGTCTTCACACCAGGCGTTGCTGTGAGACATCCGCACACATTCCAGCATGATCTCCATGTTGTCGTTGTACCGTTTCTCCCTAAACGCCATGAAACCAAAAGACAAGTCCAGGTATAAACGAAAAGCTTCACAAGACGTCTGACGGTGAAATTGAGTTATGGGAAGTTTATGGTTATTTTTTAAATTATTTTAATATGTATTTAAATCTTTGTAAGATTTAGTTTTACTGCAAACATACTCATTTAAAAGGAATGACAACAAGTTTAGCTCCAATCGAGTGTCACCTGTAGCTTTTTAAAACCAAACCAAGTCATTATCAATAAATAAAAAAAATCTGCTGCTTATTTCCTTTGTACAGAAGCCCTAAAGGGTCATCAGAAAAATTAAACAAAGTAAAAAGGAGTACAGTTATGAAACAAACACACAAAATAGTTACAAAAACTAACTGGTGAGCCCCCAGACAAAAGTTAGTATCTGGTGTGCACCAGATATTAACTGATACTAACTAGTATCAGTTAGTCAATGCTGCACAGCTTAGTAATATAGTGTGCACTAGTATCTGGTGTGCACTTTTAAGAGGTTCCATAAAAATGAAATAAGCAGCATTAGAATCTGGTGCGCATCAGGTATTACATGATGGTAACTAGTGTCTGGTGTGCACCAGATACTAATTAGTATCTGTTAGTAACTAGTATACTAGTTAGTATCCATTAGCATCTAGTGTGCACCAAATAATAACTGGTGCACACCAGATACTAATTCGTATCTGTTAGTATGTGGTGTGCACCAGATACTAGTTAGTGTCCATTAGCATCTAATGCACACCAAATAATAACTGATGTGCATCAGTGACTAATTAAAATCTGCTAGTATCTGATGTGTACCAGATACTAGTAAGTATCCACTAGTATCTAGTACACACCAAATTATAGCTGATACACACCAGATACTAATTTGTATCTGGTGTGTATCAGATACTAGTCAGTATCCATTAGCATGTAGTGCACACCAAATTATTAGTGATAGACACCAGACACTAGTTAGTATCTAGTAGGATCTAGTGCACACCAAACTATAACTGATTCACCAGATACTAAATATTATCCATTAGTATCTGGTGTGCACTAGATACTAACACATACTAGTTAGTATCTGTTGGCATCTGATGGGCCCAGATATTAACTGGTGCACACCAGACACTAGTTAATATCAGTCAATATCTGATGCGCACTAGATACTAACTGGTGCACACCAGTATTTTTTTATACTTTAATTTTATTTTTTCTTCAATGTCACTGTAGGGCCTCCATACCTTTAGGGAATAATATACACATTTTTTTAAATATTGTATTTTCTAAATTTTTTCTAACACTCAGTTGAACAGACAATTAAAAATGTTAAAGGTTTTAGCATAAATAATTGGGGTGGGATTATATAAATTTGCTTCTTACTATTCCCTTTCAAGTAATTATTAATCTCTTTAATCAATAAAACTCTATTTTAAATCATTATAATTCACATTTTTTAATGTCTTGTGTGTACTGAACATATAAGATCAAATATGTCAAGACTTTTCTTTAAATTTTCTACTCAATTTGTACATTGAAATCTTAATAAATTTGAGTTTCTATTTTTGTTCCTTTGTGTTTATCGCTAAAAATTGCTTGAAATAAACCTAGTCAAGATTTTTTAAAGAATATTTAGTAATTGTATCTAGTTATGTGTCTAAATAAAGACATTTTAAATATTTGACCACATTAATTAAGGTTTCAGAACTTATGGATTCACTCAGAACGATCAATGTTGCATAACAAGTTTTGAAAGGTGAACTCTGACAGTAAATAGATTAATAAAACTACATCATAAAATTGGAAAAGCTTGGTCAGACCCGACGCTCTCTCCGAGGTCTTCTTCAATGGGAACAGCCAGCATGGGCCTTAACCCCAGCAGGCTCATCTTCTCCATGGATCGGGAGATCTCGCTCTCATTCTCGCCGGCCACAAACTGAGCATAAACTGTGGGTCGCAGCATCAGGGAGAAGGCCTTTCCTCCCAGAATGCTACGGGCTACAGACATGAGCTGGAAGGAAAAACATCAGAGGAGGAGACACACTGAGATTAGATGAATTGATGAAGATTTGAAATAAGATTATCTTTGAAGGTTCCACCTTTCCACAGTTGTTAACTAACACTGGAAACGAGCAAAGACGGAAGACGGTCAAAGCCCGGAGCAGCTCTCCCAAACTCTTCACCCTGAAGGCGCTGGGGTCCTCGAAGTTCAGAGCGGGGGGATGAAGCTCTGCCTGTTTGAACCCAACTGTCCTGGAGGCTGCAGTACCCAGAAGCCTCAGCGGCGAGAGGTGAAAAGAAGACGGGCTCAAACGAGAGCACAACATCTTTGCAGGACTCTCTCTAATACTGTTAAATAGAAAGAATAGTTGATGGTCCTGTGGAAGAAAAGACTTGTTAATTCTCTAAAAGTGATCTTTTAATCACAATTATCCAATTTTTAGCCAAAATTAATTGGACAATTTCTGCAGAGCTCCAGGAGTATATTAGAAATTTTCCCCCAGATTGTAGGCGAGACTGTGGGCATGGAGTAAGCCTGCACTTATTCCCCATTATCCCTTTTCCGTAACAAGGGAAACAAAGACGTACATGGATCTATTTGTCTGCAAGTGGATTTAACAGACTCTGAAGCAGATGCAGCGTTCAGAACTTTCAGAGCTTTGGAAAAAAAAGAAAAACTCAACTAAACTTAATTTTTTTGTGAGTCTTTAGTCATCACAAAATATCCTGAAATTTGATCCAATTCACACTCTTTTTCTGTGAAAGACTCTCACCTCCATCCCATTAGAAGCATTTTAAAGTCATCAAAAGACAACCAATCTGAGAGTTAATAAGTGAGCGTTCAAAAAAACTGAGTAAACATCAGGCTGAACCCTCGAATCAACCAAACCTTTTTTAACTAAAACTAATACAAAGGCATAAAATCAAATTCCATATATTATTTTGTCATTTTTTAATTGTCCAATATAGAGTTTTTTTAAGTAAAGAAACAAAAATTACGTTTTTGTAACCTTTGTGTTTTGTTTTTTGTTTCTACATTACTTTTACAAAATTACAAAAAAAAATCTTTTAGCTTTATATGTCTTTTGAATTAGAAAGAAACATTTTGAAACACAATAAAAGTTTAAAATATATATATATTTTTTAATTTTTTTTTCCTAAATTGACAAATAAAATAAATATTTACCAGCAACCATCTCTCCTCTTATGACTCGATTCCTTAAAGTCCAGTTAAATCTGACCCGGACGTCATAGAAAATCTAAACAGAGAAAGGTTCTCCTGGCTGCGGGTCCGAGTCAGACAGAATGTAAAGAGTTCCTGATCCTGTGGACCCTCAGACCCTGACCTGAGGTGTGATCATTCGTGTGCTGCGTCAGGAGCACACAATCCTCTGCGGCTCAGCCAGAACTTTCCGGTTTGTTTCTGTAAATCCAGACTCAGTCTGTTGATGATTTGTTCAAGAAGTAAACAAATGAAAAACGACGGACAGAACAAAGAAAAAAATCAATATGACAAAACGGAACTAAAATCAATAAAGTTTTGATTTGAATGCACACTGTAAATGTTTATATTGAATTTATTTATACATGATTTCTTTAGATTAATATTTAAACACAGAAGAACCGATCAATTAGTGAAACGTGAGCTGAAACATTATTGAATCCTAATAAGATGGTTTTTAATTTAGATTCAGA
>NC_050530.1:8669240-8676406 GCF_002922805.2 Oryzias melastigma | reverse complement strand
TTTTTTTTTTTTTTTACGTTGTAGTTTCTGAAATTTTGTTTTGTTTTCTAAAAATTTTATGTAGATTTTTCACATTTATTTTGTTTTCTAAATTCTTTGTTGACATCTTTTTTTATTTATTTATTATTTTCGTTTATTTTATTTTATTTATTTATTATTATTATTATTTTTTTCTTTGTTGTGAACTTTTGTTGTGATTTGTTGATGTGATTTGCACCTCAGGGCCACCGTAGGAAGCAGGTTAGAAAAATTTATTTGGGGTTTTTGACAAATTCTTTGTTTTTGTATTATTTTATTTGTCATTATATTTTTTATTCTTCTTTTTCAGGAAATAAATAAAACAAAAATTTCAATTATTTAACTGACATTTTTTAATTTTAAATAATTTTTTAATTGACATTTTATTGTTTATTTTGCCTTACATACCTCTAGATATTATTAGCATTTTTTAAATTTTGACCCTAATATGTAGAAATCCTTCATTGATTTTGAAAATCAACACTGGAAGAATAAAAAACAGAAGCACAAAACTTGAAATAATAATAATAAAAAAACATTTATTAAATTGTAAAGAATATTTAGAGCAGATATATACAAATTAGCATACATTTCATTAAAGTATTCATGCACACTTTCCTCAAAGAGTTCAAAGATTTGCTTTTGCTGCTTCTATATATTGTCAGTTTATTTTATGAAAAATAATCTTTAATTTAATAGTTTTTTTGTGTCATACATTCTCTGGTGGATCTGGGCATCAGTCGGTGGAGGAGTCTCTTCACCGATACAGCGGCCTGAAGGGGAGGCTCAGGGAGGGGTGAGGGTCCAGACGCAGCGGGTATGATGGGAAGGCGGGGTACAGGGTCGTTGGAGGCGTGGGGGAGGACAGGGACGCTGGGTGGTGCAGCACCACTTCAGGGCGATACGTCAAAGGAGGAGGGTGAGGGAGGACACCTGGAGGATAGGAGCAGGTGGAGGAGGAGCTGGTGGCAGGGGGGCGGGGCAGGCTTTGAGGATAAGCTCCAGCAGCACAGGCGGGCGGCTGAAATGAAGAAGATCTGACAAAGTGGGAGGCGGCCTGAAAGGAGGGATGAGGAAGGGAGGAAGACGAGTGGGTGAAAGAGCAGGGAGGGAAGGTGTGGGGGTTTGGTTGGTGGGTCAGGTTGGGGAGGTGAAGGGCGGGGCTTGGAGACAAACTGGGATAAGTTTGAGGGGGAACGGAGGCGTAAGAGCAGGAGGAGACGGGGTTGTGGGAGTAAGGTAGAGATGGAGGCTGGTGGAGGAGGGGCTGAGAGACAGCTGAGGGGGGATCTGGATTTGTGGGCGGGGCATTCGGATAAGTGAAAACTGTTGATGTTTGGTCGCCGGACGGATTATCGGCGTGGAAAACAGCTTCACCCAGATAGAGCTGGTGAGGCTGTGAATCATTACAAATCTGCAGATTTGACTGACATGACGCAGGGGGGGCAGCGAAGGAGGCAGGAGTCTGGGGGCTGACGGCCCCCGCCATGATGTGGTAATTGGTGGAGGAGGGGGTTGAGGAGGATGAGAGGAGCGGCTGTGGGGAGGAGGAGGAGGAGGAGTCAGTAAGGGGCGGAGTTGGGAAGGTGAAGGAGGTCTGCTGCAGGGCGGGAGTGTTAGGGTGGTTGGGGCCGGATGAGAGGAGGGGCGGGTAGCTGAGGGAGTTCTGAGGATCGGACGTGTCGGAGGAGTCGGGGGCGTGGAGCGAGGAGAAGGAGGAGGATGTCTGAGGAGGAAGAGGAGCTGAAGGAAAAGAGGAGGAGTTGTCTTGAGCAGCAGAGAAGGCGAAGGATTGATCAGTCATCGCCTCCGATCTGTGATGGAAAAAATAAAAAAAAATTAAATTAATTAATAATTTAATCACTTTGAACAGGAAAAACACTAAAGAATATTATTCTTTAGAATTGGAAATAAATTCAGGCATTACATTTTTCATTTAAAAAAAAGTGCAACAAAAACAAAAAAGAAATATCAAAGTAAAACAGTTATCTTTATTGCAACTTTATGCAAAGAATAAATTTTTTATGTATTAAAGCGTCTTGTAAATCTGTAAATACCAAATTGCAAATGATAAATTATTTTTCCTGCATCCAAACCAACATAAATTATAGTTTTTGACTTCTAAAAGTTTCTAGTTAATTATAATAAATTTTGAACTTGTTTAATCCAATTATTAGCAAAGAAAGTCACCAAAGACACTTTTGTCTTTATTTTTTTCACAAAATAAATAGGTTGTAAGTAGGGCTGTGACCTTTAACGCATTAACACACGCGACTAATAAAAAAGAAAAAAAATAAATAAAAAATTAACGCGTTAATATTTATTAACAAAAATGAATTATACATTGCAAAGAAAAAGTCGCTTTGGCCTCTAATTAGTTTGGCTAATACTTTAGCAATATGCTAACATTTCTGGCTAGTTTGTTATCTACTGGAGTTTTTAGGCTAATTTACAGTTTAGCTTTTATTTTAGCAACATGTTAATATTTTTGGTTGATTTAACTTACTGAGGAATTTTATGCTAATTGGGAGTTCGGCTAATAATTGAACAACAAGCTAGTTTTTTGTGGCTAATTTGGCCTCTAATTAGTTTGGCTAATACTTTAGCAATATGCTAGCATTTTTGGCTAGTTTGTTATCTACTGGAGTTTTTAGGGTAATTTGGTTTAGCAAATAATCTAGCAACATGTTGACGTTTTTGGCTAATTTTTTATCTACTGGAGTTTTTAAGCTAATTTACAGTTTGACTTTTATTTTAGCAACATGCTAACATTTTTGGCTGATTTAACTTACTGAGGAATTTTATGCTAATTGGGAGTTCAGCTAATAATTGAACAACGAGCTAGTTTTTTTCATGGCTAATTTGGCCTCTAATTAGTTTGGCTAATACTTTAACAATATGCTAATATTTTTGGGTAATATTTTATCTACTGGAGTCTTTAGGCTAATTTAGAGTTTAGCTTTTATTTTAGCGACATGTTAACATTTTGGCTGATTTAACTTACTGAGGAATTTTATGCTAATTTGGAGTTCAGCTAGTAATTAAGCAAAGACCTAGCTTTTTCACTAATTTGGCTTCTTCTAAAGGTAAACGATAAAAACGCTAAAATAAATCCCATTTTGAGAACAGTGAGTTTGTTTTTATATTTTTGCTTTTGTTAGTGCCAAAAAATAGACAAAATTCATTTGTATTAAAAAAAAAAAGTCATGAATGCAAATCCAAATTTCTCAAAGACTAAAGTAAGACTATGAGGCTCCTTCTAGGTTTTGATCAATAGAAAACAAATGACTCTTTTACAGTTAAAGGTCACTGACCTCTGATTTAGGCCTTGCAAGTTTGCAAACTTCATTTTTCAGAAACCAGAATGTTTGAAAAGCAACTGAAAATGCTGAAATCGAAGACATAAAACAAACTCCTACCTTTCAATCATCCTTTCTGCCTCTTCATCATGTTGTCTTTCTTGCATCCCATGGTTCAATGCGACACTTAAATCCGACATCTCAGAGGCTATGAAGCTCTGGCCCAGCTCCAGCGACTGCTCTGGGGTCAGCACGTCTTGAAAGGAAGCCTCATCGGGTTTGAAGACACAGGAGGGTTCAGGTGGGGGAGGCAGAGAGGCCAAACCGAGAGCCTGCAGGTCTGTACTGGGGCTCGCAGGCTGAAACTCAGCAGAATCACAATTTACTGAAAAAAAAAGAAAGAGCAGATTTTATAATGAAATGTTTAAAAACAAACTCTAAAAAAAATAGTGTTTTGGGGTTTTTAACATGTTCTTGTGGCATTTATCAGACAATGGAGCATATATTTAAATAAAATTAAGCTTTAAATTCCATTTTTGAGTATTTCTTCATTTAAATCGTTGTGAATCAGGAGCAGACGACAAAATGTCATTTGAAAAAGAGGATATTCAAGAAACTGAATATACAGTAAAAATTATACATTCACTTGTAGACGATTAAATCCATTTCTGTCTTAGTTTTCCTTGTCTCAGCTGGCATTTGACTCAAAACTCTACAGTAATGTCAGGTTGGGGGTGTGAGGGTCTATAACTAATGGGAGAGCTTGCTAACAGCTCTCAATTATGGGCGATGGTAAGAGGGGGTGGGGTTGCTTTGCACCACAACTTAGGGGTGAATTTTGAATTAACTCTGCAGAAACTGTCCAAGAAAATAACACAAGTTTTTGGATTTTAGGTAAAAACGGCAACATGATTTTAAAAGAAAAATGTACGGTAAGTAAATGTGTCCCAAAATGATCCTGAGTAACACACTTACCACTATCCAAAGTCTCCTCCAGGTTTACAACTTTGCGCTTTTGTCTGGCATCTCTTTGTCTGCAAAAGATATTGATTTTAGTCTTCAAAAATACAGTAATTTGCTCAAATTTTTATGTTTTTTTTGGCTAATAATTACCTTTTGCTGTTCATGCCGTCCTCTCTGAAGCCTTTAGCGAAAGGGTTGGAGTTGATCTTCAGTTCTGTGATCTGAAAATATGTTTCTCATTAGACGTCATTGGTTTATTTTCAGTTGATCGTGATCACGTCTGTTAGAATTCAAATGACAGATCAGAAGATTGACTGAAACCCAGTGGTACCTTGTTGTTCTGGTAGGCAGTGACGGTGATGAACTGGGTCTCGGGGAAGACAAAGGTGTGCTGTCCCCCACCCCACCTCAACATGTCTCTGGCTTCAACCACGTGAATTCTGGGCTGGTAGCGATGCAGCGAGTGCAGGATGATCTTGATTTTTAAAAAAAATTGGCAATCAAAACCAAGAAAGACAATAAATGACTGTTTATGTCCCTCAGCTGTACATACGTGTCCCTGCGTGTCCAGCATGTTGTTGGTCAGCTTGGCGTAATGAAAGGAGATGGTGCGGCTCTGCCAGTGGGCGCCTGTGGCAGGCGAGTCCGGGTGGATGAACGCCCGGTCCGGTAGCCTGGCTTCCGCCGCCCCGACGGCCTGCCAGCCACCGCCTTGGAAACGATAGCGAGAGTTGTCCACCGGAACGACGTCTAGGAGGAGGATGTAGCGGAAAGACGGGTTCAATCCGGACAGCTTCAGCCTCAAACCCGGGAACATCCGCCTGGAAGCAGGTCATGGGTCATGTGAATAAATAAATAAATAAAATAAAGAATTCTGGGATTTTATTCATCCTCACCTGCCCTTTTTGGTTATAATCATCTCTGTTCCCTGAGAGCTGAACTGCTTCCACAGAGCCGAGTTCTCCAGCTCCATCTTCACCTCTTCACCTTTGTGGAGCTTGACAGCGGGTTCACCGTGGACCGGTGGGGGCCCCAGCATCCTCGGGGTCACGTCACAGGAGGGAGGGAATAAATGTGGGGCCTCACCGTCTGCAGAAAATAATACATAGTACAAATATGAATTTAAAGGTTCACCTTTAGCAAAAGTAAGTACATTTTTGAAGTAAAATTTGAGTTTTTAGTCTCAAAATGTTAAATATTATCCTCTTTTGCAGACACTGACTGTTATTTTTTAAATAAATCTTAAAAATGACACCCAGAAAGATTAAAAAATATAGATATTTTGATTTAAAATGCAACTTCTCCTCACCTCTGTTGCAGCGATCTCCAACGCTCTGAGGCCCGAGAGTCACGCTGGGGTAAACCTCCATGTTGAGCATATTTAAAGTTTCTCTTGATTCCCTCCGCTTCCACTTAGCCTCATTCTTCAGTTGGTTTCTTGGGTGAACCTTCACGCCGCTCCGCTCTCGTTTGATCTACTGTGAGATCCCAAAGCGCCGCTCGGCTCTCTTATAGGTGTCCGGGACTTCACACTTTGGACCAAATGGTCCCATTTTCACTCCGATTCTTGTTTTCCTCCTTGTTTCTCCTCCCCATCTTTGCAGCTTTCCTTCTGTCCCCAATCAACAAACGTAAATAAATCAGATCAACTTTAATAAAGGAGAGAAATTTAGACTTTTTAAAGCTCAAATGAGTACAAGAAAAGATGGACTTTATTGCTTCTTTTGCGTTTTTAAAACTTACAAAATTTGGTAAATTTAGATGATTTCAGATCGATTGCTTCTAAAGTTTAACAGATTACCATAAAAAAACAAGTCAGAATCAAAGGTGACTCTTTGATCTAGAAACAACAAATTTATGCAGCTACAGAAACTTTCACTTTACCCCACAATCAAGTCTTACTCATTTGCTTGATTTATTTATTCCTGCAATAAATTTTTTGTAAAAACACAGCACACTCAAATATATCCAAAAACAGAAACATTTACATCTATTAATCATTATTTCTCAGTTATTTAAGAATTTTATTTGCAAAAACAGAATGCTACAATCTAAAGTGACAAAATATTTTACATTTAAACAAAAAGTAATGTGACTTAAAATGAATGCAGATCATGTTTAGAGAGCACAGGAAGAACACATCTCAACTTTAGTTTATTGAAACAATTAAGATGAGAATTTCAGGGAATCAGCTTTGACCAAAAATAAGGGGAAAAAAGAAGAGTGAACAGAAAACTTAAGACCAGTGTGTCTCAGAAGGATTGAAACTAAAAAACTTTGCCTAAAACAGCTGGAAAAACAGCTGTTGGCTCTGTGAAAAAGTCTGAAGGGTAATTGAATTCAGTCATTTAGGGGCGAATTGAAAGCACTGTGCTGGTGTGTTCATGTTAAGACCAGAAATATGTATTTATTTATGTGTTTTTTTTGTACTTTAATATATTTCTTTTACCCTCTTATTGAAAAAAAATGCTTTTTTAAAATTATTTATCTATTTAAAATATTTTTTTTGCTTCATTATCATAATTCAACATACTGTGTGGACATAATCTACAGTCCTAAATTACGTATCCCACTGTGTTATTTTCTTATATTCTATTTGACCCAATATATTCTATTCTATTCTATTATATTCTATAAACAAGCTTCAACAACGTTCTATCTGTGCCATTTTTCCTCATTGCTTTGAACTAATCAAAGACAGTAAGTCTGTTGTATTATAATTACATGTAAAATGTAATAAAATATGTGTTAATGAATACATTTTGGAATGGCTTGACAAATAAAGATGAGATAAAATGTGTTTTCTAGAAAGCTTTTTCTTGTTATTTTTTGATCAGAGATCTGTGTCTTTTACATGAGCGCATAAATCTCCTCGTCTGTTGACAG
>NC_050530.1:8657184-8669215 GCF_002922805.2 Oryzias melastigma | reverse complement strand
TGACGACGTGCGTCTTCCTCCTGGAAGTCCGTCCCATAAACTCTCAGCAGGGAATCAACTGAATCCTGATAGAAGACAGTTTGGTCAATGGCTGCATTTTATTGACAACACAAACTAATATAACATAATAAAATATAACAATCTGAAAAATATTGTTTTTTTTCTCAGAAATGTAACTAAAACATATCAACTTGTTCAAATAATATGCTTTAGTCTTTAAGTGTCCCTATATTTTATATCCAAACTTTTATTTTTATAGATTTCATTTTCCTTTAGACCACTTGGTTTCATCAGGTTACATGTTAGAACATTTGGTTGGTTGGTGTTTTGTCGACATAATCCCCTAAGACGCTGTTGAAAATGTGAGAGCCGACAAATGACTTTTACAAATCCCGAATAAAGCCTGAAACAAGAAACTAAATCCAGACGAGCTGAAGACGAGACATGAGGGATGCTGACCAGAAAGCCTGGATGACCAAAAACTGATGAAAATGAAAATTATTATTATTGATATTATATTATAGCAGAAGTGTTTTTATTTAATTATTTTTAAGAAGAATAAATATGTTTATTTTAGATGTGATTACTCCAAACAACTTTCAGCAACACAAATAACAATACACATCCTCTATTAAAAATCAAACAATCCTCTGTTTATTCCACTCTTGGTCATTTTAATAGACTTAAACAGTAAAAATAGAACAATACCATTTGTTTTAACTATTGAAAGTCAATTTAATCTTTTTTTTTTAATAATGTATTCCTGTTTTAACATCTTACTTTAGCTTGTAGCAACTCATCTGTTATCTGATTTAAAAATCTTTGAACTCATTGAATGTTGGTGCACATTTTTTAACTTTTATATAATAATTCAGACTTTTAATGAGTCAAACTTTCACCACCTTGAGTGCTGTGTGTGATCTGACAGGCTAGTTGTTGGCAAAATATATTCTGTAGTGATCCTCTGTTAGATATGCTACCCAAATAATACATTTTTTTTCATAATATAGGAACGTTTTTTATCATTTACTTCAGAAAATAGAGTAGTATTTGACACAAATATATTTGTGTCATCAGCAAATAAATTGAGTTTTAAAAGTTTTGAAACATTAAATGTATCACTGATGTAAATCGTGAACAGCAGTGGGCCCAGCATTGATCCTTGTGGGACACCACAACTTATCTCTCTGTAAATTCCTTAATTTTGGCAAATAGTTTTCTTCCTGTTAAATAGATTTTGACCCAACTTAGCGCTACTCCTCATATCCCTTTCACTTCCAGTTTATCCAGTAGGATGTCATGACTGAAAGTGTCAAATGCTTTTTTTAAGTCAATGAATATTCCAGCTGCATATTTCTTTTTAGAGCGTTTGTGATTTCCTCCACAGCATCAACGATAGCCATTGAGATTGATCTATTTTTTTCTAAATTATATTGATTTTCATTTAAGTAGTTATGTTTGTCAATGAATTTAGCTAATTTGTCATTGAATATGTTGTGGAAGGACAGAAATACATCTGAAAAACAAAAAAAGGATAACTTTTGCAATTTTCATTTAGTTTGAGAATCTCCCAGATTATAATGATAAGTTACATATGTATGTTAGAGGCTTAGAGATATTAATATCCACCTTTTTCACCACCATTATATAAAAATAAACAAATACTCGACATAATTTAAACAGTGAATCTGTATTCTATATTGGAAATGATCTCCTCTGCCCAGGATATTTAATAAAAACATGTTACCTGATTCAAATTAAAGAATATAAGAGTTAAGTATAACATGAAGTCCAATTTATTGTCCATAAATACAAAATCCCTCTTAATTTGCCCTGTCTTAACCTGATACAAAGTACTGGCGTTTTCATTCATGTCCTCAACATGATTTCAATCTCAGAATCACCTTTACACACAAATATACAGTAAATAGACTTGTGAATTAACTTAATGGTCACAAAAACTGAAAAACAATATAGGAAATTGTCTTCATTTCCACTAATAACACATTTTTTTGAGCTTTTTTCCCCATTTGAAATCAATGTCTTTGCTGCTTGAAGACCTACTCCAATGAAAATTGTGTTTTTAACTTGTTCTTGTTGGATTTGTTTCATAATAAGGGACACATGTAAAATAATTTAAGATTTAAACTGCATTTTTAAGAATTTCTTTCTTCAAATTGGGATGAATCAGGAGCAGACAAAAAAAAATTGCAGATTGAAAGTGCTCTTCTTTCAAAGGGATGATGGGATATCAGTGAAGGCTTACTTTTGCTTCCAAAAAAGTTTTTTTGATTTGTCAAAAAAACTGCATAATCATAATTAAAAGACTACTGGGAATGACTTTGAAAGATCAAACTAGGAATAACTTGAACTTTATGACTAAAAATGTGTTAAATTGAGGTTTTGATGATGACTCTGTATTGTGCTGGATTTCCTGCAGACAACGTCAGCCGGTGGGGAAAAGCAAACTAACATCAGGGCCTGAACTTGCCTTCTTCCACATGAAAAGCAACAGCTGGAGTCGGCTTACATGAGCGAGGACTCTCCGTTGTTTTAGTTGCTGTTTTCCTTCTCCATTTGCCTGATGATGTCGGGGATAAAAGAGAGTGAGAAGAGAGGGGAAGTGGAGGTGTGAGCGTCATGCGGGGAGAAGGCCCATTATCTGGGCAGCGAGGTGTGCGACGTCTACTAATGCTTTTACGAACAGACAGGTGCGTCTCAGACGCTGCAGCAACAAGACTCAGGAAAAACAGAGAACTCTCGCTTTATTTAGGCCTCTGAAATGACCAGAGTTGGGGGCGGGGGGTCATGAAGTTAGTGGGACATTAAGTTTTACCACAGGTCCGCTCTTTGACATGTATGTGTTAAATAGCACTGATGACAGATGTTAACTCAGCGAGGCCTAAAGGTCATTTTATTAGGATTTGTGATACAATTAGGGTGACCAGGTGTTCCAGTCATCTAGTGTGGTCTTAGAGGAGGGACTCCCCAAGTCTTTGTAGTTCATTCTATACATTTAATAGCCTGGAGCCTTTTTTAAGCTTTTTTTTATTTGTTCTAATTTATTTTAAAACCTATTTTGTGGCAATTCTTTATTCTTACTTTTTAGCAGATATTACTTCATTAAATTATATTATTTCCACAATAAATCAGATTTTTTATATGAAAAAAATAATTATGATACTTCATTCGGCGATACTTCTATCGATTTAAAATGCTGATTTGGCGATATTTACTTAATTAATATTTAGGTAAAATTGTTTTCTAAGTCATACGCGTGAAAAATAGTGAACAATTGTTCTGGTACAGTCTTGGGGTAAATCACGATACATATTGTATCGTAAGCCAGATATCATAATATGTATCGTATCGCCACACTATTGCCAATACCCCTAGTTATTTTTTTATTTTTCATACTATAAAAATCACCTAAATTGAGATCAAACTGTTTTATGTTTTGTAACTAAGATCAATGGTGTAAAGAGAATTAAAAAATGTATAAATACCTCCAAAAAAATCAAAGACAAAGTCAAAACAATTTGAAAAAAAAACAACTAAAAACCTATTTTAAAAAAATCGAAGTATAATTATGTGTCATCCTACTTGATGTGTTTGTTTTGAACAAAAAATATCAAAGTTAAAAACTTTTTGAAACCTTCGCAATAAATTTTGAATTAAAACTATACTAATGGTGCATCAGTAAATAAATAGCTAAACGGTTAAATGATGCTCCCCTAGTAAAACCATCTGATTTTAGAACCATTACTGAACAAATGTGATATTTTAAGGTAAAATATACCAAAAAATAACTATTTTACTATAACATGTTTTGCAAATGCAATGATTAAAATCAAACCTGCAACCAGTATTTTTTTAAATAAAGAAAACATTGCAAAAGTGCAGTATTTTCAACAAAGGAAGGATAAAAAAATGGTGCTTTAATAAACAAAAGGCTTACAGGATATATATCTGCAGTTATATATATTTACTATAAAGAAGCTTCAATTTTTAAGACAGAACTAAACTGTATACGCCTGCATACGTTTATGATAAAAGTGTTTGTCTTAAATTTAATATATTTATTATTGTTTTGTTACATTAAATTGCATAAACCAGTTGAAATGTGTTTCTTTATTGTTTCTTAATTCATCAACACATTTTATTTATTTTTTTATTCATATATTGAACTGAAACAAAGCTGCGACACAAAAATCGAGGTTTAAATCAAATCGTGGAGAAAAGTCCCTGCTGCTCACATCTGTCTATATATCTTTATAAGATAAGTTTGGATGAAAAGTTCAAGATCGGAGCTCTTCTTTTGGCAAAACTTCACATTTATGACTTAAAAACTGGTCAAGGGTGAACAAAAAAGCCTCAGTGACAGCATATGGGTCAAATCTTAATCCTAATCCCATCAATCGTGTTCATAAATCAAATTGAACTCTGTAATGTTGACCTGTTTGTGCTGAATTTATCCAGATTTGTTCTTGGTGTTTATATTTTGTTTTGCCATTTCTGTTTTTGACCCTGAGTGTATTAAATTATCTGTTTTTTCACTTCGTTTACATCAGATCGTCTGCTTTGTCACCAGTTTTGTCGCTCCCTGATCTCTATTGATCAGGAAACAAAACTACAAACCCCACATTTGTCTCTACAGAGCTTAGAAGTGCAGTTAATTATTAACTGATTGATCTCAGAAAAAAGTGAATTTATCTACAAAATTTGTCTTCTTTACGATCATTTTTCTTAATGTGCTGAGATTAGTTTTTAATCTACTAATTTCTGTTTTTATCTAAATCGATTTCAACTCAATAATTTAGTATTTATTTACTTTTTATAAAAGAAATCAATTTGAATTTTGTAAATTGTACATATAAGTGTATCTTTGTTATTTTCTTGAAATGTTTATATAGTTTTAGGGATGCCAGTAATTTAGCCCATAAATTCCTCAAGGACAGATCAACTTTCAATTATCATTTTGCAAAAAAATGGCGTTCAATTGAAAGTTGTTGATTTTTTCATACTTTTTTTGCACTCATACAGCATATTGAAAAAAACAGGTATAGAAATACATATAAAGTAGGTGCATATGAGTTTATATTAGAGCCACAACCTAATAAAACTTTAAAATTGACATAAAATACAATTATATAATTATTTTTGATAGTTCAACATCTTTCTTGTTCTATATATTTAAGCTTTTTCTGACTCAACTGTAAAGATTTAGATACTTTTTTAATATTCAACCTGGTACAATAAAACTGAATTAAGATAAAACTAAGACGTTGCTTGAAATTGCAGATAAAACTTTATTTTGAAATAAAAGAGGTCAGACATGAAGCCTTCTGAGTTTGTGTGAAATACACTGAGCGAGAGTCAAGATAAAATCTTTATTAAAATGTTATTTTAAGGCTTTAATCAAGTAAAATGTCTCATTTTATTGATGTTCTTAGTTGTTTTATTTAAAAACTGCTTTTTGAGTTTATAAAACATCGAACTTGTCCCATATTTGTTCACCCTGCATCTCCTTTTTTTATTAAATCCTCACAGGCGGCAAAAAGTGCAGCTGAATTCCTGCTGTGCTTCTGCCGAACAGGATGAGATTTTCCCATCATTCCCATGATGGAACAGGGTTTTTAATCTGATCCCAATTCCTGTTTTTTTTTTACAGTACTCCATGTAACTACTTCCTTTAGGAAGCACATACATGTTGATCCTTAAATTAATTTCAGGCCTAAAGGCTCAGACCGCAGTGGGATTAAAACACAATATGTGTCACTCATGTACAGAATACACAGATTAAATCCTTCACCTTCAGCTTTCATCTCGTGACATTCCATTTGTGCGCACAAGCTTGAATGCATTTTTATTGAAGCTCAATCAGACAAACATTTAAAAAAATGTTTTTTTCTTTTTTAAATATTTATTTGATTCAAATAGTGAGAAAAGAACCCCGGCGCAGCTATCAGACCACCTCCAGGGGGTCTCTATCCGCCTTCGACACCACGACGGTCACGCTGTCAGGAAGACGCACGGCCAGCCGCTCCCTGAACACGGCCAGGAACCCGCGCTCGCTGTTGCTGTGGTCGCTGAGGAGGACGCTGGTTCCCTTTGCTGCTGCGTCCAGCACTTCATGATGGGACATCTCCCCTAAACACGATTATAGACCATTTAATATATTTTTTAAAAAGCTGAAATTGTATTTTTTGTGGGGTTTACCTGTGATATAAAGATCGGCCTCAACTCCACTGAGCACTGAAGCTCCAGAGCCGGCACACGCAGCCACCGTGCGCACAGACGACTCTGAGACATAACACATCAGTTTAAGGGAATTGAACCTCAAACAACAGACAAACTTGAATTATTTTTGGAAAACTGCAATCATTCTACAACAGTTTGATCACCAAAAGAATAAAACATTAACTAAACATTTTTTGCCTTTATTAAAGCAGCAAAAATTACTTAAACTTAACAATTCTAGAGAGTAATGTAAGATTTTTGCAGCAATTGACCACTTATGGAGGTTAATAGTTATATTTAGTTATAATAGTTATGTTTTTCAGGTTTAACAAAAACATTTTCAACTCTGGGAGTTCATTTTTACAAGTTTTAAATTCAACTTTGCTGAAAACTATTATTTTAAAACAGGAAAAAAAAATAATTTATGGAAAAAGTGGTTTACAAGAACAAATATTTACACAAATTCAAACAAAGTAAGCCTTTAAGGTCTTGACTGGCAGGCAGAACACACAGCTGTGATAATATAACGGGTCACAAAACTTCTTTAAGAAAGCCCCTTCATGGTGGAGCGTGAAAAAAAGGCGTCGGTTGTTTCCTGTCAGCTGTTTGAAGAACTTTCCAGAGCAAATACAAATAAAACAGCGAGGATATAAAATAGAAGAAAACATCTAGGGGGGGGACATTAAAGCATTTAGAAAAAAAACAAGGTAAAACAACCAAAGAAAGAAAAATAAACGAATAAAATGAGTTTAATTTAGTGATTTTTGGACATTAAAATACGTTAAGGAATAACTGAGAAAAACAAACTTTTTAGCTAAAGAAACTTGTGAGTCAATCCAAAAAATGTGAGATTTTTACCAAGTTTTCCACAATTCTGAAATTGACTTTATCAGATCTAAAGATAAAATTAGTTATTTATTTAAAATATTTTTATTAGTATTGTTTCAATATTTCTTATTAATATTTATTACATTTTTGCTGACATTCAAGTCAACCACAACTTCAGTTTGTCTAAAATTAACATTAAAAACATGTAGTTATTAAAACCCTTGTATAAACTATGTAAATGTATGCAAAAATATATTAGAAAAACAAAAGATGCAAACCAGATTATTTGAATCTATTGAAAAAATTAGTAACCTAATTGACTTAATTGATTTATTTATTTCTTTTTCTTTTTTTTTTAAACATGGGAAAATGTTCTCAAACTTTTCATCATTTTTGTTTACCTAGCGTTTGCCCCCATCCCAGGGCTAATCGGAGATGACTCAACCCCAGGTGGGACTTCATCTTCTGGACGGCTTCAGCCACGGTCACTGGCTGCTCCAAAACGCTCAGTCGACCTTGGCCGTGGCCCGGCAGAGGCGGCTGTTAGTGGGAAGCAGAAGATTATGAGAGATTGGAGTTTTAACCCTTTTTTGTACTTCAGCTGTACCTTCTCTAACTTCAGGATGCTGAGGGACTGGTTGGGTGAGCTGTGCTGCAGCAGAGTTTGGACGCTGGGAGTCAGTGCTGAGTCGCTGCATGATACGCTGGCGTGGATGCCACTGCTGTCTGCTCTGTTTTGTGAGGAGTAATAATCAAAGAACTTTTTTAGCATCTCATTTTCACCACATCACTCTATTTGAGTTTTTTTTTTTGGAGCTCGTTTCTGAATATATTCCCAAAAATCTCAATCAACCTGCTTCCTGCAGAGATTAGGGACGTTCCTCCATCACAGGCCTTCAGTTCCTCCATCACTTTGTTCAGTTCTTCTGTGCTCCTCGCCGTGAACTCAAGTCTATGACAGTGGGAGGCATTACCGAGAGCCTGACTCAGCACAGATACTTGGCCGCCGCCTGAAAATCAAAGAACAAACCCAGACTAAAGCAGATTACAGCTTCACATGCAGCCTAATACACATTCTGGGCAGAAAAGCTCCTTACCCAGGCCTGCAACCAGCCAGTCATTTACCCCTCCTTTAACACTGTCCCATGACGTGTGAGGGGAGAAAACCGCCATCCCAGCCTCTACGGCCCGGACAGCCAATCGCTGCTTCCAATCTTTCTGATTCAGCCGCTTAATGGGACGGAACAACGGCGGGTGATAGGAAATGATGAGGTCACAGTTCAGAGCCTCTGCTTCCTCCATGACAGCGTCCGTGAGGTCGTTGGTCAGCAGGATGGTTTTGACCGGTCGAGGTTTGCTCGGCTCGACCAGCAAGCCGACGTTATCCCACGATTCAGCAAGAGAGAGAGGAGCAAGCTGCTCCAGAACCTGCAACGTCTCCTTTAGCTCCATCGGGCCGGTGTAGCGGTGAGGAGGCCGGAAGGTGAAGGAGAGACGATGATGCAGAAAGGATGAGCTGTTGACGGTTCGGTGTCGAGGAGATGAGGGGACAGAAGCGGGAAAAAATGAGGCTGCTGAGGCGCAGAAGTGGAGGTCACTTTTAGACTTGAAACTTTTACAAGTCCAAGTTCTTCTATTTACGAGTGATGCAAAAGTTAGAAAGAGATTCCTGCATCCAGTCAACATGAGTGGATGATCTGCAAAGAAAAGAATAAACACAAGAGTGAGAACTGGGTGTTATTGTCCCTTTTAAAAACGTCCCCAATTACAAAAACTCAAAATCTCTGTTATTTTAAATAAGATCTTAAGAAATATCTCCAAGTTTCATATATTTTTATGTAATTATTATAATATCAGATCATTTTTACCACCTAGATGCACTAATGCCTTCAAAAGGGAGGTTGTGACCCACCTAATTATTCCTAAAAACAAAATCTTCTCTTGGATATTTGAATCTCTCTATTGTGATTTTTTATACACAAATGTTCCTTTGCCTAAAAAAAAAGTTAAGTTTGCAGTTATAAAATAAAATAAAAGGCAGTTTCAACTGCTGAAGAAAAACTCTCAATTTATTTCTAGTGTCACTGATAGAAATATATATTTTTCAAAATATTTAATTGCAGATTCCGTATTACTTTACAAAAACATGTGGAGTATTATACAAATGGGTCTCATCCACCACTTTTGTTAAATTTAAATTAATCTGCACTAAAAAGTCTGTAAGATTCTTCTTATACACCAGTTCCTGAAAGGTGAGGAGCAAACAACAGTATGACAGTGTAACAAAAACAACACAAACAACAGATGAAAGCAAAAATAATCGTATTTAACTTATTCAAATGCTCAAAGAAAGAAAAAAAGAACCCTGTTATTCTGATTCATCTAATAATAATAATTGTGTGGCTTTTAAACCTCTAAAAAATACTAACTAAATGTAACATACTAAACGCGCATTCTAATCTTAAAATTTATTTTATGGAAACGTAGTATGAATACTCATATTTACATAAAAAAGATACAATAATTATTGCCGTATTTAATTTAACCAACAAGCACGTAGTGTCACATGCGGCTAAAATCAGAGCTAGCTAGCTAGCTAACTAGCATTAGCTGCGCGCGTTTCTTGTAAACATCGACTATAATTGCACATTTGGTTAAAATTCGGCTTTGCTATGATGCGATAGAATCAGTTTAGGTGCATTGGAAAATATTACAAACGTTTCTTACATTCAGGAAGACAACAGAAACTTTATGAGCTAGCATGAACCTCTGCAACTGTCAGAACTTTCTGCAGAACTGTTAAAATGTCCCTCAGGAGCTTCCGTAGAGTGGATCGAAAAATGAGGGATATAAACAAATGGGCGTGTTTTTTAACACTAACACTAAATTTGAGCTCCGTTTTCTTTTCTTTTCTTTTCTTTTCTTTTCTTTTATTAGTTTAGTTTAGTTTAGTTTAGTTTAGTTTAGTTTAGTTTAGTTTAGTTTAGTTTAGTTTAGTTTAGTTTAGTTTAGTTTAGTTTTTCAGGATAATATAAAAACAAAATTCATAGTACAATTTTGGACTCAAAACTGCTTTAAAAAATGGTGTATATGTTAACATCTATTATTATTTTGTGAGGACTTATAAAAGGTTACCTTAGTTTCAGTATAACCACTTTAATGTAGAAAAGTTTTGTTTTTTAGCTACATTTTTAGTAAGGCGCCTTTGACAGGAAAATTTCTATTTTCTATTTCTATATCTATTTTCCTGTCCTTACATACATAGAAGGTCATAAAAATAACATTTTATGTAAACTCCTGAAAAGTGTATTCCCTTTTAAATCCTAAACTTAGTACTGAATAGTTTTAGAAATGATAGAAACCTTATTTGGATGTTTTGACCTGCAAATAAAAAATGTTTAAAATTGAAACTGACTTGGTCAGTGGGCTAAAGGTGCAGAAAGTGCAATACTCTCTCACAGCGAGTGGTTGTTTATCATAGACGAAAACAGTTTAATTCTCCTTAGACTTAAATTCTCTGACCGGGGAAATTGCATTCTAAAAATAAAAGCTTATTTGACCAAGCAGCCTCTGGCAATATGTCCGAGATATTTAAATGGAAACCAAGAGGGCATTAGCTTTCAAAGGTGCATTCAATCAGCCATCCTAATAAAGCTTTCGCTGTTGCATAATGGGGGCTCAAATGTAATGTTATGAAACAAAATTACAGATTATTGCCAACAGGAAAAGGCTAGACGACTCTGATAAGCTGTATTAATTCCAACGGGCAGGTGGTCCAGAAGAAACCCAGGGATGCCTCTTCTCAGAAAGATTAGAGCAAATCTGTCTGCAACTGGTGATTGTGAAGGGGTTAAACGGGCATTTGTGGCATGACAGCAAGATTCTGGACAGAATGGCTTCTTTTGGATTGAGTCAGAGAGTGACCAAGAGAGAGATTATTGTGGATTACTGCATTAAAGGTCGATGCTAGATGTTAGGAAGGGGGATCAGGGGAGGATCAGAGCAAAGGCCAGGCAGAGTGCATTACATCATCTGAGTCTTCCTGTGGCCTCATCTTTCTGTCCATCTATCAGAATAACAAGGTCCTGCTCTTCCAGCGATCACACATTAGGATTTATGATGTCGGTACATTAAAAACAATGAAAAATCTGAGTTTTTGGAACAGAAAAAATGCAAAACGTGAAATAATAAAGTACATTATTATTTGTAGATATTCATTGGCGTGTCCTCAGTGTTCGCTTTTGTTAATTGGCGCTATAAGCCACTGTTGCCCCATCTGTCTGTCCGTCTCCTCAGTACAACATCTGTCTGTGTGCTGCGTCCAGAGTGCACAGTGTTCCTGTCCACACTCCAAACGTCTAAGTAGGCCTTTCATTTCCGCTGATTTTTAATCCGTTCTGCACCACACAAAAAAAGAAAAATATCAGGTAAAACATTTTCCCCAATTGAATGTATTTGACTAATTTTTGCTTCTCTAAATCAAAAGTTACATCGTTTTTTGTGTTCAGTGTGGATGAATCTGTTACGTAAAACTTCCCCAAATGAGTATTTTGAGTTCTCTGTCCTGTTTTGGTCCCTTCATCCAAATGCCCTTCAGAAAACAAGCTCATTCAGATGACATTTGGCTCACAGAGGAGCATCTCTAATGTATTTTGGTTTACAAATCCTTTCAGTGGGACATTATCCACGGTAGAGTCTATCAATTTATAGAACAAGCTTTGACTTCTCTTGATTACTTTGGAATATTAGGGCTGAACTTGAAGACCTGATTCACTTAAGGCATACTATTAATAGTTAACGCCACAGAAAACACTTTTATTCTAAACTATTTTTTAAATTATTTGTTAGTTCATAAGTGAGAAGTGGTTCATAAATGAGTATGATATGTGGGTTTTAAAGTACAAGTGTACTTCCAAATTGTGAATTTATATTACGTGTTCGCATAAATATGTTTTTTTTTTTT
>NC_050530.1:8654495-8657026 GCF_002922805.2 Oryzias melastigma | reverse complement strand
ATTTTATGCACAAAAAAAAAAGAAAATATTGCATTTTGCATTTTTTTTAACTACTTTATTGAGATTCACTTTTTTTTCTCCAAAATAAATTTTAAAAATACATGAACAGAATAAAAAAGTATAAACTGATTAGATAAATTATTTAAAATGGACCAAAAGGGAATAACTTGAATACCTATTTAAAGATTTTATGCATAGTTGGTACTGAAACCACTGAAAGTGAAGTATCTTAGCGGACAAAACGTCAGCACTTTGAGCCTCAGAGACCAAAAGATCTGAGTAAATCCCAAATGTTTATGTTTTAGTGAAGATACATAACAGTTTGAAGCATCCTCTGCTCTAATTTTTGTTTCATAACTGCAAAAGCTTTCAGTCTTGGCAGGTCTAAACTGGAGGTCGGCCAGTTTGGCAACCTGACTATTTTAATCCATGCTGCTTTATCTGTTCAATGTTACTCAACATGAAGTAAATACAACGTATAGAAATCATGTTTAAATTCTCCATGTTCTGTTGACGTTTTGAGCGTAACTCATGACTCAAACTAAATTTTTTTATTTATTTATTTATTTTTTTTAATAGTGATGTTCATTTTACACCCTGCCTATAGAGGCTTTATATATATATATTTTATAAATCCAATAGGTTTTCAAATTTGTATTTATAAATGTTGACACAAATCTCTAAATTAATCAAATTAGTCAAATATATAATTTTAAATTCACTTAAAAATGAGCATCCCACATAAAATACATTAATTTATTTGTTTACATTTTATTTCCATTCTGGATTTTAGATCGTCACATTTTGTAATTCATCATATTTTTTTAAAGAGTTATAAAAATGAATGTGAAAACACAGATTTTTCATCAGTAACATGTTTATTTCAAAAATCTTCATCCCAATAAACCAGTTTAAAAATCCCTCTTTATGTACAGTACAAACAAAACACTCGTTTCGGTATTAATACACTTTTTAGCCTCTTTTCTTTACAAAATCTTTACAATCTCTCATGAAATCATTTTGAAGTTGTTTCTATTGTCTTGAGAGGACTTTAGTAGGTGTTCTTTTAATAAGTTATTGATTCAAAGGGTACCGAAAGGAACATTTGAGCTGATTTTAAAGGTGCAAATAAGCATTTTTGAAAGGTGTTCCATCACTGACGAGACATCATTCGGACGAATTCTGGAAGGAAAAAAGAAGAGTTCATCACTTTACTGTGTGGTGAAAAACATGTTTAGTTATCATCATGTGTCGTGGCTTGACAACACTAAAATACGATCCTGTTCGTACCTTCGAAGTCTACGGTTCCGTCTCCGTTGTCGTCTGCCTCTTTCACAATGGCGTCGATCTCTCGGCGGCTCATGTGCTCTCCCATCAGCTTGTTCATGGCTGCTCGCAGCTCCTCCGTTGTGATTTCTCCGTCTCCATCCATGTCGAACTAAAAAAAATAATAAAAATTCTTTCTCATCCCTCCCAGAAAGCAGGATTTGATTGTAATAAATGCCTTTTTTTTTACCTCTTTAAAGGCATCTTTGAGCTCCTTCACGCCGATCATCCCAGCTGTTTCCGCCAGGAGCTTTGGAGCCATCAGTTCCACAAAGTCCTCAAAGTCAACCCGGCCACCAACTAAAGAGAGAGACATTTTTGCTCTTTAATCAAATTCTTTTGCTACATATTTACATAAACACCCAAATCGATTCTAGCAGAACTCACGGTTCATGTTGATGTTCTGGCTGAGTTCGATCAGCTCCATCTCCGTGGGCATGTAGCCCATGGTCCTCATCAGGTTCCCCAGATCCTTGCAGCTGATCAGCCCGTCCTTGTCTTTGTCAAACTCATTGAAAGCGTCACGCAGCTCTGTGAATAAAGGAACGAGAACTTACAAAACACGCAAGGTGGAAAACATGCAAAATCTACGCAAGAAAATATCGATTCGGTGAAATATCGTGATACTTTATTTGGCGATACTTGTATCGATTTAAAATACTCCCAAGGGGATATTTAATTATTTATTTAAAAGCAAAAATGTAGTTGAGTGTTACTTTTATTTTCTACTTAAATATTAAATAATTAAATGAATTTGCTCGAGTAAAGAACTTGTTTATGAGTCACAGTTGCAGAGCTTATTGTTCTGATCGTTAAATAACATGAATTTTACATTTTTACTTTTCCAAAAACATATTTAGATAATTTTAAGTCATAATTAAAAAAAAAAACCTGTGAAATATTGTCCAGTACTGTCTTGGGATGTATAGAGATACGTATCATATCATATCACACGATACGTATCGCGATATCTAACGTGAACGTACCGTCAATCTCATCGTCAGCCAGCTCTCTGGACTGTAGAAAGAAAAGGAAAATGATTAGAATAGAATAGAATAGAATAGATTTTATACATCCCACAACAGAAAAGGCACCTGTTTAACATAGCTCTACTAAAAACAGCAAATAGATAATAAATAACACTAAAAATGCATTTAAAAATGATAATAACAAAAATAATTATTGTACATTAATTATATTTTTAG
>NC_050530.1:8640538-8653947 GCF_002922805.2 Oryzias melastigma | reverse complement strand
ATTTAGATCATTTTCAAGTTGTAATTTTTTTTAAAGCTGTGAAATATTGTCCAGTAGTGTCTTGGGATGTATTGAGATACGTATCATATCATATCACACGATACGCATCGCGATACCTAACGTGAACGTACCGTCAATCTCATCGTCAGCCAGCTCTCTGGACTGTAGAAAGAAAAGGAAAATTATTAGAATAGAATAGAATAGAATAGAATAGAATAGAATAGAATAGAATAGAATACAATACAATACAATACAATACAATACAATACAATACAATACAATACAATACAATACAATACAATACAATAGAGTTTATACATCCCACAAAAGAAAAAGCACCTGTTTAACGTAGCTCTACTCAAAACAGCAAATAGATAGTAAATAACACTAAAAATGCATTTAAAAATGATAATAACAAAAATAATTTTTGTACATTAATTATATTTTTAGAAGTGGCAGAATTGGTTGAAAAAACATTGAAGCAAATAAATACTTTATGCAACAAAAACAGATAAATACCAGAGAATAAAAAGTCAAATCATGTAATAATTGAAGGTTTACAAGAACCCTTTTGAACCCACTTTGCAATAATCAGATACACAAAAGTTTAAGCCCCAAATTCAGCCATCTTGGGGGAAAAAAAATAGGATTTTGTATTCAAATTTTAGCTTTCATTTCATTTAGAGACATAAAAACGAACAGCTTTTTCCGATCTGTTACAACACAATCACTTGTTTTTAAATATGTATTTCAAATTCACTGTCTTTATTATACTCACAATGTTTTTCCCTCCTCTCAGGAAAATGCACGCTGCTCCAAAACTCATTTCTGAAAGGAAACATGAAGTTTAAATTCACAGCCTCAAGAAGAAAAACCAAATGCTTCTTTTAATCTAACTTTTAAAAATTCAAGGTGTAAAAGTGAACTTTTTGCACCTTCTTCAGGTGATTTGTCCTCATCAGTCAAGCGCGCCACACATGAACCCTGTGGTTCCGACTCAGCAGCTGACTCCTGCGGTTCAGAAGGTTCTCCTTTCTCCTTCTGTTTCTTGCTCTTCCTCTTAGAATCAGAGCCGTCTCTCTTCAGCCAAGACAGCTTGGCCTCTTAGAGCGCAGAGACCCCGTCTGTCCTGCCCGCCGCGATGCTCAGAGACTGGATGAGGTTGAGTGTAGCAGCATCCAGGGTTGTATCCCAGCGAGGGGGAGGAGTCAGCGGCGTGACGAGGAGGAGGAGGACAGAAGGATCATGGATGAGCTGCAGACATGATGCCTGATTTCCAGCTGTGTGGTGACATCATTTTGAAAACTATCCTGCTACCTGGACTCAACAGAGATTACATCAGAAGGCTGTTAGCTAATAGGCTGAGATGGACATGGGTATTTAGTTTACTGTGAATTCATGCTTGTTTGTTTCCCCGAAAAGTCATGCAGTAAATTTTTGCAACATTTTTTTTCCTGAATTTTTCATAGAAATAGGGATTTTCTCAAAACAAAAATGACTCAACTTTGTCTACAAAACTACTATAATTTTGAAATAAATTGTGACATTAGAATTTGTATAATTGTAATTAATTCAGCAATTTTTAAACAAAATTTTAAACAAATGTGTCTTCATATAACATTTTATTGATTTTTCTTAAGATATGCTTAATATATATTTCAAAATATATGACAATCTGGCATCTGTCAGCTATATTTTATTAAATTTAACTCAACAACAGTTTGCCTATATTTTGTAGCTTTACAATTTATATAAGAATATATATACATCAGCTTCATTGTACTCCAGATCCTGAAAGTTTGTTAATTTGTACAAACTCCAGTTGTCTGTGGTCTTTAAGTGGTTGGGACACTTTACTAATCGATTCTAGTTCAATTAAAATATTACAGGAGTCAAAAAATATGTAAATCTTACCTTTAATCTAAGGAAAAAATAAGCAAAGAAGATGATTAATGCATTTTATTTAAGTCAAAGTCAACTGAACTTTTTTCTGTGTCTTTTATTTGGTTAAAAACTTTCCTTCATCTTTTTAGATTTGCTTTTTATTTTAAAATAGAATGGAAGAATATTTTTATAATTCAAAATGCTTATTGATCAGAGCCTCTTTCATTGTCTAAAAATCATACTAAAATTTTCATTTATACCAAAGAGTTTAACAATAAAGTAAAAGAATAATATTATATATGTAGTAAATTGTTATATTACAAAAACACAGTCATAAAATAAGTAATAAATACAAGTCCTAAAACATTAGCGTACCTACAGACAGTCACACTAACAAACATTCATCCACACACAAACACAATCATAAAGTGCATATTATTTCACAGCAGCATTAGGAATGTTGATTGCAGTTGGATAAAAATTTGTTTTGAGTTTGTTTGTCTTTGCATTAAAAAGTCAGTAGCATCCTATCACAAAAACAAGCAATTTTTAATAAATTTTCAGCCCTGTTGTCCTACCAAAAAAGGTTACAATTAATATTAATATTAATTTTAACAATTGACACTATTACAAAATGCTCTGTGAAAACATGCCAAATCAAATGACAAACTTTAGGGACAAAAGACAAAAACGTTTTTCTTTCTACCTCATAAAAGTTTTTAATTATTTAAAATAATTTACTTGAAAGCGTATCTTTCCGTAAGTGAACACATAAGATTTAACATTTTAACTAACCGCTGACCTTTTACCAGTCAACCATACGGACCTGCATTATAGCTGAAAACATACTAGTGTCACAATAAATCAACAAAGGCTTATGTGGATCCTCCTCTTGTCAAAGACGTTCCTATAAAACAGGTTTTGAGCAGATTAAAAGGTCGCAGGTCACGCCAGCTGTCGTTTATGTGTGTTAGCTTATGGTGCTCTCAGCACAACACAAATGAAAAAAAAGTCAGAGTTCATTTTTCATACAGCAAAAATGTTTATGTTGTATCAGATTCTGAACGGTGACTCGACCCGGCAGGTCTTAACGGGGTCGATGTCGTCTGCTCTGAACTTCTTCCCCTTTGTCTGCTACTCTGTTATGTAAATTCATCTGAAATCTGTTTGCATAAGAAGCTTAATATGCAGCGCCACGCAACCAGACCTGATAACGATTTATCATCTTTTCTTTTCTCCCCCAGTTGCAGTGGGCCAGTGGGGAGATTAGGTAAAAGCAAAATCCCAGCTGTGAATGGAATGGAGGTATTTAGGTGACAAGTGTCACTGAAAACTGTTAAATAGGACAGGGAGGGGCTTGGTGCTGAACGCCGTACCATAAGTAGGAGTCTGAAAATAAAACCAATTGTGTTAAGTGTTACAAGGCGCTGAAAACATGTTGGTTTGCTTGATTAGGTGAACGCATTTGACATAAATTGTGATTGCAGCACAAATATTTATAGAATTTGAGTTGAGAAGCAGTTTCAGCAGCTTTAAAACAAGAATAAATGTGTTTAAATATACATTGTTTACGTGATCCGTGACGAAAATGCAAAACTGAGGGATTACACCTAAAAAGTTATGTAAGAAAAGGCTAAAACAGGAACTGCAAATCTACATTTCTGCAGACAAAATGGATCTAATCAATTGAAGAAAAAAAAAACAATTGAAATCTCTCAATTAGTAGAACCACCAAAGTAAATCAATAATCCATAATTGTAATTGATTCTTAAAAATGTCTTTCTAACTTTATCTGTGACAGCTGCATACAAAAAAGTTTCTCAAAGAGATAATAATATAGTAATGTGTAATCTCAGATTCTAGTTTACTCTGGTAAGGGTCCACATAGGGATTTTTTTTTATCATGTGAAGTAGTAGTTTGAATAAATATCCAACATTATTTTTTTTTAAATAACAGTTAGTCTATTCAAATCATTACATAATACATATATGCAAAAACATATCAAAAAATAGTTTAAAGAGTAAAAAGATACTGTATCTAAACATACATTTAAGCGATATAGCCTTTATTTATCTTTGTTGTTTACATCACGATTTTTGTATAGAAAGTGGAAAATCTGTGTCTTTTTCTTGAGTTTCAAAGTCATACCTGGAATTAAGCTACATGGTTCATCGTTGTATTTTTGAAGCAGTTAATTTTAACAAGTTTTTACTGGTGATTTGTTTTTTTTATTGGGTGTTTTATACTGTTACAATCCTATAATTGAAACAAATCCTTGTTTTCATTCTGAATTTTGGCAGAGAAAATCTTGCATCCTTTTTTAGTAAGTACTTGAAATTGCATATTGTGTGGCAGACGATTCAGAAATAAAGTGCTTTATACGTTGATTTTAAAATACTTTGATCAAATAAATCTTTACATTTCCATCTTTTTAATTTACTGAATAATGGATTAGATGGATTTCATCTCTCGGTCGGGTCATTCCCATTTTAATCGACTTTCATTCTACTCCCAATATCAATATATTGTATGAATATTACTGATTTATGTTTTTGTTCATTTTTCTTTTTTTTTTTTTTAGTCAATGCATTTCTCCTGAAATGAGTTAGATTTCTGTGTTTTTATTATGTTTAGAATTAATTCTTGAAGTAAACTAAGAAACCAAAAGCAAATCAATTAATTCATGACAAGGTTGATTTGTTATTCATTTAAAAGAACATCATATTTTTGGTGAACTCTGCTGAACCACGTGGGGATAGTCTTCTTGGCAGTCTGCCTGCTTTTGAAGCGTAGAAGAAGACGCGCTTCCGGTTTTCTCTCGGCTCCCGCCCCGCTCCGCCATCATGAAGTCCTGAACAAAAAAACGCCTGGGAGTCGATTAAAATGGGGATGACCCGACCTAGAGATGAAACCCGCTAACGGCAATCGCGAAATGACAAGGCGGAGCGGAGCGGCGGGATTTAATGAGCCGCTCTCGCGCTGAAAACGTCGGCTGGCGTTCCGTTATTCGGTTAGCATCGCCGCTAGCAAGCAACCAGAGTTAGCCGTTCATTTTTTTCCTCTCTCTCTCTCTCCTGCGGACAGCTCTGCGTTTCAGTGGGCAGGCGTCAGTCAGCTCGCTGTCAGCTAGTCGGAGTGGCCGGCCCCCCACTTATGTCAAGCAGCAAAGGCGAGCCAGCCGACTGGGAGCATCAGGATGGCGAGGAATTCAAGTAAAAGCATCGACAGACAAAATGAGGTTTACTCGTGTTGAGTAGACCGCCGAGGGAAGGGCACCGAGACCAATATTTTTCCAGCCAGGCCAGTTAGCTAGCCTCAGAGCTAGCTACAGTGGATCCCAAAAGCCACGGTAAGTCCATACAAATCACCTAAATTAGCAATTAAGCTAATAGTGACATTATTTGCTTCTTGCATTTTTAAATATCTTAAATACTTTTTTCCTCGTTAGATCATATTCTGTGTCATTCAGTGAAGTGGAATTACTTTTTCATGTAATAAGTCATTTCCTAGTTGAAGCAGACATAGCCTAATTGACCAGTCAAGTGAAAAAAAGCTTGCTAGCTTGCTAAACCGAGATGTAAGCTAAGTACAGCTGTCGCATATCTTTGCTTTTAACTCAATTATTTATGTATGTTTTTTTTCCATTTGGGGTGCAACCAAGTTCCTCTTTGACTTTAGAAAAAACACATAGATGCCATTTTTAAAAGCTCCAAACCTCAGAGCAAAACAGGAACTCCCTAAATCTCCTCCATTGTCAGAATATTAATGATCCACATTTTTCTGCATTACTCCAGGCTCATGCATCCTCTCGGTTTGCAGGTCTGTTCGCTGCAGCAGGAACTCAAACCCATTTTAGCAATAAGTCATTCATTTTGATTTCTTTTAGCACCAAACATAACAGAAATTGTAGCTTCAGGGATTTAATTATTGCAGACTAAGCAATAAGTTTACATGAGCAGATTTTGCTGATGGTTTTCCTACTTTTTTGTGCTCCTCAGTTTAAAAAAAATGATTTAATTGTTGTTTTTAAGTCACAAAAACTGCAAAACACTATTTCATGTGATAATTTCTGCAAGACAAAATAATAAATGGTTTATTATACTCTGTCAGCTAGCATAATCGCTGGACAAGATACTTTAAAAAAGTGGTAACTCAAACAAGAAATAATAATAATTACATGCCTTAGTACTCACAATTAATGCTTTTGCTTGCTGGGAAAACTATTGGCTTTTCAGATTGTTGTTGCCTTTAGAAACAAGGAAATCCTGTGCCTATTAAACTGTTATTCTATGTTTAAAAAAGAAAGAGAGCAATATGTGGCGTTATCAACAAGAAGCTTGAGGGTTTCTATTGTTTGCAGCATTGCAGAAATGCGTGTGTGCTGAAATTTAGCCCACAATTTCATTTATTTTCCCTTAATTCATCGTCGGAAATGGTTAAAATATAAATGTCTTATTAGAAAACTCTTTCATTGATTGACATTACCTGGTGTTTTTGCCTCATATTTTTGTCAAATGCACATAGATGACTAGATGAGTTCCTGGCTTTAAAGATCCACCCTGATCATCTTTTGATCCATTTTCAAAGCAGTTTCAATCATCTTTTAATTATGATTATCCAATTGTTTTGGCATGATAATAATAATAAAAAATTGTCTTTTTGTAGGACATAGTTTCTGCAGAGCGACAGTAGTTCAGTAGAGAATCACATCCGAGTTGTGGGAGAAACTATTGACGTGGAGTAAGCCCACTCCTGCTTCCTGTCATTCCTACTTCCTGTCTACACTGTCTCCTGTTAGTTTCCAGCCCCTCACACCTCCAAGCTAACACTACTGGTGCAACTAAAAAGGGCAACCAATACTAGAGCTGGATTTTGAGCAAGGTGTCACTAAGGATGTATTCAGACTGGACACTTTTTGATCTGCTTAAAGTAAGACAAGAGTTTGTTTTCCTCCAATAATCCGGAACAAAGTTTCAGTCTGAATACACCCAAGCGTACCCTGGTCTAGGACCAGGATCCGCTCTCAGACCCATCTTTCGAGGTGGTCTCGCTTCGTTTCCAATTGGACTGAATTTCGGTTCTCTCTGAAATTCCTCAGTAGAAAGCGGTTCGAAAGTGAAATAACTGGAACAAAATGGCCACCGAAACCGGTTATTAGTGAACAAACGTGGAGCAGCGATTCAACAGCAACTCATTTAAATGCGGTTGAATGACTGTAGGCTCCATCTTTCTCTTTTAATCCAGCCCCGTAACCGTTGACCTATGACTGAAGAGATCTTTAGTCACGTGGTTTTGTTTACAAGTTTTGATCCAGAGCAGAAATCTCAGAACACCTGTTTGAGCTGGAATTTATTTTAAGACTGGTCACAATTAGAAGATGTTCGGTGTTCTGCATCTAAAATAAAAGTTTTCTACTGATCACCTCCAGTTCAGCACGATAGGACCCGCTTGTTTTCGTGGATATGGAGGGGCTGCTGCAGATAGCGCAGGTTTTTAGAAGATTACTCTTAAATGCATGAATGGATCAAATACTGCTTTGGGGTTCTTTAAAGTGAGGAATGAACAGTATAATGGAATTTAAAAACTCAAAAAGTAGAATTTTTATGGTGTGGCCCCTTTAAATGCCTCAGTACATGTTCAATTAATGCTTGCTTAGGAAATCTTTGTTTTTTGGATGTTTTTTGGCTTTAGAAACCATGAATTCCTTTTTTTTGTAGAAGAAAAGAAAGTAATGAGGTTTTCAGCTTGAAGCTTGATGGTTGCTATAGAGTTTGCATGTCTGTAGAAATGTAGCCCATCGTTTCAGTTTTCTGAACTGATCCTTTAAAACTGTTAAAATACAAAGGTGTTAATAGAAAACTCTTGCATTGATTTATATTGCCAGGTTTTTTTTTGCCTCATATTTTTGTCAATCACATGTCAATGATCAATAGATGAGGTGCGAGTTTAGCTTGAATCTTGATTTATTGCTCATAAGTTCAATTTCCCTCAAGTTTTGTTTAACTGCAAATGCATAGAATTTGACGACTTTACATGGAATCTTTATTAATTTATATTTCTGCAGATGTTTTTCTGATTTGATCCAATTTTTCCTCCAACTGTTTGGCATGGATTTGTGCTGGGATTTTTGGATTGTGCGCTTCTTTGTTTTTTCTTCTTAAGGCAATAACATTTTATTTGCCACTTGCTTCATCTCCAAAAAGAGTTGCTCAAGTGTGTAGTTTCCTCATTTGTGTTTACATGTAAGAGCATGCACCACTTTTTGTTTTTGGAGTTTATGCTAACGTTTGTGAAGCTTCCACATAACAGACGCTCACTCAGCATGACCCTCTCATCCCGCCCCTCCAGGCGCTGGCCATGCCGTCGAGTGTGCGGGCCGGGAGCCTGAAGGACCCGGAGGTGGCTGAGCTGTTCTCAAGGGAAGACCCTGAGAAGCTCTTCGCAGACCTGAGGGAGATCGGTCATGGGAGCTTTGGAGCGGTCTACTTTGTAAGTCTTTACTTCCTTTTGTCTTTTACAAGGTTGGATGCTTGTGTGACGCTGGCTGAACAACAGAGTTCAAAAGAATCATTCACAACCCTTGCTTTCATTTTGCTTTTTGTTTATCTTCTCAAATATTGAATTATTAAAGCAATCACTGTGGAAGGCAAACATTTTCATAAGCAAATTGTTCAAAATAATTCAAAATTTCTATTATTTAAATGTTTTTGCACTTCAATGATTTTTATACTTCTTATAAAATTCTGTTTTATGTGTTTCCATCTAAATACACTCAATAAAATATGAAAAACTACAACATGTAGTGAAAATTAGATAGAAATGTATTTTAGAGATGAAATTAGCGTAGGTTTGTAAGCTTTAGCATATTACTAGAAAGAAAATATATTGAGAATAGGTTTAATTATAGGAAATATATTTCATAAAGTGTGAAACTACCATTTAAATGATTTATTTTTAGCTACTTTATTGAATCACCTATGAAGTGTGATATAAAATGGAAGTTTGTCATTATTTTGGGGGTCTTTTAAGATATAAATATTCATAATGAACACATAAATACGCTGGTTTAAGTGTTGATCCTTCAAAAGACATTTTTGTATTATCTAAAAGCAGATCTGCTTGGCATAGACTAGAAAAGTGGTGGTTGGATTTAATAAAAAATGTAAAAGCTTTGTGAGTCAGACAAAAAAACAAACTTTCCTGTGGTGGATGAAGAGCCATTAAATGAAGGGTGAAAAAGAACAAGCCGTGGATGAAGGGATGGACTGGAGAGTGGAAAAGAGAGGAGACGGAGAAGCGCTGCAGAAATTTCTTTTATATAATAGTGATGATTTGCTGTGTCAAGTGTAAAAATGGCAGATGAATCATCGCGCTTCTCGAGTGTGGTGTTAAAACAATGCTTCGGTTTTGCTGCCACTCAACATTCACAAAGTGCTGCACAATCTTAGCTGAAGTAGGTGGTTATGGACGACCGACTTCACAAACATCCACAGCTTTAATGTTCGATTTGTCTCTCGTTCCTAACCCCTCCACTTTAGGCCCATGACATCCGCACAAATGAAGTGGTGGCAATCAAGAAGATGTCCTACAGTGGCAAACAATCCAACGAGGTACGAGCGGCCAAATCTTTGGCGGCAGAAATCGCATGAGCGTTTATCTGCGGATGACAACTGAATGGTTCTGTTCATGTTCCAGAAATGGCAGGACATCATCAAGGAAGTGAAGTTTCTCCAGAAGCTGCGCCACCCAAATACTGTGGAGTATCGCGGCTGCTACCTGAGAGAGCACACAGCTTGGGTGAGTGTGCCTTCAGAAAATGAACTAAATACTGCAGATTCAGTAGCTGTTAAAGACCAACTCCAATAAAATGTTCTTGTTTCTAATGATGGATGACAGATAAAGAAAATTCAGCTAAAAATTGTATTTTTGAGTATTTTCTTATTCAAATTGTAGTCATGAGCAAACAATAAAAAAGCAGCTTATTTGTGACAGAAAACACAGTGGGCAGGCCTCAAGCTCCCTGCTCTGCTCCATTCTGATGCATCCACTTGTTGACAAATAGATCCATGTACGTCTTTTTTTTCCTCGTTTGAGCTAGTTTGGCTCCAAACTGTACATCTGGATAGCTCCAACATTACTTGCCATTTTTGCTAAATATTAGGTGGGGGGTAGTGCTGCCACAAACGATTATTTTAACAGTCGACTAACTACCAAATATGTTTTCAGATTAGTCGACCAATCGGGTTATGGGCAAACTGGATGTAAATCACACATATTAACCATCATTAGCCTTAAACTAACTTAAAACTAGATATATAGCCCTACCTGCGATAATGTTGGTGTGAATGCTGTAAGCTGAATTTAGCCGCTGAAGAGGCTTAAGTTGATAGCTAAAAACACTGAAGCTGACAGCCTACTAAAATATTAGTTAAATGCCAAATTAGCCTAAAAAAACAATAGGTTAGCCAAAACAACTAGCATTTAGCTGAAATATTAACTAAACTCCAAAATAGCCTAAAAAAACCAACAAAAAGCATCCTAAATTAGCTAGCATGTAGCTGAAATTTTAGCTAAACTCCAAATTAGCCTAAAAAAAACCTTAATAAATGCTAAAAAACTAGCATATTGCCATTATAACTTTCAATGTTACTACACTCTGACTCCATATGATATAAAGTGACGACTAATTGACTATTAAATTAGTTGTCGACTATTTTGATTGTCGATTAGTCGACAAATCGTGGCAGCTCTAGTGGGGGGATGTGAGGGGCTGTAAGCTAGCAGTAGAGCATGTAAACACAGTCCCAGCAACTGGGAGGGGAGGGGGTTGAGCAACAGCAACGATTCTGCCCAAAATGTAGAAGCAAATTTTTAATTTTCTGCTGCAGTTCTGCACTATGTCCTATTTTAAAAAAAAAAAACATGTTTTTTTCATCATTGTTATTAAAAGACTCCTGGGAATGCTTTTAAAACACATCAAAAGATGATTGGAGTGGGACTTTAAGGCAACAAATGACATTAAATTAGTTATGATAAACCTTATCTGTAGATTTTCTGAAAAAAATGTCTGTTCAGTCTGAGCAGTTGGACTGTTTTTTATTTATAGATGAGATGACAAAGGTGGATGTATGAAAAGCTGTTTAAATAGCAAGAATGACTATTGTGGCTCCTTTGTGAGTGTCGTGAAAAGCATGAAGTTATTGTACCTCACGAGTTCTTACCACAGTCACCGGTGTTTTGTACTTCTTTACAGAAGTACGTTCATGTCAGGAAAGAAGACATTTTATTTTTAGCTGTGGCCTTTATGGACTATGTTTGTAAAACTTCTTTGATGTGGTCTTTTATTTATTAGTCATTCAGACATGGGTCACTTTGATGTCATTGTGACTTTTTTTGACTTGGAGTTTCTATTACAAACAGATTTATTGAGTACAAAGCTAACGTTTTTAGCAGGACCAGTCGGTTTAATCCAAAGCAATCCGTCTTCAGATGGAGGGGAACGACAGTGTCCTGCTGCACAGGTCAAGGTTGGGATTTGAACCAACCAATTGCAGTTTCACAATGAGTGAGCTAAAGCTCCCCGAAAGCAGCATATTTGCTTATTTAAAAAAAAAAAACTAAAGTCTGGTTGACTAAAGCAACTTCCAGGTTTGTACATTAGTGCTGTGCAACCAAAAATGATCAATTTTACAAGACAGTTATATTTATACTGTTAGTTTTTTATTAGCATAAGCTAGAATAAGTTGTACTTAAGCCTAATTTCTATATTTTTAAATGTATAACTCTATAATTGGATAGTGCAGAACCAGATATACTAATTTAATTTCACCTTGTGTTGAAATGGCAATAAAGATCCTTGAAACCATCAGTGATGGTCTTTTAGAAAATCAACATCCATTGATAATTTTCATTTGATTAGAGATTATTAGAAGATCAAATTTTTGATTTCCTTTAGTTTCCCCAAACCTTTTTTCATTTTAACCCTGCCTGTTTAATTTGCTTTTAGGAATGCTACAGCACGGCTAATTCTGTAGCTTTTGCTAAAGCATGAAACTGATTCTACCAGGGTTTAAGACTTCCTCTTTTTGGTTCTAAACATGCACATAAACCTTAGTAGCCTCAGAGTCTCAGTTTGAGCAATCTGTATCTGTATTTGACTCAGAAAAAAAGCAAAGTGAAGAGATCATTTCAGTTACATTAGTGCTTCCAAAAATCATAATCACACTTACAAGCCGTGAAACTGACAGCTTCAAATCTGAGACAAAACAAGATTAAATAGGTGTTGATTTTTTTATTTTTATTATAAATACCTTAAGGGATGACGACTGCTCAAAATGATCATTTCCTCTCCTTTCTAGCTCGTGATGGAGTATTGTTTGGGTTCAGCCTCTGACCTTCTTGAAGGTAACAAGAAAAGATTTAAAAAAATCACAAAATGCTCACTGTGAGTTCATTTTTGATATATTCCTCAAAATTTTGTGTTTATTTGTATGCAGTCCACAAGAAACCCCTCCAGGAAGTAGAAATAGCCGCCATAACCCATGGTGCATTGCAGGGATTGGTCTATCTTCATTCACACAACATGATTCACAGGTGAGGCTTCAGATTTTCTATTCTATCTATTATAAACATTGTGATGTCTGTACTTATTACTGAGTAAAACACCTGATCCAGGTAATCTGGGGCAGGTGGATGGCGGCCCTCGAGGCCTGGAATCCAACACCCCTACAGAAAGCACATTGTGTTTTCTTCATGTGTGCAGCTTTAACATAATATTTAATCTCCGTTTGTGTTTCTCATTCTATAAATCTCTGTTTTCAGGGATGTAAAAGCCGGAAACATCTTGCTAACAGAACCGGGCCAGGTCAAACTTGGAGACTTTGGCTCTGCCTCTATAATCGCTCCAGCCAACTCCTTCGTGGGAACACCTTACTGGTAACGCATGAGCTATTTAATACACTCTCAAAAATTCAGCTTTGAAATGAGTTTTTATGAGTTTTATTCCAAAAGAATAACATTTGAGAAAATATATTTATAAAGTCATTTTGTGATGAAAATGGCTTTCACTTCCAAAATATTGCGTTGATTCAATTTAGATCCACAAGTTAATAATTGACCTCTCTTTATCCAGGGTGACTGTGGGTCCTTAAAAAGTTTTAAATTTCCTTTAGCTGAAATAAGACCTTAAAAAGTATTAAGTTGTCTTAAATTTAAAAAATTAAACAATTTGATTTCCTGGATTCTTTTTTTTCTAATTCTTTTCAGTTACACGTTTCTATAATGAAACATCTCGTCTATTTAAATGGAAAAACAGTGAATGACACGTTTCTTTAGCGGTTAGCATATCTGCTGAGAGCTGCTGCTTTTGATTTCTGCCTATAAAAACAAGCAAACTGCTTACATTCTGATAACATTTATTATCTTTATCAATGTTTTTCTAATGCTTTATGATCATTTGTTTAGATATTTCTTATCATTTTTTTTTTTTTGATGAGCACAGACACTGGATCTTAAAATGTTAAAA
>NC_050530.1:8629938-8640444 GCF_002922805.2 Oryzias melastigma | reverse complement strand
TTAATTTTTACACAAAGGGTGTCACTTTTATCTCTGGCTCCAATTCATATGAGCAGGCAAAGTTCATGGTTTAATGAGTCACCCAGCAGTTTAGATTTTAGATAACCGCTTAAACAAATAAGAACACTGAGAATGGAGGAGGCAGCAGTCTGGAGTCTAAAATGATATCGACAGTATAAAATACTGTACAGTGGTCCCTGGTTTATTCAATCTATCTAGAATTACTCACTATCAATGCTGTAAATCCCTTCATCACACACTAGACTTTTCATGGACAGATGAACATTTTCACACGTTTGTCCCTTTGTATAAAATAAGTCCAGTATCATAGAATGAAACCAAAGATCTGTTTGTGATTGAATATTTATGTAAAGTTAGCATTTTGTAAAAGAGACGAGGAATAGTGGAGCTTGACTGAGCATGGTCTGTAACCCAATCAGGGCGCAGAACACACAAAAAAAGCTAAAACTGCACTAAAAAGTCCATAACACTGTATTGGGGTTTCCATTTGTTAAAATGTCACCTATTTACTAGGCATGCACAATAAATAGAAGATTTATAATCGTGATATGGTTGACAGACGTATCACAACAGACGGCAAAAACTTGGATACCTTAAATATTTACACTCATGCTAAAAAAGTAGTGTTATGTTATGTAGACTTTTATAAAACGGTTAAAATAAAATGGAAATTATTTATTTTTTGCTTTGCTATTTGTTCATGTATTGTCTGCTATATCGCTATATATAGCACAAGTTTTCCCAAAATGTACTAAGTTTGACTGTATAAAGTTACATATGTAGCTATTCTACCCAATTCTTTATCTAGAAACTTATTAAAAAATGTTTTTTTGTTTTTCTTCATCATATCCAGAAGATAATGTCAGTTAACTTTATATACATCTCTACATTTAAAGCCTGATGATTAACTTGAGTTTAAAGCACAAAACAGGAAGTGCTTTCATAAACAGTAAATTGAAACATTTCTAGCTATTTCCTGACTCTGTTTGTGAAACAAAAAGTGTTTTAAAACTGATTTTACCCTAAAACCTTCTGGATATTAACCATATAAGGACATTTTAGGATTAACGTTGCATATTGAGCCTTTCCAGTGTATTAAAGTTTAGTATTTTTGCCTCATGTAGGCAAAAATAGATGCTAGACTTCCTTGTCATTATTGCTTTGCTGTCCAGTTGTGCTTTGTAAAATTACAGATTGAAAGAAAGTTTTTTTTTTTTAATAATTTCACAGAAATTTGTGCAGAATTTGGAGTTTACCTGTATTTGGTTCAGCAGAAATAAGCAAAAAATAGCTGAAAAGCATTTCAAATCTCTTTCCTTCCTCACAGGATGGCCCCTGAGGTAATCCTAGCTATGGATGAGGGACAGTATGACGGAAAGGTGGATGTGTGGTCACTTGGCATTACTTGTATAGAGCTGGGTAAGCGTTGCTGAAATGTTCTTCACGTTTTGTCGACCGTTCTCAGCGTCTTTGTTTCCCTGTTTGACACACTTCCTCTTCTTCCCTCCACATTCCAGCGGAGAGGAAGCCTCCTCTGTTCAACATGAATGCTATGAGTGCCTTATATCACATCGCCCAGAACGAGAGCCCCGTGTTACAGTCTAATCACTGGTGAGACATCATGAAACCTCATAGTTTAGTTTTACTACCTAAAAATTAGCTTGTTTTTAATTAAATTGGCTAAAAAAACGCAAATATTCTTTATTCTTATATTTTGTTAAGCTATTTAAATTTTGAACATTTGGATTTAAGTTATTAAACAGACAGCAAATCCTTTTTACTTTCTGCTTCGCTGATGGATTTTGCCATTTTAACAGATTTGATTGTTTGTGTTCAGATTAAAACGTGAAGTTTTGACGTGAATTTTCCTGTGTTTTTCAGGTCGGATTATTTCCGTAATTTTGTGGACTCGTGTTTGCAGAAGCTCTCACCGGACAGACCTACCTCTGATGTGCTGCTCAAGGTACGAGGATGGATGTCGGTCAAACCGTCTGTTCAATGTTTAATCTGAACAACTTTAAACTGAAGGATGGTATTTTGATGTCTTATCATTCAATATTTTAAACTTTCTTTTTCTCTCTATCCCATTCATGCTTACAAAAGCAAATAATCGCATTGTTCAAATGAATTTCAGAACCAAAACATACTTTTTTTGTTGCTCTTTTATTTCTTAAAGTCCTACTCAATTATATTTTAATCTGTTGTAAAAGTGTTCCCAGTGAAATTTGCATTTTTAAAACATGTTTTTGTTGTAGCCAAAATCAAAAACCCTGTGTTATTTTCCAGAACACGTTGTGCATTTTCATAAAAAATTAGCCTCTTAGTTGTGGGCTAAACCATTGATGTAGAGTTGGCCCCGCCCCCTTCCCATCATCCATCTGTGTGCTTCAGAATGGAGCCGAGCAGGGACCTTGTAGCTTTCTTTAGTAGCTTCTGCGTCACACTTATGGCATTTCCCTTATAAAGAGATACTCGGAAATCCAATTTTAAGATGAACTTTCTTTATATTTGTCCTCCATTTTGAGAAATGTGTTATAAGAACACGTTAAATACCGGATTTTGGGTCGTTAATGAGAATTATCTGTTGATTAAAAGGATCAAATGCGGTTTAATGTTATCAGTTCCAATTAAAATCATTTCAGTAGAAAGTATTAGTTTGCATTTCATACAGATTTTACAGTTTATTAATGAATATGTAATCTTTTAAAATTATAAATGCTCAAGTAAGATACAAATTTATGCTATAAACACCGGTTATTTTAGGCTTTTTAGAGCCACTAACTGTTGACTTCAATAATTTCTTCAAAGCAATTCCAATTATTTTTTTAAGTAGCAAATTATTTACATAATTACATATGTTTATTAATTTTATGATTCTGGCTGTGACGTATTATTGACCTACAAATAATCCGTCCTTCCATCCAGCACCATTTCCTATGCAGAGAACGCCCCATGACCGTCGTGATGGACCTGATCGCACGCACCAAGGACGCCGTCCGAGAGCTCGACAACCTGCAGTACCGGAAGATGAAGAAGATCCTGTTTCATGAGGCCCTGAATGGTCCAGCACCAGAAGGAGGAGATGAGGAAGAGGTAAGGAAACATCAGTTTAAGGGTTTTTAAACTGGGTTCATGAAGCCGATTTAAATGTTTTAAACTTTTGATTTCTTAAGGTTTGAAAATTGCATTTTTATTTCTATAATAAAGAATAGAATAGTTTTTATTTGTGATTGCACTTGTACAATGAAATTTACAAGAGAAATCTTATGAAGAAATATGCCTAATTAGTTTTATTTTATCTTTTTTATGTCCTACTCTTATTATGAAGCCCACTTTTATTTTTTTATTTTAATTTAAGACATTAGTTATTGTGACAAGTGCTGAGATTTTACCTGAAAAACGTTTTTTAAAGAATAATGCTGATAAAAAAAGCAAACAGTTATTCTTTCTTTGTTCAGAGCTTCACTATTTACAACAGATGTTCAGCTGAAGACACTTTTCAAACATCACCTGGAACAGAAAGTTCTCAACAGGATCAAAGCACCAACCTCTTTCAAACCACCGTTTCACATTAAAACACTTTTCTAAGCGGCCAAAAGTCACCTCACCTGTTTTCTCACAAACCCGCAGCTCAATCCAGTCCAAAAACCTGTTCCTGAACAGTACGGGAAACTCATATCCTCTAGATTTTCTAGATCCAAACAGGTTTAGTAAAAGCAACGTTAAGCTCAGAGCACCAGAGAATGGTGCATCAAACTCTAATAACATAAAAAGTTCCTTTTTTTTTAATTTAAGTTTGTTTTTGTTTTTTTTTACAAGATTTCACATTTTATCAGACTTATTTTCTTATTTAACACACATATAAGCTCAAAAAGTTCTCTCCATTTGTTCTAATTTTTTTTTTTAAATGTAAAAGCTTCTCCCAGAACTTAAAAACCTAAAGGTTTAAGCTGCAGCATAAAACCTTGTTTTAGGTTGAACATTGTTTCTGTTCATCTTCCTGGTCACTAAACTCACAATCCAACTCACCATTTATCCTAATGTTTTGTATTTTTCCTGCCAGGATGTAGAGCACTACGTGCTGCGCACCGGCACAGTGAACAGCATGGAGAGCTCCCACTCGCTGCCGTCCATGTCAATCAGCGCCAGCTCCCAGAGCAGCTCCGTGAACAGCCTGGCGGACGGCTCCGACGACAGCGGGGAGATGGCAATGATGCAGGAGGGCGAGCACACCGTCACCTCCAACAGCTCGGTCCTGCACAAACCCACGGTCGGTTCAAACGCGACGCAGATTAGATTGATGCTCCCCCCAGTTTTAGGACGAACTTGGTTTAAATCTGGTTTTGCATCATATTCTTTCTAGTACTTCCACAACTAATACAGCTGCAATTTTTATTGGTTTTACACAAAAAAAGACATTTTCATTTCAATAGTTGCCTTTAAAACTCTTTTTTTTTGTGCATCTGTAGAGCTATGACAATATCTACGATGACCCCTACCAACCAGAGGTTGACTCGCAACGAGAAGCTTCATCAGGTGGCGGAGGAGGGGGAGAAAGAGGAGGGGGGAGACGTCGGCGTGGTCGAGACCACTTTGCAACCATCAGGACCGCCTCGCTGGTCACTCGTCAGATCCAGGAGCACGAGCAGGGCTCCGCCCTCAGAGAGCAGATGTCTGGGTACGGTCACAGCCGGGAATCTAAAATCAAGTTCCTATATGGTTAAAATCCCACTCCGACCATATTTTGATCCATTTTCAAAGAAAAGATTTTCAAAAACTGGTTTTCTTGGACGTAGATTCTGCAGAACGACAGAAGTTCATTAGATTTTCATCAGAGTGGGACTCCTCTTTCTAAAGCTGACTCAGTCTGTGGGACTCGCTGCTTGTGTCACTGCAGGTATAAGCGAATGCGGCGGCAGCATCAAAAGCAGCTCATGGGATTGGAGAACAAGCTAAAGGCCGAGATGGACGAGCATCAGCTGAGACTGGACAAAGAACTGGAGAATCAAAGGAACAACTTCTCTATGGAAGCAGAGAAACTCTCTAAGAAGCATCAAGCTATCCAGGAGAAAGAGGTGAGCCCGTTAAAGAGGGTGAGTCCAGAAATGTAGTAAAGTAAATTTGAGGGGAGACCTGACATACCTGTGGAATAGATTCTCTCAAGTGCTTAAAGATCTGTTGTTTCCATTGATAAAGGCCATCCTTTTGTTCCCAGATAAAGGCAGCTCAAACCGAAGAGAAGAAGTTCCAGCAGCACATATTAGGTCAGCAAAAGAAGGAGTTGACCACCTTGCTTGATTCCCAGAAACGACAATATCGACAACGCAAAGAGCAGCTGAAAGAGGTGCGTCTGAGTTTGATCTCATAAAGCTACACATTTGATAATACATTAACTGCCAGCTTGATATCATTGCAGCGCCTTAATGTTTTTGTTTTTTTTTTTTAAACTATAGGAACTGAATGAAAACCAGTCGACACCAAAGCGGGAGAAGCAGGAGTGGTTGGTCCACCAGAAGGAATGTCTGCAGCAGCTGCAGGCAGAAGAAGAGGCAGGCCTGCTGCGGAGGCAGAGGCAGTATTACGAGCTGCAGTGCCGTCAGTACAAGAGGAAGATGCTGCTATCACGCCACAACCTGGAGCAGGATCTGCTCAGAGAGGTGGGCTTTAGAGTTACAAACAATGCTTTAGTGTTGCAAAGTGTTGCAGAACGTTGAGAATGGAAAAACTGCATCTTCAGGATTTGTTGTGAAATGATCCAAAACTGTGCTTATGTTTTATATTGTTTATGTTACTCCTAAACTTAAGCAGAGGGTGGATGGGGAAGAAAAACTTGTTTTAAGTGAAAAACATTTTTTTCTGTCTAAATCTTTGTGTTTTAAGTGTTTTTTTTCATTATTATTATGATCTCCTGTTCTAAATAGAGGTGATTTAATGAATACATTTAAATTTTTATACATCCAGTAAAAAAGACACAAGTAGCTGTACAAACATGTTATATCAAAAAGTAAGAATTGCGTTTCGATCAATAAATTAAGCTGTATTAGTGACTTAAATTAGATTATCATCTGAGTAACGATCTACAGTTCTATATTTTGTCATGTTTTTATGATATCCCAACAAAGTGTTGCATATGGGCTTCAGTTAAAAGTGTTGGATATTTACTTTACTAAAGTATAGTGTTGCATATCAACTTTAATAATATAAAGTATTGTGTATTGGCTTTACTAACGTAGTCTTGTGTATCGGCTTTGCTAACATAAAGTATTGTGTATCGGCTTTGCTAACGTAAAGTATTGTGTATCGGTTTTGATAACGTAAAGTATTGTGTATCGGCTTTGCTAACATAAAGTATTGTGTATCGGGCTTTGCTAACGTAAAGTATTGTGTATCAGGCTTTGCTAGCGTAAAGTATTGTGAATCGGCTTTGCTAACATAAAGTATTGTGTATCGGGCTTTGCTAACGTAAAGTATTGTGTATCGGGCTTTGCTAACGTAAAGTATTGTGTATCGGCTTTGCTAACGTAAAGTATTGTGTATCGGCTTTGCTAACGTAAAGTATTGTGTATCGGGCTTTGCTAACGTAAAGTATTGTGAATCGGGCTTTGCTAACGTAAAGTACTGTTTATCGGCTTTGCTAGCGTAAAGTGTTATATGTGCTCTTTACTAACTCAAGTTTTGCCTTTGCAAAAGTAAAGTGTTGCATATTGGCCTCTACTTGCATGAAATGTTGCATATTGCCACAAAGTTGCTTTTTTCCTCATTAGAATCCATTGGAATTAGGTTTTATTGATTTATTTGTCAAAGACTTGACGGTAAATTCTTGAACGTGTTTTTCTTCTGTCGCCGGCTACAGCTACTATGTTGAAGGGTTAAACATGTGTCGCCGATTTGAAAGTTTATTTAGGCTCATAAAAAAAATCTATTTTTTTATGAAAAGATCCTCCACATTCAACAGTAATTTAACTTTCCAGACGCTCGTTTCCAGGACGTAAACTTTTATTTTCGGATAAACAGTGTACTAGAAAGCTTTTTTTTTTGTTTGTATGACTTTTTAACTCCTCCTTTTTTTGAAATCTGCTTCCTTCTCCAGGACCTGAACAAGAAGCAGACTCTGAAGGACCTGGAATGCGCCATGTTGTTGCGTCACCACGAGTCTACGCAGGAGCTGGAGTTCCGTCAGCTGAGTTTGGTGCAGCGTACTCGGGCCGACCTGATTCGCACGCAGCACCAGACGGAGCTCACCAACCAGATGGAGTACAATAAGAGGCGCGAGCAAGAGCTGCGTCAGAAACACGCCGTGGAGGTCCGTCAGCAGCCCAAGAGCCTCAAAGTGAGTGAGAGAATCCAGGGCCAGGGGTCTCCTGAGGAGGGAGAGAGCCAGTCCACCGGGGGTCCCAGCAGCAACTGGGACAGTGAGGCTGGGGAGGCAGCAACTGAAGGCCAGGGAGGTTTAGAGGAGGAGATCCAGATGGAGGTGGAGGAGATTTGTGCTGCTGGAGATGAACTCGACGGCCACGATGTTCATTTCAGAGATGAAGATGTGTTTGGAGAAGTAGATGACGCGGATGGAGGGCTTGAAAGTATTTATGATGATGAGGATAAGGAGAGCAGAAGTCAAAAAGGAAGTTATGACGGAGAGGAGTGGAAAACGGAAGAAGGATCAGAGGTGAGGGAGGTGGAGGGAGTGCAGTGGGAGGATGAGGAAGACCCCCACGAATGTTCACCGGTCGCTTTCGATAAAGAGGAAGAGGAGGGCCGAGGCGTGGCCGACGGCTGTCCATCAGAGCTCATCTTGTTCGCAGAGAGGAAGCGGCTCCGCGAGCGAGAGCTCGACGAGCTGTCGGAGTTTTACTTCCCCAACAGCTCGGAGGAGCTGGAGCCCGTTCCCGTCTCACCTCGTCCCAGCCCCCCTCCTACCCCGTCCTCCCTTCCCTCACTCTTTTCTCACGCCATCTGCCTCCTCCTCTCCCTCTCAGTGGCCGCTCAGCCGTCCAACCTCACTCTGCTGCTGCTGTCCATCTTCCTCCTTTCTCTTCGGCGGTCTCCACCTCTACCTTCTCTGGCCTCTCTCGTCCTTTCAGCCGAACTTGCTTTCTTGGCGCTCTTTTTCTCCTACCTCCTCCTGCGGTCCTGCTGCTCCATGTCAGTCTCCACCTTCCTGTCCTTCAGCCTTTGGGCGAGTGCCCTCTTTAGTTTAGGACTCTCCTTCAGTTTGGGGATTTACTACATCCCGATGATTCTGATCTCCGCCTCCTTCCTCAGCTCTCCTTCCCTCTTCCTGTCTCTGTACCTGCTGGTGGTTCTGGTCGTCCGGCCGGCTCGGGACTTTTTCCAAAACGCACCCCGCAAAGTCAACCGATTATGCATGCGCATCCTTTTCCGCCTCCCCCGACCCTTGTTTGCCATGTGCCAGTCAGTGCTGGGGGGTGTGGCTGAGAGAAACCTTTATGAAATGTTCCCCAAAGCTGGACGCAACTGGGGTGTGCGCCAGTCTAAGATCCCCGTCCCCCTCAAGAGTTTGCCTGCGGAGTGTCAGGCCCGCTGCAGGAACACGTCGTACATGACCAAAGCCCTGCTCTGGTCCAAGCGCTTCGCCGCACGCCCCCTCGGGGTGCTGGCGGATTTGGCAAACGCTCTGCTGATAAAATTAGCAAAGCAGGCCCTAAAAAAGCTCCCTGCCACCGTGCGGGTCAAACTGCAAACGCTGGGCCTCCTCAAGAAGGAGATCCCCAGCAGATTACCCCAACTGCTTCCTCTGGAAATCAGGGAGAGGAGGCTGAGGGAAAGGAGGAGAAGAGAGAGGGAGAGGCAGAGGAGGGAGGAGAGGGTGAGGATGTTTCGGGAAGAGTCGAGGTGGGAGTGCGGTTTGAGGAGAACTCCATCTGGAAGGTTCGTCAGGGGAAAGATGCGACCGTGGAGGTAGAGGATGATCTCTTAGAACAGGAAGGGGCATCATCATCATCACTCTGCATTCCATTGTTTCTGTCTTTTTTTGTTTTATTTTTATGGGCACACATTTCTCTGTCAGATAATTCCCAAACTGGTGTGTGTGGTCACATTTCTTAAAAGATGAGCCTCACGGGGCGCACATCTTTACCAAACTTCAATTCACTTAAACAGTTCAATCCAAATCCAGTGAAGTGTTAGCCTTATATGAATGATGCTTTTTGTAAAAGTTCATAACGTTTTTGTTTGATCATATGATTTTGTTCTTAATTTGTAAGACAAATACTTTAATGGTTATTTTTAAGACCGCTTTCTTTTTTTTTTTTCCTTTTTTTGTGCAATTTTGTGTCTTTCTTTATAGTCGTGGTCTTGTTTCACGTTAGAACAAATATTACAGTGTTATACAGTTCCCCTCCCCATACTGTGAAGAAAGTATCCAAAAATGTCACTAACATCTGCCTGAACACTACCTGTCAGCGAGTTAAACGTGCAATAACTAAATATCCAACCATCAGGAGACGTTATTTAAACCTAAAGGCACATGTGGTTAGTGGAAAGTTTATAACTTGAATATAAAACGTATCCAAACATTTTTGGTATGATATAATTGGTTATTTTTATACTCCAAAAAAAGCTGAAATATTTTACTTTTTTTTAAATCTTTTTATTGCGCTTTATGCAATGATTTTTATGATTTACCGTGTAAACATTTCCCTGTTTTTATTCTTTTAAAGTAAAAAATAGTGCCTACTATTTGCACAAGTTACATAATATATCCTAAGATAAAAAGACAAATCAGGTATATGGATAGAAGTAAAATGCCTTGAAGTAATAGAAATATATTAAAAAGATAGCTCTTAGATATTTATTTGAAGCCATAACTTTGTTTGCTTTATGTGTATTTTTGCAAAGAAGGACATTTAAAACTACTGAATGTGAAAGGTTAAAGATTGAAATTTAGTTAAGTTAAACAAATAAGTTTAAAAATGAGCAAATCCTCTATTTTGAGAGGCTTAAATTGACTGTCATTTTATAAAATAGTAAATTGGAAACAACTAGAAAAACCAAAGTGAACAAAACAAACTTGAAGCTACTTTAATTCAAATGTTAGTTTGCAGAAGAATAAAACAAAAACACTCCAGGAAAATAGAGAAAATCTAAATGTTAGTGAATGTGTGGCGTTACACAGCAGAAAGGCTCGGTCCTAACAGTCAAATGACCCTGGGGAGATGAAAAAGTAGGGCACTGTTTTTTTTCTTCTTTTTTTCAGCTAACCTGCATTTGGAAAGGAGAGCTTTAAAAATGGAAATCTCAAAGCAAACGTTTTTGTTTGACTGTAACCTTGTTTTGTGCGAGTGATCTCCTGCTACTCTGTATGTTTACATGTTGCATTTTGTTCTGTTGCAACACCCAGTGTTTGTAGGTTTTCTCCAAAGGTAAATCGCCTTAAAATTTGGGGGATTTTTTTTTATTTTTTATTTAATTAATGCAGTATTTGTAAGAATCGTACTGCAATGTGACTTTATCCTTGTTTTAGCT
>NC_050530.1:8626261-8629835 GCF_002922805.2 Oryzias melastigma | reverse complement strand
CATTGTCTTGTCAGTTTCCTTTTTTTTTATTCATTTTGTTCACATCTTCATTTGAGTTTTTCCCTTTTCAGTCCACAAACCTCCTGATTCCTCCTGTGTCATTTATGTTTCATTCATATTCCTTTTTGTCATCCTTAGAAAATAATTTTTTTTTGTTAAATTTGCAACCTATACATATTTAATGCATGAACTCTACAAAAACTTAAAAAAGGGACCAAGGTTTATTTACCTGAAGTACTTTTGAGATTTTTCTTTTTTTATTTGTCTTAATTTATTGTCGTATAAGCATTAAATCTTAAGGTCAGTTTTGGTCATAATTGCTTGAAAAGTGTAAATTTAGCTGGAAGTTTGGTTTTTATGTTACATTTAATAGAGAAATTGAAAAAAAATTAATGCAACTGAATAGTTTTAACTTTAAAGAATATCCCTATTTGGTCACTTTTTCTTAAGTAAAGCTGTTTTTCACCTGAGAAAGCTGTTCAGCCTCCAGTGATCTGATGAATAAAAATGAAGGTAATGTGGAAAATTCTTCACCTGTTTCAGTGTTAAGGAGGCAGATGAGATTAAATGCTAGAAAGGAAATGCAGAAATGTCTATTTATAGAAATTTTAAGCAATTTAAACTTTAAATTATTTCTGAAAAGTCTGACCCAACATAAATGTTCTAATGAAGCCATCACTGTCCTTCATTCCCAAAACCGCAGGAGCTCTTTAGCCCAGCTGCTCCCATGTCTCTTCTCTCTCCTCCAGTCCAAAGAGCTTCAGATAAAACGTCAGTTCCAGGACACCTGCAAGATCCAAACGCGCCAGTACAAGGCCCTGCGCAACCACCTGCTGGAGAACACGCCTAAGTCGGACCACAAGGCCGTGCTGAAGCGGCTGAAGGATGAGCAGACCCGCAAGCTGGCCATCCTGGCCGAGCAGTACGACCACTCCATCAACGACATGCTGTCTACGCAGGCTGTGAGTGAAGCCACTCCCCCTTTGTATAACATCAGTTTGTACCACCAGATGCACCATAGGATCCATGATGACGTTATCATCATGTCATCATTAATAGTGATTTACTTTTTCTTTATTTCTTTTTTTTTTCTGTATGTTTTTTGGATGTCCATAGCTCTTCAGCTCATTCGGCTATTAAAATATTCAGCTCTTTTTATGCTAGTTTTTTTTTCTTAAACTAAGGATTTCTAAGCTACTTTTAGCTAATATTTTAGCCACAGGCTAGCTGTTTTGACTAAACTAAATACTGTATTTTCCCTGTTTTTTAGGCTAATTTGGCATTTTGCTTATATTTCAGCTACATGCTAATTGTTTTGGCTAATTTAGCCTTTTTTCAGCTTTTTAGGCTAATTTGGAATTCAGCTAATATTTCTGCGACATGCTAGCTGTTTTGACTAATTTTAGTTCCCTCCCCATATTTTTTTTTCTTTTTTTTTGCTGATTGAGTTTAACAAATATTTCAACTAAATGCTAGCTTGTACTGCTATAAACGATTATTTTAATAATCGACTAATCAACGATTATTTTTTCCAATTAGTCGACTAATCGGGTAATTCGTAAACTGGATGTAAAACCCACATCTGAACCATCATTAGCTTTAAACTAACTAAAAACTAGATATATAGCATTACCTGCGATAATGCTAGCGTGAAAGCTGTAAGCTGAACTTGGCAGCTGAAAATGCCAGTGCTGATGGCTAAAAATGCCAAAATTGATAGCTGAAAACGATGAAAAACTGATAACCAGCTTAAATATTAAATGCATAATTATCCTAAAAAAAAGCCTAAAGTTAGCCAAAACAGCTAGCATGCAGCTTAAATATTTGCTGAACTTCAAAATAGACTAAAAAAGCAAAAGCCTAAATTTGCCAAAATAGCTAGCATGCAGTTGCAACATTAGCTAAACTCCAAATTTAGTCTAAAAAACTGAAAAAAAATCCTAAATTAGCCAAAACAGCTAGCATGTAGCTGAAATATTAGCTAGACTCCAAAATAGCCTAAAAAAGGCTTAATAAATGTCAAAATAGTCCAAAAAGCTAGCAGAATGCTATTATAACTTTCAATTTTACTACACTCCGACTCCATATAATATAAAGTAATGACTAATTGACTATTAAATTAGTCGACTAATCACGGCAGCTAGCTGTTGGCTAATGTGGATTTTTTTTTCACTTTTTTGGGGTAATTTGGCATTTCGCTAATATTTTAGCTAGCTATCAACTTAAGCATTTTCAGTTATCAATTTCAGTATCTTCAGCTATTACCACTAACATCTTCAGCTGCAACATTCAGCTTTCACGCTAGAATTATCGCAGGTAATGCTATATATCTATTTTATACATTTTTTAGTATTATTTTTTTCTATGAATATTACAGAAATAAATTTTTAACTAGGCTTTCTGGTTTAGGCTATGATTGTTGCACTTTTTCCGTTAGCCTACAAAACAACCCCGGAAGAAAACAGTTATGTGGCCCTCACAAGAAAACGTTTGGGGACCCCTGCCTTAAAGAATTTGTATTTTTAGCGTCACTGGCGACATTAAAGGGTTAAACTCAAATCCCGGTTCTCAGATGACTGAACTCTTAAGTGACGTAACACTGTACAGCTTTAATTACCTCAGAGCGTAAGCCAAATCCCAGCTGGTCTTGTTTGTGTGGTAAAATCTGGGGCTTTACTGCAAACTGATTAAACGCTGATGTCACAGAAAATGTTTAGATTAATAGAAACGAAACACATCCTTTATAGTCACGCTATAGAACCACACTGTGATTAAACTCCTCATCATTTCCCTTCTTCTGTTTAATGCCTCGTAGCTGCGATTGGACGAGACCCAGGAAGCAGAGTACAAGGTTCTGCGGATGCAGCTTCAACAGGAGCTGGAGCTGCTGAACGCCTACCAGAGCAAGATCAAGATCCACACAGACACGCAGCACGAGAGGGAGGTCAAGGACTTGGAGCAGAGAGTGTCCATCCGCCGAGCCCTGCTGGAGCAGAGGGTGACGCATCTCTTCCTCATATTGTTTAATGTTTAATGGAGGTTCATGATTTTGCTTCATTGTACCATTTTTTTCTTTACAGATTGTATTTCCCTTAAAAGACCCCCATCTTTAATCTATTGTAAAGGCGTTTGCCAGGACTCTAAAATACGATTTTGCGATTTTTTTTCTTTTCTTTTTTTTTTGTAAATTTTTTTTAAATCTGTCATTTTCAAGGACATAGATTCTGTAGAGCGAAATTCAGAGTTCCTGTTGCTGAGAGCTCTTTGTTAACATGCTCGACGAGTAGCTTACAGCCCCTTTGGCCAATTGCTGTGTCACAAACCTGAGCTTTTTCAAGCCGCTGGTTTTTGCCTGCTCCAAATGAACAGTTTTTTATATATATTTGTACTCTATTATGAGAAAAATGTCAAAAACAGGAAGGTGGCATTTAGCTAATATTTTAGCTGGCTATCAGCTTCAGTATTTTTCAGCTATCAATTTCAGCATCTTTAGCCATTAGCAGTAACATCTTCAGCACAATAACTGACTAGTGAGAGGGTCTCGAAAGTCCCCAAAACCGTCTGATGATCGACC
>NC_050530.1:8601072-8625532 GCF_002922805.2 Oryzias melastigma | reverse complement strand
ATCTTCAGCACAATAATTGACTAGTGAGAGGGTCTCGAAAGTCCCCAAAACCGTCTGATAATCGACCAGTTTCAGAGTGCCACCCCCCTACCCCTGTGCTGCCACCCTACTGCCACCTTCCATCTGTTAGAAATCATACAATAGCAGCATGGGCACTCAATAAGGGCAGTTGACATGAGCTGCTTTGGCTAATTTAGGTTTTTCTTTTTTTGTTTTTTGGGCTGTTTTCTAATTTAGCTAACATTTCAGCTACATGCTAGCTGTTTTGGCTAATTTAAGCTTTATTTTTTGATTTTTTTTAGGCTGTTTTAAAGTTAGGCTAACATTTCAGCTACACACTAGCTCTTTTGGCTAATTTAAGCTTTATTATTTGAGTTTTTTAGGCTGTTTTGGAGTTTAGCTAATGTTTCAGCTACATGCTAGCTGTTTTGGCTAATTTAAGCTTTATGTTTTGAGTTTTTTAGGCTGTTTTGAATTTAGCTAACATTTCAGCTTCACGCTAGCTCTTTTGGCTAATTTAAGCTTTATTTTTTGAGTTTTTTAGGCTGTTTTGAAGTTAGGCTAACATTTCAGCTACACGCTAACTCTTTTGGCTAATTTAAGCTTTATTTTTTGAGTTTTTTTAGGCTGTTTTGAATTTAGCTAACATTTCAGCTACACACTAGCTCTTTTGGCTAATTTAAGCTTTATTTTTTGAGTTTTTTTAGGCTGTTTTGGAGTTTAGCTAATGTTTCAGCTACATGCTAGCTGTTTTGGCTAATTAATGCTTTATTTTTTGAGTTTTTTAGGCTGTTTTGAATTTAGCTAACATTTCAGCTTCACGCTAGCTCTTTTGGCTAATTTAAGCTTTATTTTTTGAGTTTTTTAGGCTGTTTTGGAGTTTAGCTAATGTTTCAGCTACATGCTAGCTGGTTTGACTAATTTAAGATTTTCTTTTTAAGTTTTTTGGGCTCTTTTGTAATTTAACTAAAATTTCAGCTACATGCTAGCTGTTTTGTCTAATTTAGGCTTTTTTTGTATTTTAGGCTGTCTTGGAGTTAGGCTAACATTTCAGCTACATGCTAGCTCTTTTGGCTAATTTAAGCCTTACTTTTGGATTTTTGTAGGCTGTTTGGAGTGTAGCTAATATTTCAGCTACATGCTAGCTGTTTTGACTAATTTAGGATTTTCTTATTAAGTTTTTTTGGGCTGTTTTGTAATTTAGCTAACATTTCAGTTACACGCTAGATCTTTTGGCTAATTTAAGCTTTACTTTTGGAGTTTTTTGGGCTGTTTTGGAATTTAGCTAAAATTTCCGCTACATGCCAGCTGTTTTGGTTAATTTAGGCTTTTTTGTTTGTTTTTTAGGCTGTTTTGGAGTGTAGCTAATATTTCAGCTACATGCTAGCTGTTTTTATTTTTCTTTTTTGTTGTTTTTAGGCTTATTTGGCATTTAGCTAATATTTTAGCTGGCTATCAGTTTCAGTATTTTCAGCTATTAGCTTCAGTGTTTTTAGCTATAAATTTCAGCATCTTTAGCCATTAGCAGTATCATCTTCAGCACAGTAATTGACTAGTGAGAGGGTCTCAAAAGTCCCCAAAACCGTCTGATGATCGACCAGTTTCAGACTGCCACCTTTCAGCCACCCCCCTACCCCTGTGCAGCCACTCCACCCCACTGTCATGTTAAAAACACCTTAGTGAGGTTCTTTAAACTGCCACAACAAATGTTGATTTCAAAACCTGTAATTTGTGCTACTGTCTCTTTAAGGAGCTCCAGCTCTCTGAAAGGCTTTTGATTGGTCGGCTGATTGATAGAAAAGGAGGGGAGCTTAATGGTAGTTTTTCCATTTGGAAGTGAATAACCGTAAAGCAGAGCGGTGATGACGTTTTCTTGAACGTTCTCTCTGCAGATCGAGGAGGAGATGCTGGCGCTGCAGAATGAGCGCTCAGAACGCATCCGAACCCTTTTGGAGCGTCAGGCCAGCGAGATCGAAGCCTTCGACTCCGAAAGTCTCCGTCTGGGTTTCAGCAACATGGCACTGAGCGGCATCCCCGGGGACGCCTATTCCAAACAGGGTTACTCCAACGCCGTGCCGCCCAGCTCCCGCTCCGCCGGCCACTGGAGCCACGGCGTGCACCAGCAGGGCACGCCCTCCCAGCAGCTGTCCCGCCGCAGCCACAACCCCAGCGGTGGAGGAGACCGCAGGAGCGAGTCCTCTTCCTCCTCCCACGGCTTCGGGATGGCGATGGGGCACGGGCGGGACGGGAGGGAGGTGCACCACTCGTCCCGCTCCTCCGCCTCCTCCTCTTCCTCCTCCTCCTCCTCGTCTTCCTCCCACCACCAGCGCCACCACCTGCCGCAGCACTACCACCACCAGAGCACGCCGCAGCTCTACCGCGAGCGGGAGAGGGATAGGGATAGGGAGAGGGAGAAGGAGAGGGAGCGGGAGTGGGCCGGAGTCCGGGGCTCGGGCGGCGACCTGGCCCACCCACACCCCCTGCCCTTCTCCCATCACCTCCCCTCGCGCTCCTCCTCCCAGTCCCTGGCCATGCTACCCCCGCCGCCACCCGCTCCCCCCTCCATCTCTGGCCCCTCATCCTCCTCGTCCTCCTCTTCCTCCTCCCAGGGAGGGATTTACGGCGGCGGTGGCGGATTGGCCGTGCGTGGGACCCCCAACCTGATGGCCTTGAGGAACAGCCCCCAGCCTCTGAGGAGGACGGCGTCCGGCGGGGGGCCCGGCGGCTCCGGGGGCAGCGACGGCGTCCTGAGCCGAAGCACATCCGTCACTTCACACATCTCCAACGGCTCCCACCTGTCCTACTCTTAGAGGGGGAGGGGTTTGGGTTGGGGGCGGGGCCAGGTCAGGAAGGTATCTATCAAACGCAGCTTTTTTTTTTTTTTTTTTTTTTTTTCCCGGACCGAGGTGAGAATTTAGGAAAACCAGCGTTTTCTCTTCACTCACAGGAGACCAGCAGACGTCAAGACAACTGAGCTGCGGCCTCTTTTTCTCAGAGGAGGGAAGAATGTAATCACCTGTAATCCCACTGGATTAAGATGATACTTGATGAACAAAAAACAGTTTTCTGTTCAGTGTTTCAATCTTTATTATAACCTGTACAAACGCGAGCCAGGGCGTGTAGATATGGGACTCTAGGCCTTTATTTACAACACCCGTGTCTTCTTCTATGATGTTCTTTGCAGGAATGGAGAAAGAGAGAGGTCACGAGAGGTTAAAAAAACAAAATACTATGTTGCTTTGTGTATGTAAGTGTATCTGTGTTCAGATATTATCTCGAAAGCATTCAGAAATTGGAAAAAAAAATGAAGTTTTAGCCTTGATCTTGCTGGATTTAAAAAAAACACGTATTGGTTTACAACTGCTGTTATTATTACCACTATGAATATGATTTCATTTTTTTTGTATCAACTGTGACAAAAATATAATTGCTTGGAAAATCACCAATGCCTTTAAGGAGTTCTTAAAGGGGATGTCGTGCCATCAAAAAGGATATTATGACACAGAAAGTTTTAGGTGAATTATTTATGTGGATATGTATAGATAATTTTAACGACAAAAACATTAAAAAAAAAAAAAACAATCTTTTTGGCATCCATGGCATATTATCTAAACAGCATAAAGTAGGTGTCTGCAGGAGTCAAACCAATGCATGAACTAAATGTACCAAAAAAAAACAAAACAAAACAAAAAAAAAAATCACATTTTAAATGTAACGACATTTAAAAATCACTTTTTTTCTGTAAATATTTAGGGAAAATATTGGAGAAAAAGCATACTGTTGTTTTATAGAGTAACTAAGACGATGATAGTAATTTTGATATACTCAGACGAGTCGATGATTTAGGACAGCAGATTTTCTATAAGTGTCAAACTTACCATAACTAATCCTGGTGTAACTGTCGTCGTTTTTCTTGCGAGAATCAAAACGCCCACTTTTACTGTAAAGAAAAAAATGCTGTTGTCAGTTGTGGTGTGTATTTAAAGTATTAATGATTATTAATAAGAGATTGTTAATAATTGTTAATGTATGTCTGTTTAAGCGGTTGAGTCTAGGTATATTGACACTTTTTTTTTTTAAGAATTTGAAAAGACACTCCTGCAGCAACTCCTCTGGACTACAAAAATACTCGGCCACTGGAATGTAAAGGCTAGTTTTCCTTTATTCGTTTGGTGGGTTCAGGTTGGACGCAGCAGAAGCGACTGAGCTGCTGTGGGTGGCGGCGCAGCAGCGGTGACCGTGGCGGCCCGTCCAAACCAATCAGTGTTAAGTTATGTTTGTGAGGCCCGTCGTCAAAGGAGATCACTTTTGATGCCACTTCTTCTTCTTTTTTTTTTTAACTTTATTTAAAAAGTACCCTGTTTGTATGACTCAGAAACACCAGCTCAAGACACTTCCCTATGTACCTTTATGCTCGGTTGGAATCTCAGTGCATGCAAAAACTCCTTGTATAAAGACTGGGCGGGCTTGTGATGGCCTTAGTGTGTGGAAATCGGTGTGATTGTGTTTCTAGACGGTTGTTGTCCGTGTCAGAGGTGGAGGTCTGGATTCCTGGATGAAAGATGGACTCACCTCTGTTGTGTTCAGATGCTTATTGAACATTCACTTCATGCAGTTCCAAACGCAGAGGGCGATCACAGATGTGGAAACGGAGGTCGGGTGTTTTCAAAAGTAATTTAAAAAAGATAATAAATTGATATTAACACAGTAAAACGTCTCTGTTTGTTGTGTTTCTCTTCATATTTGAAAATGTCCACTCGATTCAGAATTGATATGAATGAAATCAAAGATCTAGATTAACCCTTATGTTGCGTTTGGGTCAAAATTGACCCATTTCCACACTTGAAAACGGGTCTGCCAGACCTGTTTTCAAAATGTTGATTTTGATTATCCTTTACATAAAGTGAGATCAAATTTGAGATGTAACATTGATGTTTAAGTGTAAACTCAGACGGAAATGTATATGAAAAATGTCTGCTTCTTCACTTTCTATGCAGTAAAACTGAAACTTTTTGAAAAATTGTCCATGTTAACAATAAAACACACACACACATATATATAACGTTTTAAGCAACTCTTTGATAGTGAAGAATTAGCCTTTAATCTAGCTTAATTCACAAAACAAAAAACAACTGTCAGTCAAAATATGTAGAATAGAAAATGAAAAGTCAAATAAAAAGCTTTTTTTAATTCAAAATTTTAATGGACAATAAATTTGTGGTTTATTTTCTCCATCCTCACCATGGTGGAGTTTTTTGCAGCAAGTTTTTTTTTTTTTTTTTTGCTGCAAATATTTACCAAGACTGCTAATGTATTAATTGCATTTTTAAGCATTTTAATTCAGCTCCACTTCATCTATCTTTCATTATTTTTAAATGTTGTTCGCTTCTGTATGAATGTGCAATTAGCTTGAATATTATTATGACTTTTTTAAAGTTTTTTTTTCTTTTTTTTAAACATTTTTGTTGCCTTCAGGTGCTTTATTGCTGAATCTGCCGCTCTGACGTCACTTTTGTGAGCTGGATGGGAGGAGCCAATCACACCGCCCTTTAAGATGCTTCTGTCACTCCCGTCTTCAACATTCATTAAAAAAAATAATAAAAATATACAATCACAAATTATTAAAAACAATTGGACAAATAGAATTTTTGAATGTTACCATTTCTAAAATTAGCAGATCCTTGTTTTAATTTTCTTTTTTTTATTTCATTGTTTAATGCTGGGCTTATTCCTTTGTTATAATTTATTAATAAACTTTTTATGCGTTGATTTATTTAAATAAAATGTTTTAAGATATGAGTATAATGTATTTTAAATCTCAAAAAATAGTGACTCGTTCCGGATATTGTTGTTTTCCCCGTTACAGACACATTTGGTTTGACCCAATGACTGCATATATTTATATATAGCTCTCATATGCAGTCAATGGTTTGACCCGTTTGACCCCTCCTCCCCTCGCCCACCCACGCACGAGCGAGGCCTGGCCTCCAAAGGGGAGGAGACAAAACCGGGGGAGGATTTTACGTCGGCCAAAAATTCCAGGAGTGAAGCGGAGGCGAGCGGAAATGAGGGGGGTGTCCAAAGAGGAAATCCCATCCCTTTAAGAGCAAGTGGGACATAGCGGTGCGAAAAGGAGAGGAGGGGGAGAAGAAAGAGGAATTAAAAAAGAAAAGGAAGAAAGAGACAGGGAGGGAGGAGGGAGAGCGGGCGATAAAAAAAGAAAGATGACATCCTCGCGGCTGAACGGCCGAGGTGGAGCGATAGGCTGCGGCCCGGCGAGAGCGCCGCTCGCCGGGGTCAGGGCTTGAATCCAACATCGAGGCTTCGACAAACACCCGATTGGCCTGTTGTGGGGGGAAATCGGGGGAGAAAAAAATCACAAATTAAAGCAAAGCATGACCTGCTGTGCTGCCAGAATCGTCTATTTTAACTCATATTCGCTTTTTTTCGTGCGAAAAAAAGCATTTATTCCGCGTAGGTTTGTTTGGTGTGTTGCTAAAGTGTGAACCCGTAGTTCGGTTGGAATTTGAGTTTTTGACAGAAGTTTAGCGGCTTGCTAGCTCGTTTGGCTCCATTTGGGGTTTAAATGAATTAAAGTTAGGAGCCAAAGTGCGGGAAAAAACAGACGCTTCGTGGGCTCGGCCTGCTCCACCGCTGCCCGTGTGCTGCAGCCTGCTTCAGTCAACAGCTGCGTGCGTTTTAATTAAGGCGACGTCAACGACGAGAGAGGAAAAAAACACACATTAGCATGCGGCTTTATTCGCGTTTCTGTTAGAATCCCGGAGCCTGTCGTCCCTCCTGCTGGACAGGCTAGCGTTAGCACCCCTGAAGGACACATCCAAACCATGCAAAAGCTCCCCGATCTCAATCAGGAGTTGACTTCATAATCTCCATCGCTGTAGCTCAAAATGGATGCTGCTTGGAGCAATTTTCTCTTCCAGGTAGGCTTTGTTTTTTTGAGAATCGTTTTTGTCCTCCTTTGATCTGACTTTTCCTCCTCTCAGGCCTTCTTCGGTGCTTTCTATTCTACAGCATCTTGCGCTGCCACCTCGACAAGATAATGCTGTGTGACTTGTGTTTACATTTGGTGATGGCCTTCTTGCTTCTCCAGAGTACTCCCACCCAAAACCAAGTGGAGGGGAGCCTCCAATCGGAGCTCATGCAAGTGCACACGAGCTCTCCCCAGACCCCACCCACAGAGCACATAGCACAGCCTCCTTCAACGGTGGACACCACCGCTCTCAGTGAGGAGCCCCTGCCCGGTGAGAAACACAGCACCTCCTCTGCACACCTGAGGAGCATCACCTGCTTTCTGTTAGGTGGAGCTAATGAAGATGGAGGAAGTGGAGATGAATTAAAATGCTTAAATTAAAAATATTTAGCATTTAAAGTAGTCCTGCCACAAACGATTATTTTAATAGTCGACTAATCACTGATTATTTTTCCGATTAGTCGACTAATCGGGTCATAAGCAAACTGGATGTAAAGCACAAATCTTAACCATCATTAGCTTTAAACTAACTAACCAGCTAAAAATTAGCTAAATGCCAAATTAGCATAAAAAAACTGAAAAAAGTTAGCCAAAACAGCTAGCATGCATCTGAAATATTTGCTAAACTCCAATATAGCCTAAAAAAAAGCCATAATTAGCCAAAAATAGCTAGCATGCCGCTGAAATATTAGCTAAACTCCAAAGTAGCCTAAAAAAACATAATAAATGCCAAAATAATCCAAAAAGCTAGCAGAATGCCATTATAACTTTACTACACTTTGACTCCATATAATATAAAGTAACGACTAATCGACTATTAAATTAGTCATAGACCATTTTAATAGTCGATTAGTCGACTAATCGTGGCAGTCTTAATTTAAAGACTCACACTAATGAAAAATGTGACATTTATCTCAAGAAAAACAAGCTTAAAATATCATTTTTGAGTATTTCTTATATAAATTGTTGTGAATCTGGAGCTAATTGGAAAAAAAATGCCATCTAAACTGTACAGCTGTGATAGTGCTCGCCATTTTTGTTGCACCAATAACGTTAGGTTGGCATTGTGAGAGGATGTAAGATAACAGGAGATGGGAAACAAAGGGATGATGGGAAATGGGGGAAGGCTCACTCCTCGTCAACGGTTTGGTCCACAACTGGTTTCTAATAAACTCCTGCAGAAACTATGTCCTTAACAAAACTTTGACACATCTATTTAATGTATTAATTTAATCGTTCAAATTGTATTAATTTCTGGAAATGACTAGTTTTTTTTTTTTATTTTCACAAAAATGTTACATTGTTTGAGCATTTTTTATTGTTCAAACAGCCAAAACACATTTTACCAGATTTATGCAAATTTATGGTTTGATCTCATTCAACGTAAATGTTTTTTTGTTTAATTTCTTTGTTCTAAATTTTACTTTTGGATAGTTACAAAATGAGTTGATTAAAAAACATGTAATTATTAGAAATAGTTTTTAGCGCTTATATATCTTTAAATGAAAAAAGTTAAATTTGAAACCAACAGACCAACCGATAGATTTTTGGTTTTTAAAAATTAAACCTTTTAATACTTAAAATTTAATTATAATAGTTTTATTGCTTATTTAAAAGACCCACAGCGATGTAATCCAAAACATTCACACTGCTTTTTAAAATTAGGATTATGATGTTTTTAGCCAAAATAAAAAAAAAATGTTTTCTATGATATAGTTTTTACCTCTTGTGCTAACTTGTGCACACCAAATGTTAACTTGTGCCCCCAAATTAGTATTTTGTGTCAACTTGTGCACACAAAATTCAAGTAAAATGCATATTTGTGGCTACAAAATAGCAATTTGTGTCCACAGAATGCTAATTTGCTCAAAAGTTTTTTGTTAATGTCATCTCCAGTGCTCCGTAAGCTTTGAATATAATTGTTTAATTATATTTATCTGACATTTTGGGTTTTTTATTTTTGCTGAATAACAGTTTATACACTGTATAGTCATTTAAAATAAAGCATATGTCTGTTTTATCATTTGTGGTTTATATCAGACCTGTTTACATTTTGAATTACATAACTAAGGAAAATATGTATATATTTTTTTAAATAAAACTGAATTTGCTGTTTTAATTTTTAACATTTGGTTTTTTTTTTTACACTTTTTTCTGTGACAACTGACTTAGAAAGTGGCTTACAGGAAATCTCTTAATAATAAACGTCTCTGTCTTCCTCCCCTGGTCCCGTCAGTTCCGGTGAAACCAGTCTCCCGGACGGCCCGCGCGCAACACATCTGTGCCATCTGCAACAAGCAGTTCAAGAACAACTACAACCTGCGGCGGCACCAGTCGGTCCACACTGGGGTACGCATGAAGGACAGGGCCAGAGAGCAGGCGGAGGGAGCAAAGAAGGGTGCAGCCGGCCAGGTGGGGGTGGTGGCGGCCCTGCCGGTGCTGTCGGTGGGGGCCGGAGGGAGGGCGGAGAGGCCCGCTGTTCCCCTCTCACTGCTGCACCTCTCCGTGCCTCCCCCTCTCGCCCCTCCCGGCGTGCTCGCGGGCGCCCAGCAGACTCCCCTGGGTGGTCAGGATGGTGAAGGGATTGCCATGGCAAACGTAATGGCTAGTGTTAACCCTCATGCTCCGCCTCCTGCTGCTGTCGTCATGGCCACAGGGGCGACAGTACAGGTGGGTCAGGGCCTTGTGGAGACGGCTGTTGTCGAGCCCAAACCTTCAAGCACGCTGTTTCTTAAGCTGAGCCCTCAAAGTGTCCGATTTTTAACATTTTGCCACAATTTTCATGAACGCAGATCTATTTAGGGACCAGACGCTTTTATTGGAGTTTGATGCTGGTCCCCGGTTTAAGAAACACTGTGCTAGAAGCCCCCCGCGCTCCCCTGCATGTTCTCTGTAATCCGAACTGTGTGAGCAGGAATCCATTCTCAAACAGATCGATGATGCCGTCGTCTGTGTGTCCTTGCATGATTTCAACAGGAGACGCGATTACGTCGCCGTAGCTCTTGATAGTGTCAGTAGAAGCAGAGATGACTTCACCTCTGAACTCCCTAGCAGGTTCATCAGCTTGTTTTTTCTGCCTCAGCGGCCCGCAAACCCCAACCCCAACCCGGTGAAGAAGAACCACGCCTGCGAGACGTGCGGCAAGGCCTTCCGGGACGTGTACCACCTCAACCGCCACCGCCTGTCCCACTCGGACGAGAAGCCGTTCTCCTGTCCCATCTGCCAGCAGCGCTTCAAGAGGAAGGACCGCATGAGCCACCACGTGCGCTCCCACCAGGGCGGCGTGGAGAAGCCCTACATCTGCCCCCACTGTGGCAAGGCTTTTTCCAGGTGATCCCGCGGATCCAGTGGGTGGGGCGGAGGCTGTTCTCTGTTCTGACGTGTTCTCTCCTGTCTCTTTATTTTAAGGCCCGACCATCTCAACAGTCATGTCAGACAGGTGCACTCCTCAGAGCGACCCTTTAAGTGCCCCGTATGTACACATTTTTATACATTTCTTTTAACTTTTATAACCCTTTAACATTGGAGCTCCGATGTTTATGTTCTTTAAATTACTGTAAATTTTTTATTTGTTAACACAATCAACATAATTCCAGTAGATTTTGAAGGAAAAAAGCGGCATTAAGCTAATATTTCAGCTATATGCTGGCTGTTTTGGCTAATTAATGCTTATTTTAAATATTGTTTAGGCTTTTTGGAATTAAGTTAATATTTACATGTAAGCTTTTTTCCAGTTTTTTGGCTATTTTGGAGTTTAGCTAATATTTCAGCGACATGCTAAATGTTTTAGCTATTTTTTTTTTTTTTTTAGGTTTTTAGACCTTTTTGAGTTTGGCTAATATTTCAGCGATATGCTAGCTGTTTTGGCTAATTTAGGTTTGTTTAAAAAAATAGGCTTTTTGGAGTTAGGTTAATATTTACACGTGAGCTGTTTTGGCTAATTTAGGCTTTTTTTTTACAGTTTTTAGGCTATTTTGGAGTTTAGCTAATATTTCAATTACCTGCTAAATGTTTTAGCTAATTTAGGCTTTTTTTTTAAAGTTTTTTAGGCTGTTTGGAGTTGGGCTAATATTTCAATGACATGCTAGCTGTTTTGGCTAATTTAGGCTTATTTTAAATATTGTTAAGGCTTTTTGGAGTTTAGCTAATGTTTCAGCTACATGCTAGCTGTTTTGGCTAATTGAGGGTTATTTTTTTGTTTGTTTTTTAGGCTGTTTTTGAGTTAAGCTAATATTTCAGGTACATGCCAACTATTTTGCTTTTTTCATATTTTTAGGCTATTTTGGGGTTTAGGTAATGTTTTAGCTACATGCTAGCTGTTTGGAGTTAAGCTAATATTTCAGGTACATGCTAACTGTTTTGGCTAATGTAGGCTTTCTTTGAACGTTTTTTTTAGGGTTTTTGGAGTTGGGCTAATATTTACATCTAAGCTGTTTTGGCTAATTTAGCCTTTTTTTGTTTTTCAGGCTATTCTAACATTAAGCTATTTCTTCAGCTACATGCTAGCTGACTAACTTAGGTTTTTTTGTTTAAATTTTTTAGGATAATTTGGCATTTAGATAATGTTTTAGCTGGCTATCAGCTTCAGCGTTTTCTGCTATTAGCTTCTGTGATTTAGATGTCAGCTCCAATGTTTTTAGCTAGTAATTTCTAAATTTTCAGCTATCATCACTAGCATCTTCAGTGGCCAAATTCATCTTACAGCATTCACACTAGTATTATCGCAGGTAATGCTATATCTCTAGTTAATAATTATGTTAAAAAGTTACGGTTTTAAAGTTTTAAAAATTTCGTTTCAGAGTGTTTAATAAATGTTTATCCTGTTCGGCCCTCAACCTAAGGTGTGTTTTGGATTTTGGCCCCTTGTGCGATTGAGTTTGACACCCCTGACCCCTGTGTTTAATCAGGTTTGGCTGTAGAAGAACTTTCCTATTTTCTTTGGTTTTCTCTTCCATCAGACCTGCGAGTCCAGCTTTGCCACCAAGGATCGGCTGCGCGCGCACATGATCCGGCACGAGGAGAAGGTGCCGTGCCACATCTGCGGGAAGCTGCTGTCGGCCGCGTACATCACCGACCACATGAGGGTGCACAACCAGTCGCAGCACCACGTCTGCCACCTCTGCAACCGCAGTAAGCACAACCTGGGGAAGATGGGTGGATCTTAAAAGAGCCCGGCCACCATCATGCTGCATTCAAACGGGACGCAATTCACACATCAAATTTGCGTCTGCCGCCTTTCTTTTGACGGGCGCCAAATTTCCTGCTCAATAGCTCAACTCCCCAGCTGTGGAGCAAACGCCAAAGTTTTTCTGGACATCATTCGTTGCCATGGACAACATGAATGAGCAAGTAGCCCCAGCAGGTTAAGAGAAAATGGTCCGTTATAGAAAGTGGCTGTTATCAGTCAGTAACAGGCTTCACTTTATCTTCTTCTTTTGTTGGATTATCTCATGAAGGGGGCGGGGCCTTTCGTTTGAGCGCACACTTTCCTAATTAACCCTTCTTTCTGCTCCTCAGGCTTCACCACCCTGACGTACCTCCGCGTTCACGCCCAGAAGCACCACGGCCAGGAGTGGAAGGAGAGCCCAGGAGGCTTTGGCGGTGCGGCCTCTGGCAGCGTCCTCGTCTGCCACCTGTGCGGCGTCCACTGCAAGACGCCAACCCAACTCCAGGGCCACATGGGCACCCACGGCAACAACCAGGGGGCGCCCAGCCCCGTCACCTCCAACGTGGCCGCCAGCAGCTCCGTCTCCCTTAGCAACATGGTGACGGCTCCCACTGTGTACGTGACGGGTAACACGGTGGTGGACCTGCTGGTGACAGACTGCTCTAGCATCGCCGCGCCGCAGACCCACAGTTAGCGGCAGACTGTCCGAGCAGAGACCAGAGGAGGGTGAAGTCACTCATAGATGACGCCATTTTCCCACATATTTTATAGGTAAAGTTAGGTCTAACTGTGCTGGAGCGCTGGCCTCAGAGGAAATAGCATTTAAGGACACTAACGTGGATGTCCAGATGTCCGACGAAGGCGTGGTTTCTAGAGAATGCATCCCTCTTCTCTCTCTCTCCCTCTCTGTCTTACCTTCAGCTCTTTCGGCAACAGCTGCTCTCCGCAAGTGCACCAAGTACTGTATATCTCACACCAGCTCTGATCTTTACCTCCATTTTTGCAGCAAAGAAGGCGTTGGAGAAATTGCAGGGAGGGACAAAAGAGAAAATCAAAGAGGAAGTTGTTGGACGTTAGGAACCTCCTGCATGATTTCTTTTTTTTTTAATTTTTTTTTTTTATGAAAGCTCGTAGGTCGTTGCATTAAAAGGTACAGAAGCGTACGAAGAGTTGAGTTCAGGAGCGTCAAGCACCTTAAATCGTTGTTACATTCACTAAGTTTTCTTGGATTGTCTTGCTCTAAAAGTCTTCCTCTCTGGCCTTTTTTTTTTTTTTTAAGTAAAAAAACAAAAGGAAAAATCAAGCTTCTGACATGGCGAATCTTGCACCCGAGTACTACCTTTTGCATGAAAACGAACTAGCTCTGTCATGCTTACTGTTAGGGAACTGTCACCAGGAAAGAGAAAAAATAACAGTTCCACTAAGATAGTTAGTTGTAAACAATACTATTTATGAAAGTGTTGATTTTTGCCATTCATTTGACTGTGACCATCATCGCCATAGTCCTTTTGTTTCGTCTTTGTAGCCATTTAATTCAGTGTATAGCACACGTCATCATCATGAACTTTCACCTTTTGACTTTTTAGTTGTGTGGCATTGAAAGGGCTTTTAAAGTCAGGAAACCGGTGATTTTTAGGAATCGGCGACGCCGTTCAGTATGCTGTAAAACAAACCCTGGTTTTGTACTGGAGTGCTTCTTTCCTGTTGTGTGTTAATACTTTCACATTTTTAGGGTTGTAGTATTTTTCCCCCCTTTTTTCTTTGTATTTCATGTTGAGAAAACTTGTGGTTTATTACAGATTAATTTTAGGTTTTCTACATTACACGCAAAAAAAAAAATACCTCTTCTCTAGGATTCTGTACAGCTCTTATGATACATCTTAATGCCTTATCGTACTCGACTGCATTTTAATTCTTTTATGATAAAAAAATATTTCAAATCTTAGTCACGGATTCATTAAGAATATTAATGGGATGTATTTATATTTATATTTTTATATTTCTCAACAGTATGCATGTCTAAAAGGTGGTTAGAGGAAAAAAAATAATGATGCTTACTACAGTCATAAATATTTTTTTTTTTGTAGATGAAGTAGATAACATGTTCTTATTTTGTAATTTTGAAAATTTAAAGTAAAAAGAGCGAACAGAAAATGGTGTGTGTTTATCTTTGTATAAATAAAACTGATGATTGAATAGAGATGTGACAAATATTAATATATATTTAATTTTAATTGAGTGCTAAGTATCACTTAAGATTCCATCATGAAATTTCATAAAAGGTTAAAATGTTGACTGATAATCTCTGATAGCTCCATACCTGTTCTGGTACTGAGATACACTTTAAGTATCAAAAAATGCTGCATTTTTTATATTTCACACTATTTTTAGAGCAGAACAGAAAGTGCAAAACAATGTACAAGAAATGTTTTTATTTTTATGTTTGTGTTGAATAAAACGGCCATCATTTTGTTTAGAAAGATTTAAATTTAATTTAAAAAATGTTAAATATTAATTAGGAAAATTGAAGTCTGTCTCTGAAAAACCTTGTAACTCATGGTTTTTAATTGGAAATTGAAAAAAAATAACATGTATTGGAAAACCTGAAAATAATTTTCAAAAAATAAATGAAAGAAAAGCCAAAGTTAAAACAGAAAAACAAAACAAGAATGGAAGTCAGAAAAATTACAACAAAAAAAGTGAAAAAAAATAGGTTTAAATTGTAGTTCCTTCAGATAAAAAGCTTATATGAGTGTTTTTTTTTTTTTTTTACAAAACCCTCAGGTTTTTAAACAAAGCCTGGGGTCTTAATGGGCTAAAAGCATCCTATATTACGCAAGCAGGCCATAAAGCTGAGTGTAGTTCTCTTTTAATGTCTGCTTTCTTTATTCTAAAGGCCAATGGGGTTTTTTCACTTAAAACCTTTTCATGGGTTTTGTATGGATAAGACAGAGAGGCTTCTCTTCCATACGTGAGTCGATGACCACTCAGACATCACACGATATGGAAATAGAGCCTCATCTTTTTTTTCTAAAAGTTTCAAAATCCTGTAAATCCTAAAATTACTTTTAATTTATGAAGCATTTTTTAAAACTCGCTTTATTTGGTGTTTGTATATTAATTAAATTAGTAAAATATTTAATTTTATTTATTGAATATTTAGGTTATTTTAAATAACATTTTATGACAAGCATTTTAAAATGAAGGCAAAAGGATTAAGACAGCTAAAATAAAACAATAAAAATATTGACTTTTTTGTTTGAATTCTGACATTAAAAGATTAAATTATTCTGAAAATATACTTAAAATTGTAGGATTTAGGTTAGAACCTAAGATTTGTGTAAGAATTTTAGGATTAGGATAAAAAAAACTGTTCAAATTTGAGAACCGTGATTATTTTTCATTAAAGGAAAAATGATATGGGATGTATCACAAACCAACACATTTCTGCTGTAACATCATAGTTATCCATTCTTATGGATTAAAGTTAAAATAAAAGTTAAGTGTAGTTCAAGTTTACTTAGTCTTTACTTAAAAGTAAGGCAAAATACTTTAAATTTACTTAGTTTATATTATCTTAAAATGTTTCAATTTAGTCTAAAGAAGTATTCAGTTAATTTCCTACACTACACATACATGATCTTTTTTAAACTTGCTGTATTTATACTCAAGTATACTACATAAAACAAACTCAACTTTTGCTAAATATGACAGAATTTCATGATTAACAAAATTTTAACATAGGAGAAACCTTTGTGATGAAAGTTAGAATATTTTTAGGGGTGTAACGATTCATTTTAACGATTCATATCATTTATGGTTGTTGATACGATTCACAGTATTTTGAACAATCCGATTCACTGACCTAAAATCGATCCAGGACATGTTTAGCCAAAAATTCAACCTGTGTGACTTTAGAGATAAATACCTGGTACTGAACACTGTAGGTGATGTTTTCCAGATTCTTTGTATTTCTTAAAGGATAATCAAGATTAAATTAAATATGTGTACAAACAAACAAATAAGCAAGAAATAATGGCAAATCCATTCATATTTTAGTTTCGCAGGTTTAGCGAACTGTTGTTTTTCCACATCAAAATGATACAATCTGAACATTATTAGTCTTTGTAAAATTTGAAGGTTTTTGCTGCACTGCTATTTTTTTAAATATAGATTATGATAGATTTATTTTATTTTGAAATTATATTATAATGACGTGGATTCGATTAACAACTTGTCTGAAACAGATCAATCTGGTTGGATTGTAGAAATCGATTTTTTTATTTATTTATTACACCCTAGAAATTTACTAAAAAATTTGGAGAGTAGGAAATATCAATTGCAACTCTTGGAATTCTGGGATTGAAATAGGATTTCTAATAGTAAAATTATAAATAAATCTGATTAATAACATTAAAGTTGGAATTCTGAGGGTTGATTTAGTATTCTAAAAAATAAAGTTGCAAATTCTGGTGCAAGATTTAATTTTTTCAAGAAAAATGCTACATTTTTTGAAATAAATGTCTCGTATCCAAGTTTGATTTTCTCCTCCTATAAAGCACTCCCTTAATTAGAGGATTTAGCTGCAGTGGCAATAATTCAATACACTGAAATCAAACTTCTTTGTAAATCAAGTGTTGCAGAAAGCACTCACTAAAATTAAATGTTTGAGTAATGGCTGGTTTTATGTGTGGCTGATTTAAATAGACACATTTTAGAATGAAAACACTGATTACATCTTTTTAAAAAATGGAAGAATTTGGACGTCAAATACTAAATTTGATGCAAAGCTGTGACTGGTGCACGTTTCTCAGTCATAACACGAGCTGGTGGTGGTGCTGCTGCGTGGACCTGTAGGAAGCAGCTGGCGCAGCAGTACACAGTGTTGAGTCAACGTTACATCTGGGAGGCTAAAGCGGCGGCATCTCTGGTGCACCGAGGCGAGACGGAAAGGATGACATAGCGGCACAATCGGCTACCGTTAACATCTGGATCAGCTCCCCTCGTTATTACTAGTTTCGCTTGTTTTTTTGTTGTCCCCCCTTTTAAACAGTTAGATAACTTGTTCTCTTTTACGTCAGCTGGGTCACCGATGCTCTCCGCGAGCACCTCTCACGCGGATTTTGATCAAAGTTGCTGCAAGCTAGCTTTAGCTCGCTGCTGCTAACCTTCAAGCGGTGAAGTGGCCAAACAAACATGCGGATCATCGAGGCCGAGACCCCTGGGATATCCTTAAACGCTTCCCGCAGGACACGACTTTCGACTGGCCGCTGACTGGATTCTACAGAGCCGCTGTGTAAGCATCGCATCATGTCTCTCGAACATGTGCAAACTCCTGCTAGCCGCGCTGACGAGATCGGGTAGCTAATGCTAAGTGCTAAAAACAAATGATAAGCTAACAAAAACAGTTAAACGTTAACGCGTTGCCCTCGTTAATAACAAACAATTAGCCTCTCGTTTGTTAATATTTTAGGGTGTCATCACTCTACTTGTTGTGGTTTTGTGTTATTTTGTTGTCTCGGTTGTGGTTAAGTAAGCTCCCAAGTGCATGTTTAGCTTATGCTAACGCTGTTAGCGACATTGTTAGCAAGCGATATGTGAGCTACACTTGGAGCCCAGAAAGACGAAGGGTGGTATATGTTAGTGAGCTGCACACATGCTGGCGACTGTCTGGCTCGGATTTTCTCCTCCTATCACTCATACTTGACTATTAATTTTGTTCCAAGAATGTATTTGTAGCCGCCTTGTGCCAGTTAGCTAAAATATTTAGCTTGTTTTGTTGAACTCTTATAAGCAGAATTTTAGGTTTTGTGTTTGTCAAGTGTTTGCTCTAGCACAATTTAGGGGGAAAAATATGTGTAGGGTTTTAAAGTTTATCTAACATTAGAGTCATTTTGCGCATTTTTAATTATTTTTGTCGGAAGCTACTATCCACCCGGTAACCTCTAATGCAGGTGACATTGTTTAACGTTGTTGCCACGAGCGATGAGGTCGAGCTGCCTGTGCGATGTCGATATTTTTCCACGTTGTCAAATAGCGCATTGCGTATTTTCTTGCTAATAGATTTTAAGTTGTTAATCAAAGCGCTTAGTCGAGTGTAAAACAACTGCGAAGCTTGCACACATGTTTGACTTAAGGAATGAATGAGCAGGAGGTTCGTGCTGCTGGCAGCGGATGGAAAAAGCATGTAAGGCCTGATGGGCAGTTAGTCATTGTTTCCCATTTTTTTAAAAAAACATGTCACAAGTTTTTTGGACTTAAACTTTAAAATATATGCTGAATCCTAGCTCCAATTGTGCGTGAACAAATGTGTATAAAGTGCTTTGTCACATTTCTTAAAGGTGTTATTAATCTATACTTCCGGTAATAAATGTAACCCTACTTCCGGTTTTAAAAAGTAACCATAACATTAATTTTATTTTGAAACCCTATCAAAATATTACAATATGTCGAACATTTAAATGCTACTTTTTACTTAAATTAATTAATTTAGTTTAAATTTTACAAGTCAGAAGCTTAAAGTACCACTCAAACTATATGTTTTCTTTTTTTTAATTGTTCCCAGTTATTGTTTAATTATGGTTAGGCAATTTTTAGCCCAAATCAAAAAAGTATGTCGTTTTTAATAATACATTTTCTGCACATCAGCAGGAGCTCATTAGAAATTCACCTGTAGGTAGTGGGCGGGAGTGTTGGCATGGAAGTATCCTTCCTTAAAATCCCAGCATTCCTTTGTTTACACGCTCTCCCGCTAGCTTACAGTCCCTCACAACCCTAAGCTAACATTAGCATATGAAAAAAATAACATCGCTATGCAGCCTTAAAGTTTTGAGCCAGATGGAAGCTCAGACAAGGAAAACGAGGACAATAACGGATTTATTCGTCGATCATTGGATGCTTCAGAATTGGAGCGGAGAAGGGAGACTGACCCGCCCATGAAAGATACTGCATCACAAATACGAGTTTTTTTCAAACCACTCATTTATTTTTGCTCCTGATCCATTACGATTTGAATAAAGAAATACTCAGAAATGCTTTTTTAATCATAAATTCTTTTGTGTCTTCCATCATGACAAACATGCTACAAGAATATAATAAAAACATTAGAAATAGGATTTTCATTGGGTCTTTAAATATATTTTTTTTCCCCATGTCCCTTTGCAGAAAATCTAGAGTCATGTCAAGTGTTGAGAGGAGATAGTGCTCATATGTCGTTATCTCAAAAGGTGCAGCTAAAACAAAACACCAGGGAGTTGTCAGTGGTGAGTTTGTTGCCCGTTTTCATTCCCTCCACCTCAATGTGTGTGTTTTGTTTTTTGTTCCAGAGAGGACGGAGAGCGACGGATCTCATCGACCAGATTGCCTGCTGAACTTTTTGCCTGTCAGACAGATTGCAAGGGACCATGCTGATCATCTTGGCTGCTGGGTCTGTGTTCTTCCCGGGCCTTTTCCTTCTGTCCAAACAATGCTTGAAGTCCATCCCGGCGCTGAGATGGAGCGAAGGAGATGCAGTCATAGTGTCAGCCAGGTTAGACCTTCCAAAGCCGTGTTTTGTGGAATCACGAATGTCTTGTAACAATAACACCTGTAAAAGTAGATGTGAGCTCAGGTTTTTCTCATTTCAAATGTTCTTGAATTTTAGGTTAGTGTCATCGATTCAAGCAGTCATGGCCTCCTCAGCTGGATACATCATTGCTTCCTCCTGCAAGGACATCATTGAGGACCAGTAAGTTCTTCTGCTAGTTACCCATTTTAAGGATTTTTGGTACATAAGATTTAAAAAAAATACATATTTTTGCATACATAAAATAATCAAAGCACTAAAAAATCCCCAGATTATCAGTTCTTTTGACCCTATGTATTTACAGTTTTTTAGGGCCATTAATCAATTAAAAATTAGCGAATTTATCACAAACTTGGGGCAAAATTAATCGCAATTAATTGTGATTTATTTATTTTTATTTACAGTATTTTCCGATCACTTATTATTTGCGAATAATCACAAAATTAAATTTATATGGCATGACAACGTGCCAGATCATGGATCAAATAGTCCGCTTTTTGTGAAAAGGCGATTTAAAACAAAAAAAAATAACAGATTATTTATTTATTTTGTAAATAACCATGGTATAAGTGGGAAAAGAACCCAATGAAGTGTTTTAATGCACGCTGTGTTGACATTTTTAGCTCACTTTTGTTTCATTTCCTCCTTTCTTTTTAACATCTCAATCTGTGATTTTACATAAAAGCTTTTTTTTCTTGCAGGCACTGGCTCACCAGCAGTTACATCATGTTCGCTGTCCCCTACTTCGTGTACGACATCTACGCAATGTTCATGTGCTACTGGTACAAGCTGCGGGTCAAAGGGCACGAGGAGGCCGCGGCGGCGCCCCAGCACATGCGCTCGGCGCTGGCTAGCTACCTGCGCCGCGAGTTCCTCATGGTCCTGCACCACGTTGTCATGGTCACCGTCTGCTTCCCGGTCTCTGTGGTAAATGTCGCTTCTCGTCTTTTGAACTTAAAACGAAAGAAATACATCTTGTTAAGCAAAAACACGAGCTTATTTTAAAATAATTATCCTTTTTCTGTCCAGTTTTGGCGACAAGGAAAGGGGGATTATTTCCAAGGTATAATGTTTATGGCTGAGCTCAGCACTCCATCTGTCTGCTTAGGAAAAATACTCATCCAGGTAAGTGTTTTTTTTTGTAACATTTCTGTGCTTTAATTTAATTGCATGGCCATCCTTCTCACTAAACGTCTTCTTCACTCTCTTCCCTTCTTTTCGACACACTGAAGAATTTATTTCTGATCCTTCCAGGCAGAACACAACCTCCAGTTAGCTCTGAGTGCAACCGCAGGCTTTAATTGGTAATACGGTAGACTTAAACGCAGCTTCAAACCTTGTATTTGTTGAGTGTTCCGGCGTCGGGGGTGAAGGCTGCCTCTGCTTGTGTAACAGCAAACATCTGTTAGCCTCTGAATCCAGTCTCCTGCTTTAAGCCTGGATATACGCAGCATCCGCGTGTCCTTCTGTCCTCTGCCTGTTAGCGTCCTGCCTCTTCCTAGCTGTGGATGTGGCCACTTAATAAACAACTGTGACCTTTTAGACTCCCCTACTCCCAATGAGATCGAAAAAGAATAGTTTTTATTGATGTTTAAGAGGAATTTACCAGAGTGAAATGGGACACATTATCCTGCTGCTTCCTCTAGAAATAAATATTTATTTAACTGAACTTGTTAGCCCCCCATAGTTGGTGTTTGTAGTCAGTATGAACCAGAAGTCTGCAACCTGAGGCTCCGGGGACTTTCCAATGTGGCTTTCTGGTTAAATAAAAATACACTTTTTAAAATTAAAAAGTAACTAAAGTAAAAAGAAAGTAAGTATTAAAGTAAATCAATCAAAAAAACTTCAACAGGCTTTTGACTACATTACCCATAATGCTCCGGCAATCCATCATGCAGTGCTTCTTTGTAGTTTAACAAAATCAAACTAAAACATTTTGTCAAATTTCTGAACCACTGAAAACCGATTCAGTCAGTAAACACAACCAACACTCAAACTTAAGGTGGACCAAACTAAAAGGTGGATTTTCTGAATTAATAAAAAAAATACATGGAACTTTTGGTCCAAAAAAATAATAATTGTCACGCATTTAGCTCTGATTTAAATTTGGTTAATTAGGTTTAGATATTTCTGCCTGAGATTCATCACAAGCAGTAAGATGAACAGTTTTATTATTGATTTTTATTTTAAATAACTACAGATATTACACTACCTAATACTACATTTGCTGAATTTAGATGATCATGTGTGAAGCAGGATGTCTTTTATTTTAAAGAAGTCATGTGAACCTATTCATACCAGGTCATATTTAGAAAAAATACAAATGTTTCTGTTTTTTAATGCCAAAAAACACTATATTATTAATATTTATAATAATAGCATCATGTACATAAATCTAAAGCAGCGTCCTTTTTTTCTGAAGAGTGAACTAAGATTTTGTGGTCAGTTAGAAATGAACCCAAACGACTCTCTAAGGGTCAAAGGTTGCCGATCTACTGGTTTAGACCATCAACTGTATACAGAGAACTGGACTGAGTGAGCGTTCCAAACAGGAAGTACCTGCTGGTTCCTACAAGCCAAAAACCAATAGATTTCTATTAAGCCATAAACAACGAATTCTCAGTCAATAATAGAATAACCACTCCTGCCCTGCTACTTTTTTTTTTTTTTTAAACATAATCCTGATTTTTTTTTTCTGTAGTTCAAGTTATAAACTGACCAATCAGATATAGTATGTGTTAAAGTGTGTGTTTGTACGTCAGTTTCCCAGATTCTGCTTTTGTTTTATTTCATTTTTTATTCATTTATTTAAGTTTAATGGTAAAAATAGAACCAATAATTAAAAAAAACAAACTATAAACCGCTTGACAAACAAAAGGATGTTAATACGTCTCATAAATGAAAATGGTAGTTATACACATATTTAACAATAGACAGACAAAAAAAGAACAAAACGATCTTTAAATGAGCATCCATGTTATTTAAGTATATGTCCACATCTATATACATACATATTTATATTAAGTTTTTCATTTGGTTCATTGAACAACCTCAAAATTAAAAGTTGAGGTATTCTTTTACTCCATCTCTCATTAAAAATATCCGTCTCCATGCAAAGGGAATCGGTCAGTTTTTCTTTTTATTTTATTGTTTGTGCTTTTGATATTTTTGCACTTTATTGTGAAATTTTATTGCAGTTGCTAACAATACATAAAGTACATTTATTTGTTCTCTCCTGAAAATATCATTAGGTTTCACATCAAGAAGATGTACTGGCATTTCCTTTCCAAGCCCACTTTCAGGTGTTTAAATTTCATGGTTGCCATAGAAACGTCGACTCAGACCAATCACTGCTTCACTGATGATTTCTGGCTTGTCGGCGTCCATATCCCAATTAAATTTTGTTGGAGCCAAAAATAAACATTTTTTTTAAATCAGTGATGTCACGCTCCCTCTGTCCAGTTCTCATGTACAGTCAATGGTACACAGGCTGATTTAATGCGTAGAATAAATCATTTAACATAGTGAAAGATTAACATTCTCAGCTTTGACCCAACTGTGCTGCTTGCCTTTCTTTCTTTCTTCTCTCCTCTCCCAGTACAAACAGCAACACACTCTGCTGCACAAAGTGAATGGGGCTCTAATGCTGATCACTTTTTTCATCTTTCGAGTCCTACTCTTCCCTTACCTCTACTACGCCTATGGAAGGTATGTTTCCTTTTCCTTTCTGCCGCCGCGCCGCGGGTCAGAGCGTCTTGCATCCCGGTCTGTGACGCCCCCTCCCTCTGTGTGCAGGTACGCGTCCATCCCCTTCCACATGGTCCCGCTGTCGGTGCCCTGGCACTGTAACCTCGGCGCCGCGCTGCTCATGGCGCCCCAGCTCTACTGGTTCTCCCTGATTTGCCGGGGAGCCCTGCGGCTATTCCGAGGCACCTCCCGCTCCCAGAGGCCGACCCCGCCCGGCGACAAGGAGCTCCAGACAACGCACGGCAACACGCTGCCGCAGCCCGCCAACGGCTACAACGCGCGCTCGTCCGAGCCCGAGCTGGCCACCCACTGAGGGGGGGAGCTGGGGAGGGAGGGAGGGAGGGTGAATGTATCAGAGAGCGTTTGAGGAAAATAAAAAAAAAAAAGGAGGGAAACTTGAAACAAGTGGAGACGACGGCCTCAAACCCAGCTGAAGTATTCGCCGCCAGCCGGCGTGTGAACCAACGTGCGGCCGACCTCCGGGTACTTCAGCTCCGTTTCAGTATTCTTCGATGTCATCCGGCACTGTGACAGAAAGTAAGATGCACTGACCTGAGAGGAAACGGCTGGATGTACAGCGAGCGTAGACGGCTATTTCCCTCATGTAGATTACAGTCCTCTCAGCCTCACAGGAAGAGCAGGAACATAGGAATGTATTATATTGTATGTTAGTACGTTTGCTGTAGACGGAAGGTCCCATTCAGCTCAAACATGAAGAAGACCTTCAATTAAAAAACAGAAAAAAACAGAAAAAAAAGAAAACCCATCCCAGCTAAGCAGTATTTTGACTTGTTAGTGTTTATAATCTGTATCCTCAATGTAGTCACCGTCACTCGAACAAAAATGTAACCGACCTGCAGACATCTTTAGAAAGGGAGACAATGTCACGATACTGTTCTGCTGCCTTATCCTTCTCCCCCGGTTTTATTTATTTTATTTAATTTTTCTCTTTCAGCCGAAGAAAACAAAAACGCACGGCGTGATGGTTGTA
>NC_050530.1:8595298-8600385 GCF_002922805.2 Oryzias melastigma | reverse complement strand
AACAAGTGTTGCACAGTAGATCAACCAAACTTTAGTTTTCCAGCTTAGCGTATGCAAACTTTTTCCCAAAGGTTGTAGCAGTGGTTCTTCAGTGTAGATATCACTCCATTCCATTCACTTCTCCCCCCCTCTTTTTTGTTTGTTTGTTTGTTTGTTTGTTTTCATGCTGGGAAGTTCAGCACGGATGCTTTAAACCTCAAAAGTATTGGTTCTAAATTTCTAATATTTCACTTAAGCTGGACAGAAGTAAATTGGGAATGATTGTGCAGGACAGGGACGAGTTCTCTTGCTGCTAAAAAAAATAAAAAATTTTAAAAAAGTAGCTTTTTTTTTTGTTTAGGTTAAACATTTTAGTTTTTAATCATTAAACCTGCGTATTAGGAAGTGGATGAAATGCCTCGGTTCTTGTGCTGTTACGGTCCAAATTACTCATTTCTGTCATTTCATTTTTATTCGTCCTGGAAATAGAAAACGTGACAGGGTAACTGCACAAAAGCATCTGGGCATTTCAGAGAAAATATTCCTTCCCTGATTCCATAACCTCATAAGATACTGCTTCTTGACAATATTGAAACATTGGAACTGATGTACTGTATATTCCACAAAAAAATGCTTGTTATTTATTTGTAAGTATTTATTTATTTATTTGGTTTGTGGTTTTGAATGCATATTTATGCATACATATTATACTCTATGCTTCTGAGCCTTATGTGGAGGCTGTATTGTTACTCAAACTTAGCTAAAATATACTTCTCTGTCCTGAACCTGATTTGAGTGTTTGATTATTTTTTTTGTTTGTTTTATGAACATTAAAATTGGAAATATTTGATCCTTAAAAGTTGAAATATCAACTTGGGTTTATGAACTAATGTGGGTTGGCCAGCAGAGGGCGCCAGAGTCTGTTAGGTGTAGTCTTTTTCACATTTTAAAGCTAACAAAAATATATAACGTACATTATATTGAAAGAAAATTAGCGTTCTATTGAAAATTCTTAAATTGTTTAAAAAAATTGCTGATCTTTATGGTTAAGAAGTCTGCTCCTATATAATATCTAAAAACGCTTCTTAAATTAAATTTTTTTTTAGTTTTAGGGCCTAAGAAAAGCTTTATATTTATGTAAATATGCAAGTTCATAACACCAAATGAGTGTTTTCTTAAGTAAAGCACAACTCTACACTTGTATTCAATCAAAACTTTATTCAACAAGAACATTCTAAAGAAAATAAGTCTTTAGATTTTTTAAAAAACTGTTTTAACAACCCCCCACCCCTCTTTGAAAAAATCAGTAAAAAGGGGCATGCTGAAATTGCACTTCAACACCCTTTTTTAATATATAAAAACGTATAAATGATTGGAATCTAATGCACTTTAGCTAATAAAAAACTTTTTGTGCATCCAGAATTAATGAGATCTGACAGGAAGTACTTTTACAGATGGAGACTCAGGCAAACTTGCCTTTTTTATACCAAACGCTGAAGTTAAAAACCACCAAAACCTGGAAATGAATGTAATTTGACATTAGGCTTAAAAGATTATTGCCAAAATACAAAAAACACAATTTATTACATTAAAAAAGAGTTCTGGAAAGCCTTTATGAAGCTTTAGTATCTCCTCTGCCGTGGTGAGAAAATGGTGTTGGGGTTGCTGTCTCGCTCCCTCTCCTTGTCCCGCTCTTTCTGACTGTTTGGGGAGAGCGCCTCCTCCAGCTTTTTCTCGTTCTTGAAGAAGTCCCTCCCCGTGCGTCTGATGTGCTCCTCGATTTTGCGGTGGCGCTTCATGTCGGACAACACTTTGTCCAGGCGGGCTTCTCTTTTCACCGTTGAACGGCCGGAGGATCCTGAAAAGCAAAAGCAAACTTTTGTTAAGAAATCTGCACTCTTTTAAATCTTTTACATCCGTCTTATGAGCATATTTATCCTCACCTGGTGTTCGCCGCCGATTGATGAAGGCGCTTTTCGGCGTTGACTGCATGTGCTCTTCATCGAAGTCGAACTCAGTTGGAGTTGGAGGCCTGAGAAGAACAAAACAGTGTTTTCTACACGAATCGAACTAATACGGGAAGAATGAGTTGAAATAAAAGATTTACTGACTTGCGCTCTCGTTCTTGCCTCTCTCTTTCCTTCACCGCCTCATCCTCATCGTCTCTTTCAGGTGAAAGGGAGCGTTCAGGTGTGGGAGGCCTTCTAGGGAGGGGCACAAAGTTCAGTTCCAGCATCTCCCCTTTAGCCAGGAGCTCGTAGAGTCTTTTAATTTCCAAAGGAGGCGGCATCCAGCTTTTGGCATCCTCCATTTCCTCATCGCTATATGGAATCTCCCACTCCTCTTCTGCAGCCTGCTTCCCCTCCTCAGCATCCACCCCTGTGTCGGCTTTAGCGGGATCAGTCTGAGCCTCTTCTTCTGTTCCATCTACTTTTTCAACTGAGAAAGTACCACAAATGTTCCATTTCTGATCAGAAGGTGCAAAAACATCTGCTTCACGTCTCAAAATGCAGATACCTGCTTCCTCGTGGGCTGCTGCGTCCTCATCTGCTACAGTCTCACTGTTCTGTTGTTCCGTGATGGTCTCATCTTTCATGTCTGCAGAGGATTTTTCTGAATCCTCCACCTCCAAAGCCTGGATGCCCTCTCTGAGGGAGGTGTCTGAAGCTTCCGCCTGCATCCTTCCCTCAGCTGCTCAGCTTTAGTACCACAAATCTGACCAATGGAGAATATGACACTTTTTTGGTTCTTATTCAATGCAAGACTAAAATAAATAAATAAAACACATACAATCACTAAGAATACATGTGTTCTAATAACTGGTTTTGATCAAGCGAGGATCTTGCTAGCAAGCTAACGTTAAATCTAGCACGCAAACATTAGGAAACAATATTTTTTCAAAGAAAGTCAATTCGTTGTTACCAATATTTTGTGGATCCGTGTCGCTGGGGTGAAAGGGTTATTCTGAAAGTCCTCCAAATAATGCAGCCACGAAGGTATAACGATCGAGTCTGCAGAGAGGTAAACATAGCGCCATTTTGGCAGAAGGAACCGCTTGACGGTCTGCGTGCTTTTGCCTCTTGGAAGGTCTGTATAAATCAACTGATTAAAATGTATGTGGATAACCCATTCAGAGCGGGAGCAGTGAAGGTCGATTGTTTAGAGATCTACCTAAGATTCTACTTCCTGTCAGGCGCAGTCACATCATGGAATTATATTTTTTAAATATACATTTATTTAATCGTTTGGGGATTGCTTAAATTATTGACAACTTAAACATATCTCAAATTTATCCTTTTAAAACTAATATTTAATGAGTTATTGAAATGTTTAAAAATGCAAAACGGCGCACGCGCGTCACATCGAGCGAATTCTGATTGGTTAATATCGTTTCCGGTCGAAGCTGTGTTGGATTTAAAAGTTTTTTTAGAAAGTTCTCCGGGCAGCCAGCGCCATTGTTAAATTGAGGTGTTTGCACTATGGAAAAAGTGCGTTTTTAACTACACCAAAGGCTTTTCGAAAACGTAAGTAGCTTTAGTTTTTATTAATAAAAAATAAAAAAAAACTTGAAGGTTTTAACCAATTTAACCCTAGATATATTCGAAAAAAATAATAATGCTAATGTTAGCTAATAATTGTTGGCGTCTGTACTCATTACAATGATGTTTAATTTTGGTAGGAAATTAAATGCTACTTATTTTTAAAGTGTGTGCGTTACTAAATTTGTTCAAAGTATGCCATTTTTAAAGAAGTGAGTCTTGGTATTTTACTTTCGGGCCTTTGTTTTTTCGAAGAGCTCAAACATGACGCAGCGCGTGACCGCATCAGATGGAAACAAGAAGATTTCCAGAGTTCGAGTGGCGGTTCGGCTTCGGCCCTATCTGGACAAAGAGGACGAAAAGGGCGAAGGGCCGTGCGTGCGGGGCCTGGATAAGCAAAACCTGGAAATAGTCAACTGGAGGAATGCTACAGAAACAGTCAAATACCAGTTAGTATCAGAGTTTATATTACATTTTAAAATGTCCATTTATCATTAAAAGTTGTGTGCTTTTCTTCTCAGCTTCGACGCTTTCCACGGTCCAAAGACGACACAGCAAGAGGTTTTTCTCTCATCTGTGAAGCCCATCTTGTCGCACGTATTGAATGGACAGAATGCCAGCGTTTTTGCTTATGGGCCCACTGGAGCTGGTATGTTTACACCACAAAAAACGCACAAAAGTGCTTGTAGTTTATTTTTACATTCCATAATATGCAAGTTTCTTTTATGGATTTGTCCTTTTTTTCCCTTTTAGGTAAGACCCACACTATGTTGGGCAGTGCAGAAAAGCCTGGCGTCATTCCTCGGGCTGTACGGGAAGTTTTCAATCTAGTCAATGCAAGGGATGAGGATGAAGGCTGGGATTACAGCATCAGTATGTCATATCTGGAAATTTATAATGAGAAGGTATGTATTTTTTGGAAGACTGTAAACAAAATGCAGTTTGAAAAAGCTTGTAGCTGTGATGTAAAAGTTAGACAAATAGATCTATGTACGTCTTTGTTTTCCTCATCTGAGCTGGCATCTGTTCGGCTAGACATCTCCACAGTTGTTTTGCCATTTTTGTTATTCTAATATTGTTAGGTTGGGGTTGGGAGGGGCTGTAAGCTAGTGGGGGAGCGTCTAAACCAGACATGTCAATGTTCTATAGGCCACATGAGTCCTGCGATCAAATAGATGATAGGAAGTAGGGGCGGGCTTAAAACAGTTTAGAGGGAAATGTAATGAACTACTGCCACTCTGCAGAAACCATGTCCTAGAAAATGACTTTTTTTTTTGGCTAAAAATGCCAAAATTATAGTTTAAAAAACTGCTGGGAGCGCTTTTTAAAGATGTTTGGAGTGGATCTTTAAACACGTCATTCTATGTGTGGTTTGGCTTGCATTCCAAGCTAGAGGAAGCTACAGAGAAGATGTCTTATTATTTTTGTGATCAAATGCAAAATGCAAGCATAAAATCACGGTTTTTATTTGCAAGAAAACAAACAGTATTTGAAGAACTGACTTATTTGCCTGGATTATTGTGGAAATAGACATCTTAATGTGGCAACTTGTAATGTAAAATCTGTAAT
>NC_050530.1:8576924-8595192 GCF_002922805.2 Oryzias melastigma | reverse complement strand
GCGCCCTGATTGGCTGTAGACCATGTGTCAAAGTCAAGGCCCAGAGGCTGGATCCGGCCTGGTAATTCTATCCGGCCCTCCAGATCATTTTGTTTTATTATTACTAATAGCCTGATGCTATCTTGCGCTCATTTCTAACTTGTATAATTTTGACAAACACGTTTTTATGGAGAGTAAAATATTGAAAGTTATTCAAGGTTTAATTTGAGTTATTCTTGAATAATATTCCTGCCTTTTTATTATTCAGAATTATGTTTTAAAATTTGGCATTATTATTATTATTTTGGTATTTACTAAGTTTTTGGGGGCTATTTTGAAGTTTAGCTAATATTTCAGCTACATGCTAGCTGTTTTGGCTAATTTAGGTTTTTTGTTTTGTTTTTTAGGCTGTTTTGGAGTTTATCTAATGTTTCAGCTACACACTAGCTATTCTGGCTAATTTGGACATTTCTATAAAGTTTTTTTAGGCCATTTTGGAGCTAGGCTTATATTAACATGATGGCTGTTTTGGCTAATTTAGGATATTTTCATTTTTTTAGGATATTTTGACATTTAACTGCTTCTTCAGCTACATGCTAGATGTTTTGACCAACCTAGGTTTTTTGTTTTAGTTTTTTAATTTGGCATTTAGCTAATATTTTTAGCTGGTTATCGGCTTCAGTGTTTTCATCTATCAGCTTCAGTGTTTTTAACTATCAATTTCAGCATCTTAAGCTTTTAGCTCTAGCATCTTAGGTGGCCAAATGCAGCTTACAGCATTCACACTAGCATTATCACAGGTAATGCTATATATCTAGTTCATAATTATTTTTAAAAGTTATGGCTTTAAAAATCTAGTTTTAGAGTGTTTAATAAATGTTTATCCTGTTTAACCCGCGACTTAAGGTGTGTTTTGGATTTTGGCCCCCTGTGTGATTGAGTTTGACACCCCTGCTGTAGACCTTGTCATTCAATCTCCATGCCTTGTTCTTCTTTGAGTGTTGACAGGTCTTTGTTTTTATTCTATAACACTGGAGTTATTTTTCTTTGAAGGTTTGAACTTCGAGAGTTTAAACAAGAGAGAAAAGTGTGAAAATGTTTATGTCTAAGTGTGTAGAGGGGATTTACAGCTTTAAAACATCTGTAATCCTTCTTTGCAGGTTATTTTTAGAACACAACTCCCTTGATAAACCAGGAATGACTGTATATCTGGCAAAAACAGCTGCTGTTGTGTGTAGACACTTACCCACTGTCATGGTTTCTCTCCATAATCCGTGATGGCATGTTTGAGTAAACCAGTTTTGTTCTCTCAGGTTTTGGACCTTCTGTCGCCAAACTCCCAGGATTTGCCCATCCGACAGGACAAAGACAGAAACATCTTCATCCCAGGTCTCACCAGCACAACCATCTCCTCCTTCTCAGACTTTGACACACATTTTGTCCCGGCCAGCTTAAACCGAACCACAGCTTCCACCAAACTGAACCAGCGCTCGAGTCGCAGTCACGCTATCCTTCTGATCAAGGTTTGATGTGAAATTTCAATTTTTTTTTTCTCCCTCAAACTGAGATCCAAGTTACACAGCATCTTAAACAGGTCGTGGTCTCTGTGCGGTAGACCAGGATTTGGTAGCTGGTGCTGAAATCAATTCTTTCTTGCAACATTTCCACTAGCAGCAAATATTGCGCTTTTGGGATTACTTTGAAAGAAACAATTAATGTTTTTTATTTTCTTTCTAATTAATATTTTGTTGTAAATGTATATAAATGTTGTTATTGCTTTCAGGTTGTACGCACATCCCGTGTTTTACCCCACAGGCAGCAGACGGGCAAACTCTACCTGGTGGACTTGGCCGGCTCCGAGGACAACCGTCGCACCGGCAACCAGGGCATCCGCCTAAAGGAGAGCGGCGCCATCAACCTGTCCCTCTTCACGCTCAGCAAGGTGGTGGATTCCCTGAACTCCGGCACATCCATCCGCGTGCCGTACAGAGACAGCAAACTCACCCGCCTGCTGCAGGACTCCCTAGGAGGCTCCGCCCACTCCGTCATGATCGCCAACATCGCGCCGGAATACAAATACTATTTTGACACATTTAGCGCGTTGAATTTTGCGGCCAAATCCAAGATGATTGTGAACAAACCTTTCACGCGGGAGACTGTGGCGGTACCTGTGTTACCAGGTGAGCAGCAACGAAACAAAAAACTGATTCAACACAAAATCTTCAACGTATTCCAGTAGATTTTGAAGGAGAAAATGCCGCTTTTCTCCTTCAAAATCTACTGGAATACGTTGATCATGTTGACATTTAAAAAGAACAAACGCCTGAGTTCCAGTGTTATAATCGAACTTATTCAATGGCCAGTAGAGGGCGCTAATGTATCAGTGTGTTATTCATCAGCACTTGTTTGAAGTTCTGTCATTTTTCATGCTTACTTTTGTCCTTTTGCCTTTCTTCAACACATTTTGCTGCAGCTGTGACTGATGTTGGCCAATCTTCCTCCAGCTTTGCTGCTGATGGAGGATCTGAAGCAGCTCTCTAGTGCTCCGAATTCTAAACTCTTTAATTGTCTCCAGTGAAGCGGGCCAGAGAAGAGCACGAGGCTGGAGGTTCTGGCAGCGAGCCACACAAGAAGAAGCAGAAAGACGGGAAGACGCCCGAGCAGGACAGCTCTTCACCTTCAGCCAATTCCACGTGTGTACTTGGTTCTTTCCCAGACTCGTCTGAGCTGTGCCAGCTTACTGGAATGTGGGCTGCCGTGATTAGTCAACGACTAATTTAATAGTCGATTAGTCGTTAATTTATATTATATTGAGGCAGAGTGTAGTAAAGTTGAAAGTTATGATGGCATTATGGTATTTTTTTAGGACTATTTTGGCATTTACTAAGGTTTTTTAGGCTAATTTTTGAGTTTGGCTAATATTTCAGCCACATGCTAGCTGTTTTGGCTAATTTAGATTTTTTTAGGCTAATTTGGAGTTTAGCTAATATTTCAGCTGCATGCTAGCTATTTTTACTAATTTAGGATTTTTTTAGTTTTTTAGCTTAATTTGGAGTTTAGCTAATGTTTTAGCTACATGCTAGCTAATTTGGCTAATTTAGGATTTTTTTCCTTTTTTTTTAGGCTAATTTGGAGTTTAGCTAATATTTCAGCTACATGCTAGCTATTTTTTACTAATTTAGGATTTCTTCAGTTTTTTAGGCTAATTTGGAGTTTAGCTAATATTACAGCTGTATACTAGCTGTTTTGGCTAACTTAAGGTTTTTTTGTGTTTTGTTTTTTTTTAAAGTTTTATAGGCTAATTTGGCATAGGGCTGGGCGATATGGCAAAAGAAGAAAGTCACAATTTTTCTTTTATTATTTCACATCTTCAATTTTATCACAATTTCTTTGAAATAAATACAAATTGACAAAAATGAATTATAAAGATTTTAGTTGAAAAAAAGTCAACACATTTTGAGAAAATATTTATATTTCTTAAAATTTTAATTTCAATTGTATTAAAAGAAAACACGCCGAGGACGAGCAACTCGGATTCAAAGTCACATGCAGTCATCAAGCTTTTCTCGCGCTTGCAGCTTTTCATAGAAGATTGTGAAAAAACAAACTCTCAAAAAATGACACCTTGTCAGCTTTGGAGATCGTAAGACGATTTTATATCATCATATCCCCCCTAATTTGGCATTTAAATAATATTTTAGTTGGCTATCAGCTTCAGCAATCTTAGCTATCAATTTCAGCATCTTCAGCGGCTAAATTCAGCTTACAGCATTCACACTAGCGTTATCACAGGTAATACTATAAATGTAGTTTTTAGTTAGTTTAAAGCTAATGCTGGTTAAGATGTGTGCTTTACATCCAGTTTGCGTATGACCTGATTAGTCGACTAATTGGATATAATAATCTGTGATTAGTCGACTATTAAAATAATCAATTGTGGCAGCACTACTGGAAAGTGTCTTTGCCTCGTGTTAAATTCAGCATCTTCCGCCAAGTCTCATTTAGACAACAGCATCAGGAACTGGCGCCGGGCCTCATCAGAGCCAGCCAAGATTTTATAGCTCGCGATGAATCAAGATTTTTGCAGGGCAGCTATTGGTTACAGCTGCTCCCAAGACCGGCGCCGCTCGCTCACCATCTGTTGTCAAGTAGACACGTCTGCTTGGCTGCAGACACATAACCTTTTGACTTATGTTTTCACATTTCTATACTTTTATATAGTTTGGTGGAGTCATCTGTTATGGCCAGACTGATAGCACTGGAGAAGCTGGTGATGAGTGGCCAAGACAAAGACCAGCTGAGTGTGTCTAAAGACATGGCCCCGTCTCGCAAAGAAATCCAGGTGAAGTAAAATCAACAACACAAGTACAGTGTCTCAAACTTCAATGATGGTGGTTAGGGATGTTCTAGTCACCGACTTTAAGACTCAATCAGATTTTTTTCCTACATGACTAATTATCACTTATTTTTCCTAGTTTCATTTTTATTAATCTTAATTTTTTGCTTGATTGTTCAAGCTAATTTAAAGAAGTTCTCTGTTTAAATGTAAAATGATAAGAGGATTAAATTAAAAGTCGTGGTTCAACAGATTCTCGTGTCACATCTTCACTCAAATGTCTTTTTATTTTTGCATAACCATCTATTTTTGTTCTTTGTTTACAAAGGAGCTTAAGAAGAAGCAGAAGGAGTTTGAAAGTAAAGCCCTGCTTTTCAGTCAACTGCCCAAAGAAACTTCAGGTTCTGCCGAAGAGCCCGTCTTCAAAAACAGCACAGCTCCTCTTCAGAGAAAACAGGCGAATGCTACAAAACCTACCAAGCAGCAGGCTGTGGTCCAACCCCTGCAAGGTCAGAGGGACTCGAAAGTCACTTTGACTCGCTCGTTTCCACATGAAATGCTTCACAACTGGCCTTTTTTGGAACAAAAAACTTCTTTCCTAAAGCATCACCTCTGTCTTATTTACTAACCATGAAGAGTATTTAAGGATAAAATTCTTGAAGAACGTCTTATTTCTTCAAGAGTTGCATCGACTCTCCGTATTAATGAGCTGCAGTGCAATACAGGTCTGCAGAGCAAGAGAATAGATCAAATGACGGCGGGGAGGGATTGTTTTTACTCTCCTCAGCAACACTGAGAGCGACTCGGATAACTTTCTTACTCTTGAAAACACTTTTAGTTCCCCACTAACACTTTTTGCTCTGTGAAAACCTCAGCTTTTACAAAGATAAAAATTAACATTTTGTGACAATAAAGATTTTGTCTGACTCCTCCTCAGTGTCTCGGCTGCAGCCTCTTGTCAACCTTGCTGCTGTCAAGAAACAGTCCGTCTGCGTCAAGAAGAAAGAGCTTTCCAGCGGGATCGAGGTCAGCATCGACTGCGCAGTTCCTGGCTTGACACATCTGCAGAGTTGCAAGCATCGAATACAGGCTGACATGCAGCGTTAGCTTCACTTGTTGTTGTTTGTTTTTGACACAGCAAATGCTGCAGAATGTCACATTTGTGTTAAACTCATTGTAGGACAATAAAGGTGAAAGAGTTTATAAAAACAGTTGTAAGGACAAGTGTATCAAACTGAGTTTGTGTTTATTTTAGCTCCCAGACGGTAAGGAGAACATGAAGGAGAAGTCCTGGGAGACCGAACTAGACGCGCAAATGCTGGAACAGTCGAAAGAGAAAATCCTGCAAATTCTGAACAGCGGCGGGCTGAAGGAGCTGAAAGGTCTGCAGCAGATCGGTGACAAGAAGGCGAAGCTGCTTCTGGGCTGGAGAGAGATCAACGGGCAATTCACGAAGGTTTGTTTGAGGAAAAGCCTCCTTATTTAAATAAAAAAAGAGTTCTTGCTTTAATTTGTTTTCATTCTGGTTTTTATTTTGCAGTTGGAAGATCTGGTCAAAGTTGAAGGCATGACGGAAAAGAGATTTACCTCTTTTTTGAGGGTAAGTTCTCATTAAAGATGACTCCAATCTATTTGAAGCCTTCAGTTGTCTTTTAACTAAGATTAGGTTGTTTTTAGCCAAAATTGGGGGTAAAAAAGTCATTTTCTAGGACATAGTTTCTGCAGAGTGGCAGTAGTTCCCCTCTGACTTGTGAGCAGGAAGAACTGTTTTTGTGGAGCAACCCCGCCCCCCTTTCCCCTAGTTTACAAGTCTGAACACTTTTAGGTTAGAAAAGTGAACATGTTGGAAGGGTTTGGGTAAGTTGCATGATTTTTGCTTCCGGCTGTCTGCACATGAGGATAAATAAAGACTTGTATGGATCCAGTCGTCTATAAGTGAATGCATCAGAAGGGGGCGGAGCAAGAAGCTTGAATTTCATGTCACAAATGAGCTGTTTTTCCAACTGCATTTTTTTTGTCTGCTCCTGATTCACAACAATTTGAGTAAAGAAATACTCAGAAATGCAATAATGAGCTGATAATTATTTAAATAAGTCTTCCATTGTGTGAAAAAATGCCACAAGAACATGTTAAAAGCATCAGAGTGGATCTATAAAGACTACATTTCTTGTTTAGTCAATAGGATTTGAAGTAGAGCTGCATTTATCTGGGTTCCTGCAGAGTCTTAAAAGCATTGAATTGTGATTTTGAAAGTTAAACTTTTTAAAAAGTATTGAATTTTGATATCTGAGCCTTTAAAATTGTGCTGCTTGAAGCTTCTCTGTTTCACATTTCCTGTAAAAATTCACATTTTTTTAATCACAATTATTTTTGATTAAATGACGTAAATAAATAGTTTATAAACAGAACGCCAGTTTGAAAGAAGGAGGCATAGACCACAAACTGCAAAATAAGAAGCTACAGTTTATCATAAAATTTAAATTATAAATAAAATGGGAAATTTTAAACTGTCTTCTAGTTTTTAAATGTTTTAATGGATCTTTACAAACCTTTCAGAACTCTCAGGTTCTCCAATTTCTAGAACCAGGACTTAGTGAGGCATACTCTCAGTATTATGGTCTTCATTTGAGGAGCTTCTGTGAAGATTTTTTTAAATCTAAATTTAAGAAGTATATTTTTTATGTACCTTTTTAAATGACATTTAAGCAACCTTTTAAAGTATTTTAAGGTTTATCATTTGTTGTTCTTAAATTCTAGCCACATTATTGTTGCTTTTAAGCTAACATCTTATGAGTTTTATATTGATAGCATCTTATATGTCAACATATTGATGAAAATTCATATAAAGAAATTGATAAAGTGTGTATTGTCAGGTTTTGATTAAATACTTTACCATTCTGGTAACTCTTAAAGTCCTGAATTATTGATTCTCTTCTGCAGGCGAACATCCTGAGCGCCATGGGGAAATGACTTTTTTTTATTTTTAATATAAATATCTATTTTTCATTACATAAGTTGTACAGTTTTTCTGTTTTTCAAAGCTGTTAATGTTTTTGTAATAACAGCTTTTTCCTGTGGATGGCATGCTTGTGCGTTCCTAATAAACCTCACATGAATTCAGTGGTTGCTTGTTTATTTCACACCTTAGAAACTATAGATTCCCCATCAGTTGTGAAGGACCATTAGTCTTTCTCTGAAGCGTCTCCACCCCTCCTGTAATTATAAATAAAATATTGTGGAAAAAAAATCTGCGCGTTTCTTTGAGGGTTGGGTGAAGGATGAAGTCCAGCCCTCCTCTCTGTTTCGCACGTAGTCTGGATTTCACTTTTCACACCCCCTCCTCCTCCCGGATCCACCCTGGAGACTCCATCCATCCATCCCAGCCCTCTGCGCCGGAGCGAGGATACACCAGCAGCCGCGCGTCGTGCGTTACCACACCCCCCACACACAGCGACGACTCCTTTACACAGCAGCATCTGTGAAGGACGAGCTCAATCTCTGCGTCTGAACTCACGATGCCCAAACCCGGAGCCGTCCAAACGCAGCAATAAAAGGTCAGTTTCATGTTCCTTATTTCCACATAATCCTGCATGTTTCTTTTTTTTTTCTTCCCTCCTTCCTTCTTCCTGGTGGGGGACATAAATCATCAGCCTCATTTGTCCGAGTGCCCCCACCCCCCCTTTCCCTTTTGTCCACTGCCTTTTGTTAGGCGGTAACCGCGCAGCAGTGTGCGGCTGTGTACACATGACGCGCACCCATCGATGTGCACACCTGCATCCATCTGCCTGTGCCTTTGTACTCCCCGGGTCATTGTGACCCGCTTTCCGCTCCCTTTTCTCCATTTTTAAAACATCTTTTCATGATAACTTGGGTTTTGTTTACAAGTCGTGTTTTGTATTTAAAATAAAAATGTCACCTGATGTGGCTATTGAATGTGCTTTTAGGCCTAAATCTAGAATGTAAACATAGATCCTCATTCGTGGAGCTAAATCAGCACAATTTGAGATTTTTGGAAATTTAAAACCAGCTGTGTGGTTGTGGGGAGCACCCCCCTTAAATGAACTAAATGCTTCTTCTCTGGATGCATGAAATATGCATGAATCTGAGCTTCATTTGACCCCCACTTCATTTAAAGACGGCACGCTAGTCCGCATAAAAGGAAATCATTAGCAAATTAGGGGGGGGGTTTGCCTCCAAACCACAACAGTCTTCAGTTTGCATCCAGATTTTTATTTGGAGTTGTTTGCCTTCTGTGTCGATTCACTTCAACTCAAGTTGATGAAAACACTGAATCCAGGGTGATGGCAATGCCCAGTGGAATCAATGATGATACTAGCGGAGGACAACAGGGCTCTGGACACATGCCAACATGCATTTCCTGCTGGCACTCTATAGGTGCAAACAAGGCTGGATGAATTAGTTAGTCTTTTCTGTTTTTGAAGGGTCCTAATGAACTGCAAGTTTTTCTAGTCAGAGGTATCCTAATTAACCCTTATATTGTGTTCTAAAGCTATCTTAGTAAACCTTCATTTTGTGCTCTGGAACTGTCTTAGTTCCTTAAATTGTGTTCTGGAGCCATTGTTTGACCTTATTTTGTGTTGTGGATCTATCTTAGTTAACCCTAATATTGTGTTCTGGAGCTATCTTAGTTAACCCTTATATTGTATTCTAGAGCTATCCTAGTTCCTTAACTAGTGTTCTGAAGCTATCGTAGTTGACCTTTATTTTGTGTTGTGGAGCTATCTTAGTTGACCCTTTTATTGTGTTCTGGAGCTATCTTAGTTAACCCTTATATTGTATTCTAGAGCTATCTTAGTTCCTTAACTTGTGTTCTGAAGCTATCGTAGTTAACCTTTATTTTGTGTTGTGGAGCTATCTTAGTTGACCCTTTTATTGTGTTCTGGAGCTATCTTAGTTAACCCTTATATTGTGTTCTGGAGCTATCTTAGTCAACCCTTGTATTGTGTTCTGGAGCTTTTTTAGTTAACCCTTGTATTGTGTTCTGGAGCTATCTTAGTTCCTTAAATTGTGCTGTGGAGCTATCTTAGTTGACCCTTATATTGTGTTCTGGAGCTATCTTAGTTAACCCTTATATTTTGTTCTGGAGCTGTAGTTAACCCTTATATTGTGTTTTGGAGCTATCTTAGTTCACCCTTATATTGTGTTTTGGAGCTATCTTATTTAACCCATATATTGTATTCTAGAGCTATCTTAGTATTCTGGAGCTATCTTAGTTCACCCTTGTGTTCTGAAACTATCTTAGTTGACTCTTATGTTGTGTTCTGGAGCTATCATAGTTGACCCATTATATTTTGTTGTGGAACTATCTTAGTTAATTCTTATATTGTTTTTGAGTCAAAACTGACTCATAATTGGGACAAAACACAATATAAGGACAAAAAAAAGCTTTTGATATATAGTTGAACAAAACGTTAAATTTTAAGATCTCCTTTTCAGCTGTCATCCAACACAAATGCAGTAAAGAAGCCGTTATTATGACTTCACTCCAGAGGTCTGCAGTGGAAATTTGAGTCGTTCCGGTGGAAAAGATGGGGGTGTTTACGGTGATCCTCAGCTCTACACAAATCCATCAAGCTTCCCCCGACTGCTGAGTGGATGTTTATCTTCCTACGCTGGCAATGCAGCGTTTCCTCTTGACTGAAGAAACCAGCTTTAACAACAAAAACATCTGCATGTGTTTATTCAAATCTATTCATATCTTAATGAAGTCATTCTAAATCATTATTTTTGGGGGGCATGGATTTAACATGCTTGCAACATTTTTTGAAATGAGGGGGAAAAAACTGGTCTTTATGCAAAGAAAGATAATCAAGTGCCCTGAATCTCAACATTCTTGACGCCAAATATGACGTCAAAAACATGATAAAAACTTAAGATTTATACAAAATATATAATTTAAATGCTTTTTTTTAAATAAAGCATTCATTTTTGCAGAAACTTCAGGAAAGTTTGTAGATTTGGACCCTTTGAAAAACACACACACCCCACATACAGGGTTACCACAGGCTCTTAAAGTCTTAAAAGGCTAGAATTCATTAAATTGAAAATAAAACTTCTAAAAAGCCTTGATGTCTTACATTTTGTTATCTGAACTGTTAGGGACTCAATGATTCACATGATTCAAACATGTAGCAGTTTTGTTTATTTTGACAAAACGACAACAAAAAATTCATAAAAATCTTGTTTAAATATTTTAATAAGAGAGTAACACAAAAAAAACAATTAAATTTGGCTTATACTAGGATGCCATAATTCTCTATTTAAAACCAAGTCATATGTTTCACCTGAATCATGAGGAAAGTGAATCATTGCATCCCTAGCTTATACTGAGCCTGGTTTAATGTAATAAAATAAATATGTTAAATTTGGCACAAGTCATGTGTTTGACACTTTCAGTGTAAACGTGCTAATATATGAGGTGTGGTTGCAACATTTCAGTTCAATGGTGAAACAAACGGTTCGGTTTAAAACCGAGAATCTTCACATCCCTTGTAAACATCTTGTATCCCATGACAAAAAAGGCAAATTTTAGGTTCTGGGCGTTGATGTCTCCATCCAGATCCTCTTAATGCTCTTAGTGAGGAAATTCAAACACAACCTTAGACACATCATGATGAACCTTTGCAGGTTGTTTAAAAAAGGGTTTTAAAGTCTCGCTCCAACTATAATATTTTCTATTCTAAAATTGTTCCCATTGGTTTTTTAGTTATGATTATGCAGTTTTTAGCAAAATTCAAAAGCCGTTTTTGTTTTTTAAGACATATTTTCTGCAGAGCAGCAGGAGTTTACCTGATTGTGGGAGGGACTGTCGGCGCAGAAATTAATTTCTCATCAGCCTTTTGTTTACACTTTCTCCCCCAAGCTTATAGCACCTCACAAATCCAAGCTAACATTAGCAAAAAAATTTTAAAAAATGGCGAGCAATATCGTCTATCCAGATAGCTTTGAGCCAGATGGGAGCTCAGATGAGGATAATGGTAACAGATGTATTTGTCTGCAAGTGGATACATCAAATTGGAGCGGGGAAGGGAGACTTTGACATCATGACAAAAACCCATTTTCTTCTCCCCCAACACAATTCAAATGAAAAATTACTCAAACACAGTTTTAGTCTTAAATTTTTTCATGTAAGTCCTCCATTTTGAGAAAAATGCTACAAGAACGTGTTAAAAACAGCACATAACATGTAGCATTTTTCCAAGTAGATGACCTATATAAAATAATTTATGATTAAAGCTGCATTTGAGTATTTAATTCAAATTTTAAAAGCAGAAGCTTGAAAATGCTCAGACTAATGATGCAGCCACACTCACTCTTAGGTGTATGAGATATGAGCGTTCAACACTCGTGCTGTAGCAAATTGAGATTCTGAATTAAAACTGTACGACTGGATTGATACAATATTGCGTATGGCTATTTTTGTGCCGCTAATATTAGCTCGAGGCTATAAGCTTACGCATAAGTGAGAAAACAGCTCTCAGTAATGGGGAGGGGGGAAGGGGGGCTCTGTATCAACAGTCCCGCCCAAAACCCAGAATTCTGTTTCTAATGAGCTACTGCTACTGTATGTCTTAAAGAATGACAAAGGCTTTTTGATATGGGTTAAAAGCTTCCTTATTAAAAGATCACTGGGAACAATTTTACGATGGAAAAAAATGTGGTTAGTGTGGGACTTTAATGTATTTTATTTTTTTTGTTATTTAAACTAATTTCTGTGCAGTTTCCTTGGGTTCATTATATTCTATTTTTGAAATGAGGTGTGTTTCTTGTGTTTCATCACTGAAGGCTTTGAGTAACCTTAATGACGATTTTCCTGACAAACTGCAGCGATTGCGTATGTCTGAGCTCAGCAGCAGAGTGGATTTCATTTGGTGGCATCATTGTTTGCTTGAAATGACAGATTTCATCTTTGTTGTCATTTTTCTCTTTAACTACCATCAGGTGTAACCAGGAGAAGCACAGACTACAGGACGAACCAAACAAGCCCCTCGTTTTGCTTTTACCATGGCTGTGAACACGATTCCAGCTGCACCTGCCTGGTCAGGCGACGAACAACCTTCCTTCCTGGATCAGGAGAACTCCCAAGCCCCCGTCACTATCCCGAGCCCCCCAAACACGGGCGAAGACCTCCTCCACAGCAGTACAGCAGCAAACACACGACCCACCCGCAGCAAATCCAAAGGAGAGCTAGTCATAGTCATCAATGAGAAACTAAAGAACGGTAAGTTTGACCTCCGACTGAGGCAGCGGGTGGGTGGAGGTTGGGTCACATAACTGCCTCGTCAGCCTGTTTGGGGAAAGTCAAATCCCACTGCATGAATGGGCTCCGGGGAGCGTCAGCACGCCTACATGCATTTATCTTTTTGGTTGTCCTTGTCATCCTTCACGTGCAGGTAACGGGATCCACCCGACACCTGCAGACAGCACCTCTCCAGTTATCTCCTCCCCTCCCAGAAGACAGCACTCCATCTCCTACCCCCATCATAACGGCAAAACTCGGAAGGGCAGCAGGGCGGGCTCCATCGGCTACACGTCCTTCTCGCCCAGGCCGTCCATTTCTCGGCATTCCAGCATTGCGACCAACCCCCCTCTGGATCGGTCCAAGGTCAAAGACTACCTCCTCCTGTCCGTGCTGGCCTGCTTCTGCCCCGTCTGGCCGATCAACATCGTCGGATTCGTCTACTCCATCATGGTAGGAGCGGGAAGCTTTCCCGCCTTTTCCAGCCGCGCGTGTTGAAACTGCAGCTAACTGGTGTTTTGATCCCTTCCTGCAGTCCAGGAACAGCCTTGAGCAGGGAAACCTGGACGGCGCCGTGCGTCTCGGACGTGTCGCCAAGATGCTCTCCATGGTGTCATTAGTAGGAGGGACAGTCATTATCATCGCCTGCATTGTCAACCTAGCCAGTGAGTGTCCCAGATCTGACCTTTAACCCTTCTTCTTGCTCCTCTCGTCTAAACTCCTTGATTCTCCTGCTTTAATCCCAACATTCTGTTAGACTTTTGCTGAATATTAATTTATCGCCTGCACGCACTTCTAACATCCCACAAACAATTTGGTTGACATAAACACTTAAACTGTAATGACTGCATACTTGTCCCTTTAGAGCACGTGTCAAAGTCAAGGGGCCTGGGGCCGGATCCGGCCCTCCGGGTGATTATACCCGGCCCTCCAGATCATTTTATTTTATTGTTATTAATGGCCAGATGTTATCTTGCACTTTCTAACTTTTAACATTTTGACAAAATATATTTTTATGGAGAGTAAAATATTTAAAGTTATTTAAGGTTTAAGCGGATTTGTTCAGTTTTTAATATTTATAATTATGTTAAAAAGTTACAGTTTAAAGTTTTAAAAATTGTCATTCTGTTAGCTTTTTGGACTATTTTAGCATTTATTAAAATTTGTAAGGCTAATTCGAAGTTTAGCTAATATTTCAGGTACAGGCTAGCTGTTTCGGCTAATTTATTTTTTTTCAGTTTTTAGGCTGTTTTGAAGTTTAGCTATTTTTTTCAGTTACATGCTAGCTGTTATGGCTAACCTAAGTTTTTTTTATTAGTTTTTTTAGGCTAATTTGGCATTTAGCTAATATTCTAGCTAGCTATCAGCTTCAGCATTTCTAGCTATTAGCTTCAGCGTTTTTAGTTATCAATTTCAGCATCTTCAGCTATCAGCACTAGCATCTTCAGAAGCCAGATTCAGCTTGCAGCATTCACACTAGCATTATCACAGGTAATGCTATATAACTAGTTCATAATTATGTTAAAAAGTTATGGCTTTAAAGTTTTGAAAATTCCGTTTTAGTCTGTTGAATAAATGTTTATCCCGTTTGGCCTGCAACCTAACAGGTGTTTGAATTTTTTGGCCCCCTGTGCGATTGAGTTTGACACCCCTGCTTTATAGTGACGTGTAAACAACTGTCTGGATGCTCCTTGTACCAAATGTTCTTCTCTTGTACAAATGTATTGTATCACGACTCACAACAATTGTACATGTATTGCCAAATAAAGGGATTCTGATGAAAGATCAATGATCAGTGACTTCCTCAGACAGAGACTGCAGTTTGTCTTATGTGATCGTGACAGGTCAAGTCAGCTGAAGGATTCCTCGCTGTTTGGTTGGAGCAGATATTTCTGTGCCCCTCTGACTTGCAGCCTGTTGGGTCTCATTAAGCCAAGAGATGTTCTAATTAGCTCAATGACTGCAAGAGCAATTGTAGAGCCAGCTTGTGTTCAAAACCTGCGGGACTCAGCAACTCTTGTTTTTCTCATTATGTAACTGTCCTCTGTGGTTTGTGAAAGTTTATACATCCATACAGAGTTGCAGAGAATCTCGCTCTTACTAATACGCTTCCTTTTCTTCTTTTAGTAAATGTGAAAACCTGAGTTTCATCCCGGGATGAAACGGGATAAGGAAAGTGACCGTCTGGCCTGCACCTGCACCCACCGTCTGTACCGCCTAGTCATTACCTGGATGTGTGACAAATGTGCACCCAACAAACAGTGCTTACTAATCTTTCTGTATTCTATGTAGGCCCTATTTTTTTTTTATTTTTTTGCTAATGGACTCAGTAAAATATGCAAATGCTGCTGCTCTCAGTCTGCCTTGAGAGGGTGGAACTCCCTTTCTATTCTGGCTAAGGCATCCAAAATGGTTTTTAGCACCCTTCAAGAATCCTAATACTACCTGCAGGAGCTCTGGACTTGAACATAACAGAGAGGGGTGGTTTTTAAGGCTCCCAGCATCCATTAGATCCACACACACACAAAATGTCTGCCAAGCCCTCCTTTTTTTTCTCCTCCACCAACTGGACTCATCCGTTTGCCAGTAAATCCCCCCCCCCCAAGACACTCCGCGAGGCTGTGGGATTTATGTTGCGCTGGAATCAAACGGCAGAAAGTCGAGGAACTGCACTTTGTCCTCCTGCTTCAAACTGTCCTCTGTGACTTTCATGTCTCCACGATGCCCCACATCCTGAGCCTGAGAGCGAGCATGCGGGCGGATGAAAGAGAGGCTTACCCAGGACTAGCTACTGGCGCTAAAACGGAAAAGGATTATGAAAAGTCTAACACAGTCAGGCACAGTCATCCCAGCAAAGAAGAAATAAGAAAAATGTGCCAAACAAAAGAATTTACAGGAAGACTACATCCTCTCTGAAGACCAGACTCGTTTTTACAGCTTTTCTGAACACACGCTCCAACCACTGTGAACTACAACTAAGCTCTATCCTCTACTTTTTCAAAAACATTTGTAATGGATTGTTTCTCCCTTAACGGGATGCTATTTAATGGTGGTAAATATGAGCGTGTGTGAGGGCTCCTAAATGTGGTTAACAAATTCATTAGCTTCAGTGGACATGAAGGTCTATATGATCTGTATACGTTGGATACCTGTTTTTGTTGTGTTCGCAACAGGATATTCTGTGGATTTGTACAAAACACTGGGTCAGACGTGAGATATTTTAGTAGCATCATTGTAGCAATAGTTTGGAAGACTCTTTAATTTATTATTATACTCTTTTTCTGTCTTTAATGCCTAATCTTTACCTACCTGTGGTTCTTTCTCACTGTGATCTGAAGCAGCCGGTGAAGCTCTCCTAACTTACTGTGTCCTCTGCTATCAATCATGTACAGACTTGTTACTTTCTGTAACAAACAATATTCTTCTTTCTTATCAGGTAAATGTAACCGTAACCAACACTTGTATGTAATATATTATGCAAATATAAATATATCGTGATGATTCTGTAGATCTAATGTAGGCTTCAGAAACTGTTCTGACAGACTTTATACTCCCAGGCTTCTCTAAGCTTTTGTGTTTATTAATGAGCATGTTGTGAGATATTTTTCAGTCATGTATAATACAGTAAACGATGAAGGTTGTACTTCTGCAGCACATTCATAATAAAGACAAAATGCATGTGACGCGGTTTTGGTGTTTTTGTATGATGAAAGGCTTAAGTTGCAAATGGAGGAGATCTGCTCCTCGACCCTTTAAAATGAGAGAAATCCAGAGAGCTTAGCCAACTGAGGAGAGATTGCACTTTGCAATTAAGCACTTGAAAGTAAAAAAAAAATGTAATAATGATGTTGGAGTGGGGGGATGGGGGTGTTGCTGGGTGTATTTCTCAGTGCTGTGACAGTGGTTTAAGCTGCGGAGATCCTGCTGTTGGCAGGCGATGGAGCCGAGGTGGCGGCGGCGGCGGCAGCAGGAGCAAAATGCTGAAGGGAGCAGCTCCGAGCCCAGCAAAAGCACTGATGGGCTGTAATGAGAACTCGGTCTCAGATGACTTCAGCAAAACCAGGCAAACGTTTCCCGCAGTGTTTTCACCGCGGTTTCTCTTTTGAAGCCCATGTCCCCAAGGTCAGAAGGGGTCGGAGAAAAATCCGCATGTTTAACCTTTTTGATACATTTACTGCATTTAACGTATAAATATTGGAGTTTGTTTATTACGAGCAAAATAAATAAAATACTGAGGAAAAGCAAAATATATATGCATCTGTACATAAATATGTCAAAATTTGGGTAATGAATCAAGTCTTGATTGGAAAATTTAGAGATACATCTTCATGCGCATATATATGTATGTGTGTATATAAATAGAAATATGTTTATATATATGTGTGTGTGTGTGTGTGTGAATATGTACCCGGTATATATATATATATATATGCTCACACACACATATACATGTATGTATGTGTGTATATATATATACATATACACACATAAATATATAAACATAAATCTCTATGTATGTGTATTTGTATAAATGTGTATATATATATATGTATGTGTGTATATAAATAGAAATATATATATACTCACACACACATATATATATATATATTTATATATACACACACATAAATGTATACATACAAATATATATGTATATGTATTTGTATAAATGTGTGTGTGTGTGTGTATATATATATATATATATCTCCACAAGCACAAATGAATGATGCCATTGTATATATTACATATTACAATTCGTTAAATGGGATATTTGTCAAAAAGAGTTTAAATATTCGCTAGTGAAAAATAAGTGGAAAAAACAATTTGTATAATCCAACCCCGGTTATATCAACCACATACATTAAAATTAACTTTGTTTTTCTCAAGAAAAATGCTTAAATTTATCTCTGGGTTAAGATTAATCCCCTAGAGCCAAACTACAGTAGTAATATCTAATGTAGAATTATCACGCTTGCTATTAAGCAAGTTTTTTTTTGTCTGAGAGGATCAGCACTTCACAGATGTCCTTTTCATCTTTTAATTTCCGAGCATTTGTGAGTCACTCACAGGAGAAACGGGGATTAATCGTGCGGATTAGAATTTCTCTTAGATCCCTGAGTTTGCAGAAATGTCAACATGATGAGGTATCACATTTACTCAGGTTCTTCGTCATCATTTTGTGTGTTTTTTTTTGTGTGTGCTTTTTTTCTTTTTAAAGGAGCATACAATAAAAACAAAAACATTTGAAGTGATTACCACAATAGAAATACAGATACAACACGAAATATGAATTTTATCATTAAGATATGTTTTAAACTGAAGAATTAAGAATTACAGAGTTTGCAGATAGTGGGATTATGAAGCCAGATGTAAAAATAACCTTGTTTATATTTGTTTGTTCAACCTTTTCTGCCTTTATTTCATCCATACAGCTGTGTTTTGATTTTAGAGAAGGATTAATGAGCTTCTATTTAAGACAAAAGTACTCCTTTAAGGTATTCAAACTATTTTTGTTTTTCTTGTCATTTGTTTTACCATAAGTTCCTATCACTTCCATTCCTATAATGCTGCCCAGAACAATGATAAGAAGACACATGCATAATAAATATAATAATAAGACAAATAATAAAATACAAAATTTTAAATAAAGACGTAAAAAATAAATTAAAATGCCATAATTATGACACAACAAA
>NC_050530.1:8568997-8576804 GCF_002922805.2 Oryzias melastigma | reverse complement strand
AAACAAATATATGGTATATTATATGCAAAACAACCTCAAATGTTTTAAGACACGCTAATCTCAAATACTAATAAAATACAGCCATAAAGCAACGAAAAATAACATATTACAGTCAAAATGTGATGCTAAAGTAAGAAAGACATGAATATAACCTAATAGGAACTCAAATGACTAAATTAGTGGCAAGAATAACATTAAAAAGGTGCAAAACAATAGGAAAATGTGATCAAAGAATAACCTATTTTGAAAAGTTACAGGTAAACAAAAATATAAAACATGACTTTAATAAAAGCAGAAAACAAAAGTACATTCAAATAAATATGTACAATGAAAGTCAGAGAAATAAAATATGATCTAAAATAAAAACTAACGTGTAGCAAAAGCCTCTGCCACTAATCAATGACAACATGGCCTAATCTAACCAAAATGAGACAAATAAACAGATACGGAGACATGCAAAAATAATGCAAAACAACAGGAGGGCTGACAGCTGGAGAAATGAAACCACCAACACGATTAGGCCGGCTTGTTTGGTGGTTGTTATAGAGCTGTGTGGGGGAGGAAGGAAACGACAGACATAACTAACTTTAGTGCAACTGATTTATGAATTACAGTCTGTAGGGTTCACAACGCTCTGTTCTTAAGGTCAACCGGTCTCTAAAGGTTTATAGAGAAGACACTTGGCTGCTCACTCGAGTCAATTCTTCTGTGTGTGACTTAAATGACGGAAAATGTCTGTTAAAGTCGTATTTTATCATTATAAAACATAATGTAGGCATCAAAACCAAGTTATTTTCTTAAATAAGATGTTTTTTAGGGTCTATATCCATGCTGTTCTTAACCCTTTCAGAGTAAACCACACACTTAAGATAATATATTGTCTCTAGCACACTAAATAACCATTTTTTAATGAAATATGAGTTATTTTCTCAAGCTCATTTTCCTTCTTGGAAGTAAGACGACTCGATCTCCGAGGCACCGCCTTTTTCTGCTTGTTGGTGCTGCTCTTTTGAGTCTTGGCAGCATGTCTGCGTTTCACCCACAAAAACAAACAACATCCAAACTTTTGCAAAGATGGATGTGCATATAAAATTAAAGAGTTTTGCCAATTACTGCTAGCCTTGTGGAGAAAGTAGGCGTGTGTGTTAGCCTGGGGACGGTTCTGGCAGGGCCCGTTTCCCACTTTCAGAGTTGTAAAGACTGCCTGAAAACCATATCTGAGTAAAAGTACAGATCCTTTACTGTAAAAACTACTCCATTACAAGTTCTGTATCTGATCTTTAAAAAAAACGTACATATTTTATTCATACGCAATGTAGGCTAAAAGAAAACCGAGAAATGTGAATAACAATAAACTGTTTTATGAGGTTTTATTTCCTGATATTAGGAATGAATGAATAGAAATTAAAATGACGGATCAAAAGAAATAATAAATACAGCCTCTCAGACTCTCAGTCTCAGAAGGGGTGGGGTATATTTTTGTTCAGATTAAACAAAAGCTGTTTCTCTAAGTTCTTGAAACCTCATTTTAGCTATTTGGGTGTGAAAATGAGGACAGCACTGTTACAAAAACACTCTCAATGCAGGTAGAGACAACTTTTAACATGGGAGTCGATGGGAAATTGCTCACTCTAAACACCACCCTCTCTGGTCAGTTGCGGTACTGCAACGGTTTGTTACTTCCTGGTTGGTCTCACCTCCCGCCCGCTAGAGTTACCGCTACGATTTAGACAAAAATATCATGCAGTACCTTCAGTATCCTTCAGATGGCAATATCCTCTAATCCGCCTAACAAACTCACAATTTAACGAGTAACGTCCAATCACATGTAGTGGATTAAAAATTACATATATTCAATCAAAAATGTTGTTGAGTAGAGAGTAAAAGTTGCTTATATTTGAAAAGTAGCCAAAAAAGTACTTAAGTAAAGTAACAAAGTCTATTTACTCAAGTTCTTTACACCACTGCCGACCTTGTGATGTCACAATGTTCCTTGTTTTTGTGGATTGGAAGGGGCTGGTGCTCAGAGAGCAGAGTTTAAGAAAAATGCTCAGAGATGCGTGGATAAACAAAATACCATTTTGGGGTTGTTTTTGTGAGAAATTAACATTAAAATAAACTTAAAAGCTCAAAAAAGTTTACTTTTCATGTCATAAGGGCTTTAAAGACATGTGTCACCTAATTAAGAACAAACACTAATCTAACTGACTGACTAAGAACCGACCAAATAAAACCAACATATAAAACAGCAACTTCCACTATACTAGCAACTTGTTTGCCCTCTGACAGCTAAAGGCATTTTTCCTTAAGCTCAGCTAATTTCCCAGCCCAGCACTGTTGCAGGGGGATCATTTACCAGACAGACTTCCATCCAGATGCAAGAAGTGGGTCAGAGATTATCCAGCTGGGTCACATCAGTGACTGTATAATAGCTGGGTCACATAAACATGGAGGCTGTAAGTCAGCTTGACATTGTTTGGATGCATTGCAGTAGACCTGTTGTCAGTTTGCATAAGAAATAATGGACGTCCACTGATGCAGCTTTTCTTTGTTTGCACGCACAGACTGGACTAAAAAAAAAATGAAGGTCGTAAATGTTAAGTGATGCTAAATGGAGTCTGGTGTAATGCCAAGTAGAAAAAGTATTTTAATCTCATAACTCCGCCTCATTGAGTTTTAATCTTTATCCTGAGCTTTAATCATTTATATTGACATGAAGATGCAGATGATCCTGATACAACAAACTAAAGAGCAGTAGATCTTTTTAGTGATATAAAGGTTTATTTTTACCAACAAATTAAACACAGATTTGGTTAATTTTTAAATAGTTTTTTTTAAATCAAAATCCATTTTATTTATTAAGACATTTTTACACAAAATGCTGCATGTAAGTCGAGAACCAAAAATAAAATCATGTACACCCACATAATCACACCCTCGTTTTAGGTTTGAAAAGTTTTTTTAATTAGAATTTAATTTGCATTGACTTAAAAAAAAGTATAGTATAATTTATATTCCTCTTTATATGTGGTTTAAATTAATAAATTACAGTGTGTAAATAATTTAAAAAATTGGATCACTTCAAACTAAAACACGTGTTGATTTTTTTTTACATTTTTTTAATACATTTATGTATTTCAGCTCACTAGCTGAGAATCCAACACAAACATGTTTAATCCAAATCTGTGCAACAGAGGGCAGCACAGGCTGTATTCTCTCCAAACATCTGTCTGAATCACAAAGGTCGAGGTTATTCAAGGCAGTGAAACATCATGACATGGTTTAACATATCACTACAGTAGCAGAATAGTCATATATTTGATAAAAAAAAATCATATTATAGGGTTGATTAGAGTTAGTGCTAGGTGTCAACACTTTTTCAGTAAAAGAGTTTTTCAAATTATTTTCAAATGAACCATAATTGTGATTTTAAGGCATAATAAACAGCTGGTTAGATGTTTCTGTAATACAGTAAGTCAAATGTCTGGTAAAATGTTCTAAAACTTGCAGTTTATTGTTTGAGAATATGTCCTGAAAGCAAAGTTTATTCTTTTATTTCCCCTTCATTTGTGCACATCTACATCATCTACTTGTGTGGATGATTTGTGTGTGTGTGTGTGTGTGTTTGAATACCCATTTTTGTTACTGGTGAAGACCTAAAGGGAGATAAGTATCATCGTGTCAGGACAGTTGTGCTAATGGGGACTAAATGATGTGAAGGTTTGGATTTAGGTTTTTAAAGTGAGCCACATTGACCCATGCATCTGTATTTATTGCTTCCATACAAATGTGGAGCAATTGAAAAGTGAAAATCCCCAGAAAAAGGGCTGTTCAACACTAAGTCATTTCAGGTTCCCCTAATATATGAAGCTGTTTACTACCACATCAACTAAGTGCAATAAAAAATGCTCATTAAGAAAAGTGGATCTGCCTCTCTAATCAAAAACCTCCCAGTAATAATCTCGATGTCTCTTTTGAGATTTAACTCATTTGCTATTTTTTCTTAATCAATCAGCAACAGAGAATATTTTTAATTAACAAAATGTGGGCTGTTGCTGACAGGAGAGGATTGCCCTATTCATCCTGCAAATAACAATAATAATGTCTGCAGTCATTGACACAATCACATGTTTATGGTAATAAAATCCAAATATTGCTTCTGTCAGTTTATGCAAATTGGCAGATTTAACAAAAATGATATGATTTTCTGTTCTTGGGAAAATTCCCTTTTAATTATTTCTTATGAATTTCACTGATTTATAATAAATGCTATAATTATAATTCTATTGAACATGTTTTGTATAATACCTCTCATCTCAAACATTATTTGTACTTTTAAAATATTTTTTCTCTTTCTTTTTTCCTGTAGTTTGTTTTTTGTAGAATTTTTAATTTTTGTTCAGCTTGGTATTATTTTTGATAATAATGACCATATGTTCAGTTAAACAGCAGTGCTTACATAATATTTATAAACAACAAGAATTTTTTTCATTCAAAAAAATAACTAAAAATTGAAACATTTTCTGATTTTAAAAGGTAAACATTAAGGAAATTAATTAATCTTAAAGGGTAACTAAACACTAAACCAACTCTTTTAATCTCTATTATTGGGGCTTTAAAGTGTTGCCTTTTGGTTCATGATGCATTTTTGACTATTTAAAATAAACTTGTTTAATTCCAGAAAATACAGTCTGTGTGCTGCCCCCTACAGGTTTAAAGGAAGTATTACAGTTGAATTTTGTGATTGGTCTACTGGTGTAAGTCCTACGTCATTTCAGAAGTGTCACTTCATTATGCTCTGCAGCTCCACTATTAAAGCCCCGCCCATCTTTGATTCTGTGACGGTGGGTCATTATTGTGTTAGTAGATGTCTTCGGTTGTCAATAATCTACTTACTTGCACAACTTTCCGGAGGACTTGGAAGTTAGGTAATGGCGATTGTCATTGAATCCAGCGAACTTCGTCCTGGTGATGGGATTTGCGATGAATGTTTCACTCAGGATTGTTTTCTAAAAAAATTAGCCTTTATTAGCTTATGATGCTAGCATCATTTGACCACTTAGACACTAGCTCCCTTCAGTCTGGACCATGAGCGCCTCGGGAGAAGGTGGAAGAGAAAAATCCTCAACCTTCACCGAAAGTTCTGTGGAGAGAGTGGCATCACCCCATGAGGGATAATTCTGTCTACCTTTGCCTAATGATAGCTGGGATAGGCTCCAGCAGCCCAGTGACCCTAAACGGAATTCAGAAAGTGGACGGATGGCTTTCAAACTAGTAAATACAAACCATTTTACACAATGATTTTTAAAGCTACGTAGTATATAAAGTATAAAAAATAAGACTTTTGTTGACATTTTGAAATTTTATTCTTATAAAGCAAATGCTTTTTGAATTATATTTATTCTTTCTATTTGATATGTTTATTGTAAAACCCAAAGATGTAAACATGTTTACTGTTATAAAAGTACTGTTTTCTCCAACTTTGGCTAAAATTTCATCCATTTAATCAAATCTTGTGTCTCTGTGAAGAAAGATGACACTTGTTTTTGTTTTTTCTCACCTCAGGCAGAAATACAACCTGCAGTTGTCGATCCTGAAGACTAGGTGGCAGTATTGACCTTTTTGGGTTGTGGGTGCATTATCGAGTGCTTCACAGATGCCACTTTGAGACCACTTTCATAATAGAAATTTAAGTGTATACAACAGAACATGATATCATATTTATGGGTAAACAAAAGCAACAGGCATTCACACTTTGCAGACAAATATCCAACAAAACAGAAACCAAAAAAATCACAAACATTTACATATGAGCGCTTCGTGGACATCTCGCTCAACAACAAATCCACAGTAAAGCAGCAGCAGATATTCAGTTACCAGACTGCAGTAAATCTGTACACAATTTTTGAATTTATTCATGTTACTCAGTGGCTGATAATATCATGCTCACCTCTCCACAAAGCACTGTTGCTGATCTACATCACCACTCTCACTGTTACAGATGAGTGATTGTGGAGTAAAATGAACAAGTTACAAGCTACTGACACTGATATAAGAGCAGGACACATCAAACAACTCTTATGCACATAAAAACTGGTAAACAAAATAAAAAAATATCTTCAGTTGATTTGAGCAACACACCTTCGGAGAACTGAGAACATCAAGTCAAAAACGGCTCGTCCGACGGCAACGCCGTCGACACTAAACATGCAAACAACTCACAAACCATCAACATGACAGAGACTATTATCTTATCAGGATGCGCCGCCTGCTGACAATCCAACGACAGTCAAATCAATAGATGCAACAGCCGTGTGAAGACCACTTCGATATCTTCGGAAGCATCAAGGAAAACGTTATTGCGAGGCAGAGGTATGTGTGCTGTCACATTGAGGGCCATTACTGTGGAATTTTGATACCAGCACTTAATGAAAGGAACCACCTAAATTTAATAAAAGCAAGCCATCTCGACGTGAGGAATTGCAGTCAAGCTGCAGAATAATAAACATCAGTTACGGTGTAAGGCAATGAGTTTTTCTTGTCAGATCAGTTCAGTTTGGAGCAGCCGAGGAGGAGGAGGAGAAGTGCATTTATTCTGACATCGAATCATCAGGAGGGAAATGAATATCTGAATAGATTTAGCTTTTTAATGGGAACATCTCACCGGATTCTAGGCCTGTCTAGATCCCAGCATTGATCTGTGCCCCCCCTTTTTTGTGGGAACACTGTTATGAATCATAAACCCATTTAACGACACAAAAGTAAGCAGGAATCCATCACAGTCATGCGGAAAATCTTCAGAGCATGCGATGAGACATCTCCAATCCCAAGTCTTTGGGGTAGACCCTCAAGGGTTTAGAACAGAGGAGGAGAAAGACGAGCTTATTCCTGCAGCGTCGATCCAGGCAGATCGTTGGTCAGAGTGTGCCAGCGCTCCACTTTCTTGCCTTTATTCTTCAGACAGTCTATCCAGTGCTGGAGGGCGTCTCCCTGTGAGTGACACCCCAAGGATACTCCCCCTAACCAGAGGACAGAAACATGCATATTTATATAACACCAAAAAAAAGGGTTGAGTAATTTTGTGTTAGTTCTCCAAAATTACCAGGGGCACCTGCACCTATTATTGGTTTTAATCATTTACTCATAAAAAGAAATGTATCAGAAGTAATTTAACACTTTTCCCAGTTTTAATGAAAAGACACACAATAAAATTTTATCTTCAAACTATAAAATGTGTTAAAGGATACTGGGCACTTTATTAGAAACACCTTTCCAACTGTTCGCTAATGCAAATTTCTAATCAGCCAATCACATCGAAGAAACTTAACGTATTTAACATGTAGACATGCTCAAGACGAAGGAGATGGAGAATGGTCATAAGAAAAGAAAATATGAGCTGCAGTTCTGTGGGCGGAAATACTTGATGATCCCAGAAGTCAGAGGAGTATGGTCAGACTGGTTCCAGCTCATAGAAATGGTAAATGACGTATACTTGTATAGCGCTTTACTACCTACCTCTCAAACCTCCGCTGCCTTGCGGCATACCCATTTATGGAAAGGCTTTCGGTGGGTAAACCCTGTGAAAAATAAGGAGTGGAGCCCCTAAGGCGGTCGGACTTCCACTCCTGACTTCTCTCCGGCAACTCCTGCAGCCAAGCTGGTGCCAAACCTATCGCTTTGCCTTGCTTTGCATAACATCTGCAAGGCTAAGAGGGGGCTTCTGACGTCTGTGAAACCCAGGAGCTCCATATATCCCGCCCAGGCTTGCGCCCTGGAGAGGTCACTGAAGTGCCACTGTCTTCCATCC
>NC_050530.1:8564014-8568681 GCF_002922805.2 Oryzias melastigma | reverse complement strand
TTACAGCGTCAAAACAACACGGGAGACAGCAGTTACGGGTTATAAGTCAGAACCAATTGGGATAGGTCCTGACGCTACGGATTGTCTCCGACAGTGGGAAGGACCATTGCGTCCCACTGGTCAGCCATTGCCCCCAGCCAGTAAAGTGCTGACCTGTCACATTCTGCCTGCTTCATTGGCTGCTTGGAGGTAGGGAAATTACTGACAATTAGACTGTAAAACCCTGCACCACACAAAACAGACTAAACCAGGGCGCAAATTCCATTGTCTCCCGAGACAGAAGGATGCCAATACCTTCCTTGCAATCAGGAGTCAACCGCCCTACTGCTGCACCACGGCCACCCCCAACAGGAACTCAAATAACTTACAGCAGCAGAGGACCACACGAGATGACAATCCTGTCAGATAAGAACAGGAAACTGAGGCTACAATTTACACAAAATTGGACACAGAAGATTGGATACATGTTTCCTAGTCTCCATTTCTGCTACCATATGCGAATAGTAGGGTCAGAATTTGGCGTTAACAGCATGAAAGTATGGATCAATCGTGCCTTGTATCGACGGTTCAGGCTGGTGGTGGTGGTATAACGGATATTTTCTTGGCACACTTTGGGTCCCTTAGTACCAACTGAGCATGGTGACAACACCAAAGTCTACCTGAGTATTGTTAATCTCCATCCCTTTATAGCCACAGTGTACCATCTTCTGATGGCTACTTCCAGTGGGTCATAAAACTGGAAACATCTCAGACTAGTTTCTTGAACATGACAATCAGTTAACTGGACTCTAATGGCTTCCACAGTCACCAGATTTCAATAAATCACCTTTGGGATGTGGTGGAACGGGAGATTTGGCATCATGGATGTGCAGCCGACAAATCTTCTATCTATCATGTCAATATGGACCTAACTCTTTGAGGAATGTTTCCAGTACCTTGTTGAATCTATGCCACCAAAGATTCTGGAGGCAAAAGGGGTCCAACCCAATACAAGCAAGGAGTACCTAATAAAGTGGCCAGCAAGTGTATTATTATACTCTTAAATGATCCAAATTACTATACTAATATACCAAATTATACTATTCAGGTCATTTGCATGTACAATTTCAATTACAATGTCAAAAGACACAATTTTTTCTAAAAAGAGTTTTTATCTGAGCTTTAAATCTCCAGAAAACTCAACCTCAATTGGTTTAAGAGGCAAAAAAAGTGGAAATTACAAATTAAATATTAACCAGCCAATTTGCTCTTTTTACCTTTACTAATAAATTAAACGCTCAGCTAATGGATCTCCAGAGGCCACACGTCTATTAACTTTCATTACCCGGCATAATGATTTTCAGTTGTGATGCTTTAATCACACCAACCCCAGCAAATGAACTCATCCTTTTCAGTAAGCTGGAAGAAGCCTCGTTCAGTTTGATGATAGAAGTATCTCTAAGAACATCTGCCATGGACACACGAGGCTTTACTTGTCAAATCCAACAAGGGACTTTATGAATGGATGAAGATAAACTCACCTATGAAATCATTTGACCTTCCCAGGTCGTAGTCCCACACGGTGACCTCCAGCGTCTTGGTTGCTAACTCGGAAAAGGAGATTTCATAAAAAAACTCCTGTTGAGACATAAAAATCCAAATTACCTCCCTTTTAATTGCATTTTTAATACACATTGTTAAATGTAATTGCTGTCATTTGTGTTAGCATTCATAACAGCAGTTTGCCTTTGCTGCCAGTCGTGCTCATTACCTCATTAAATTCTGGGTTCAGAGTCTTTTTTATGACTGCTGTTTTATGCTTGGATTTCTTCTGAACATCTGGCTTCAGGTACCTGAGAAGGAGAAAAGCAATCCCATCACGGATGAGTCTAATCATTAAAATGTACCTGCCAGGGCAACGCAGAATACTAAAAAGTAACGGCACATGCTGGGGAGAAAGGTCAGAGTGTGGTCATACGTGGACGAAATAATTAAAGGGAAATTACTGCTGGTGACAGATTTACTGGCTCTTCCTGTCATCTGTCTCTGATATTATCCATTAAGCCCTTTTTGCTGAGGATCAGGCTTTCATTACAGAAGGCTTTAACTTCTTAGTTTGAAATATTGGTGAAATTAATCGTATCTAAGAATATACTGTATGGGCTCACGATTTAAATTATTTCCCTCTTTGCATTATGAGGCAATTAGAATTCATTATTACACTTTTACTGTGGACTAAAGAAAACAGTACATTTAAATAAACTTTTCAATTCGTTAGGCTAAAAAAATGTACTTCAGTGGGATTAGCCAGACGCACAACTCAATGACTGATAACATAATTAGTATTGACAGATAAGTACCAATCTATGCTAAACTGGCTGTTCTAATCTGATCCCAGTTGTTGTTATTTTTAATTAATGTAAAGAAATTCCCCGAAGGATTTAAAATGTGTTAATTTGATTTCAGTTTGCTAACCAACTCGCAGGCAAACTTACATTTTCAGTGATTACTGGCACGGTCCAGTACGGTAAGAAGTGGAGTTAATTCTAGTGAGCATTTCCACTCAGTTAAGCCTCGCTTCCACTGAGCGGTTTGTTTTTACAGCACGGGTGTGGTGTACCGTAGACCGCTAGCGTGTTATTGCGTCATTGTAGTGCGACGACTAGAAAAGCAACAACAATGCAGGTCATCCAGCAGTTTGTTTTTTTCTTGCTTTACTTTTTGTACATCGTGTATAACAGGAATTTAATGTTGTTTGAAGGAAGATTGTAGGCAGCTTAGAACAGAGGAAAAGGGGAATGCTAGCTTAGCGCTATATTGGTGCTTTCTATCACTCTCTGTCCATCAACGGGTGGCAACAGCGTCTCCACCTGTTCCCTTGTACTCGTTCATTCGGACTCGTACTGTTAAATGGGTCCATTTTACATTGGAAACGCTCAAAATACCAGACCAGACAGGACCGTACTGTACCAGACCGCTAAGTGGAAACGAAGCTTTAGAAGATCAGTAAATAACATGACCGTTTTTGTCAGATTTTGCTGCTTTTTCTTCTATTTTCCTCCATTCATCCATCCATCTTCTTCTACTCATCCATGACTGGGTTGCAGGGGCAGAAGCTAAGCAAAGATGTCCAAACTTCCCTGCCCCTGGTCACTTCCTCCAGTTCCTCTGGGGGGACCCTGAGAGGTTCCCAGGCCAGCTGAGAGACTCTCCAGTGTGTCCTGGGTCTTCTCTGTGGGACATGCCCAGAACACCTCCCCAGGGACGCTTCCAAGAGACATCCAGCCCAAATGCCCAAGTCACCTTCAACTTACTCCACTGGATGTGGAGGAGAAGCGGCTCTACTCCGAGCTCTCTCCAGGTGACTGAGCTCCTCACCCTTCAGAGAAAACTCATTTCAGCTGCTTGTAGTCGGGATCTCGTTCTTTCGGTCATGACCCAGAGCTCATGACCATAGGTGAGTATTTGAACGATTACTGATAGATAGAAACGAAAGAAAAGCATGACAGCCACAAGAAAAATAAAAAATGGGGGCCATTTGTAAAGATGGCAGCTGCACTCAATGTTCAAAGTCTATTTGTCCCATCTCAATAATATGGCTGCTCATGCACAAAATAAAAACAGTCTTTACACTTATGGGTAACCTACAGAATACAATTATATATATATATTTTAAAAACTTGAATTTTCTTGTGGCTAAGGTGCTTTTCACAAAGAGGAACATTGATGCTTGCACCTCAAAATGCAGGATTATTTTAAAACCCGTCTCTAATCTAAAGGTAACAAACATAAAGTACATTTAAGAAACTCTAACATATGGATGTTAGCTGGTGTCCAATTAAAAAATATGTCTTTTTCTCTTTTAAATGTTGTTAAATAACTTCATATTAATGATTTAAATGCATTAAAAACATCACACATTTTACATCCTCAGTGTTCTTTCTTTCTTTTGATTAAATCTGATATTCTTAAAATTATAAATAATGACCTTCAGCTTACTTACTTAACAAGTACATTTATGATTCTGATCATTTTCCAAAATTAATCTGTAAATACGTAAAACAAGCTGGTTATACGGCTAAAAAGCAAAATCTGTAGCATATTTCTTCCCTAACTAAAATTATTTTATATAATATAATAAAACTTGATAAGTACATCAGCTCATCGTGAAAATCCTCAGCCTCCACTTCTTGGTTTTCAATACATTCTTTGATATTCATAACGCCAGATAAAAAAGGCGGGAAAAAAAATCTATTCCCATTTGCTTTCCGCCCACCACCCACAGTATGTTCCCACACGCTCTCAGACACAACAAAGCATCTGGGAAGAAGCTCCTGCCAAAGGGCAGAGATGTGAGCGCGCATCCAAGATGGAATGAGATGCGTGATGTACAGTGCTGCAGCGTGGATAAGTGAAGGATGGCTGCGTAGGTTTAACCAATGGCAGAAGAGGAGAGCATGATGAGTTGAAGTGAGGAGAACAGCCCAACTGCCTTATGCATGCAATGTGAAGCACCGCAGTTTGCATCTTTGGTAGTATCTTTTTTGGGTTCTTTACGTTTAGGTGAAATTAGTACTTTTCTGATTATCTGTACTTTTTTTTGTCATCGTTTAAAAGTTTGATCAGAGGTGATCAGGATTGGAATATTTCAAAAATATACTATATAAAAAATGATTGCCAATTTAAAC
>NC_050530.1:8563676-8563967 GCF_002922805.2 Oryzias melastigma | reverse complement strand
CTTGAACATTTTGGTGATTTGTGGCTTTTATTTGGAAAATCTCTTTACAATGAAAATGATGATAAAGAACTTCCAAATGAAACGGTTTATGTCAAAAACTGGGGTGTTTGTTGTTTTTAAAAATAAAGAATATATTATAGTTACATATAGTTATATATACTTTCGTCAATTCTTTTTTGTTGATTCATTTTGTAACAATTAGTCTTCTGTGAACTTTTATTTTGTTTATTAGTTTTTTCCTGTTATATATATATATAGTGAAAAGATTTTGTTTTTTCTCAAAAACTCTCC
>NC_050530.1:8538419-8563120 GCF_002922805.2 Oryzias melastigma | reverse complement strand
ACTGGTGTTGCAAAATAGACAAAAATAATATATTTTTGGATAAAATGTGCAACTTTTAGTGATATTCTGACAGCTCCCTCTAATTTTTCTGCATCCAGCTGCAGTCATACCACTACAGGTCACATTTCAGATCAGCCAATTAGCATCCGACTCTGCATTGCAGCAGGGTTTGAACCATAGATGGTATATCAAGAGAACTGGACTGATCATCCCCTCCCCCCTCATGTTCTAAATAGGCAGTACCTGCTGGTCCAAGAACGCCAAAATTCCATAGACTTCTATTGAAAAATAAGCAGCTATTACTCAGTCATTCTGTTTGTCAGAATAAACTTTCTTGCTCTGGTATCTCTTTTTAAAGGGTATCCAAACAGGACAGTTGGGGGCTGACTCCACCCCCAGCCGAAATTTAAAAATGAAGTCAGAGGGGTGGGGCTGGAGAACAGGATTATTACCATTACTGGAGCTGCAGATCAAGATGTGGGACTTCTGAAATGATGTGGGACTTAAATTGTTTGACCAATCACAAAATTCAAATGTGATATTCAACCTGTAGGGGGCAGCACACAGACAGTTTTTGACTATATTTTCAAGAATTAAACAAGTTTATTTTAACTTGTCAAATTTGGCAATGGCCAACGGACAGCACTTTTAAAGCCCCATTTATAGAGGTGAACGGCAGAAAAAGTTGATTTTGGGTTTGGTTACCTTTTAATATGTTCTTGCTAAATTAATTTTTTTTTTCATTATATATTTTCTTTATCACTAGTTATTCAAGCTATAAACTGGCCAATCAGATGCCTCAATAAAGAGCATGTGTTGCCCACTGGCCCCACCCGAAACGTTTGAAATGTTTGACAGATTATCGGACCAGTAACTGCTCACTAGCGTTGTCTGGTTCCCAAATGTCGAAATTGGGCAACATCCGTACCGCAGAAAAATATCAATTAGCTTCATTTCGTTGGAGCCCGAGGTAAGGCATTTTCTATCGGTGACATCACAGCCTTGTTTTGTAAATCTCTGTTTATGTCAATGGTTCAAACCGATCCACACAGGGGGACGTCCTAGTTACTTGAGAGAACAAAACTGTATCACTCATGTCTCCTTAAGAGAGACATTGGTTTGGTCCAGTGCACTGATGGTAAACTAATTCTCAGTATAACCTAAAATGAGGAAGTTTAAACTTCATTGAATGTCGTTAACCTTACAACTTCTTATTTTTAATTTTGTTGAACTCAATCTTCTCCCAAATTAAAGACCGGGGCACAACACTAGGAGTCATAGTGTATTTTATATGGCTTTTATCAAGATATGAGTTTATTTTTCGACTATTTAACTAAATATAAAAAGCTTTTTATGCAGCTTTTAAGCTAAAACAACAGATGTGTTGCAAAAGACGCAAAATGTTCATATTATCCCAGAAACGACATCAAAGTCACCGTCAACCACCCAGTGAAAACACAGAGAGACCTAACAGCTCATTTGTTTACTTCCTGTCAAGCTGGATCATTCAACCCAGGGCCTTCCCTGCCCTCTCTGGTGTTTAAACCAAACACACACAATGACACATAATGAATCGCTTTCCTGTCATCAGTGAGTAATGAAACTCCAGAGGACCTACTGGCAACAGCGAGAGCCTCATAACCTGCTTCTATTCCATGACACAAACAGCCATTACATTTCCTCTAGCTGCTCCCATCAGTCAATTTTAAAGGATGCCAATATACACATTCCTGTGATAACTTTGGTAACTCCGGCTATATATATAAATAAATCACTGACGAGTTATCGCTGGAGTGTTCCACTTGATTCGTTTGAGCCTCAGGAGACTAAAAGCAGCCGTGAATGAGTGAAGGAAAGGAGCACTGTCAAACATTTAGGTAATTTGTGTTCATTATTTACACTAATAGAATAGTTTTTCATCAACGGCTGAATTACTTTTTCTTTTCCCTTCACATGATCAGAAGGACGCCCCAGACTTGGCATAAGTACAAAGACATGGCGGGGATCCAGTTCAGTATCCGATTGTGTACACAGTGAGTCAGAATGTCTCAAAGTCTTCCAACTCTTTACCCAAAGCGCTCCAAATTCCGACAGTTCTAATTGAGCCAAAAGCAGAGGCTGATATTGGGAAATTAACATCCGATTGAGCCTGAATGCATTTGCAGTGATCTCCCTTTCTGGATCGATGGCATTTAATTGGGAGAGGGAACCGATGGCTGAATTTTAATGTGATTTTTATTTGGTAGGCCCAAGTTTATGAGCGGTAACCGATGAAGTGTATAGATTATCCCGTAACACTGGGGAAATCAAAGGAACAGTTGGTTCTTGTTCGTGTGGGATAAAGAGGAAATTGTTCAAGTCTTAAGCCTTGTTTCCACTGAGTGATCCGGTTCGGTACGGTACAGTAAGGAGTGGTACAGTAAGGTCCAGCATTCGACGTGATTTGACGCAACAGGTCTTTACATTTGCCTTATGATATACTTACCACAAGCATGACAATGGTACATACCATTTTCACAACTGGACCCCCAGAAGAAAGTGCTCTACACTTAGTTTTTCAAAGATTTTTTGTCTTCACTGGTGTCATAGCAGATATGAAATCCTGTCCAACTTTGTCATGGGAGGGATAACACGTCAACGTAAGGGTTGGGTCATCTTGACCCCATAGGATAGCTCATGGTGGCCTCATGAGTCTCAAGGGAACTTTTAAGATGCAGTCTCAACTCCCTACGACTACAACATCAAAACCAAGAGCACCAGTACCGGCCAATCCCTGTTATGGGAATGTGACTAAAGTAGGACCCGAATTGCGTCCCTACCCTTACGGCTTCTCCTTATCCCTAAATGTATTAAATATGGAGAGTGTCAGGAGTCAGAGCTCAGTCTCCCCCTCTGGTCACTGGTGGGAACCATCTCTAGAGTACTGACTGGACTTCATCTCCCAGCAACCCCAGCACACAGTTCCTGGATGCTGCTCAGCTGTCTCTCATTTGCCAATCACCAACCTGTTACTTAAAGCAGTTCACAGAGTCTGACTCAGTGCGAAGTATTGTTTGTGTCACTCAGCCTGCATACTGAGCAGTTCATCCTGACCTGATTACCCTGATCACCTGATCCTGCTTCGTCTTTGATTCTGCTTGTTTGCCCCGACCCTTGCCTGGACCCTGACCCCTCTGGTTGCTCTCTGATGCTCCCACGCTCGTTGCTGACTTTTGCCTGCCTGACCCTGATTTAGATTTGTGGACTTTTAGCTGTGTTAATAAACCTGTTGCAGTTGGAACACGCAGTCTGCCTGTTCTGTGACAGAGAGATATAGAAAAAATAGTTTCTTCAAATTTGGATGTTGCTATCGGTTGATGACCGAATCAAGTTGTTGGTCATCCATGTTGGTATACAGCTGCATACATAACATCAGTTTTATTATTTTTAAAAAGTCATCAAAATGAAAAATTCACTATGTGCATCTAAATGTAAACTTCGATGCTTCAGAGCACAACCACGTGAGGAAATGTTTCTCCTCCGTGGGACAAAAGCAACCCGGAGCACTCAACCAGTGGAGGAATAGCCAGCCCATTGACGTTATATCAATGGACTTAGCACCCCCTCCCATGTTCCAAATAGAAACACCATGAAATGTAGTGGGAGTCGTATCAGAAAGTGACGAAGAAGGCTCTGGCTTGATTTCTCGAGGGCCAGAGGTAAGGCATTTCCTTTAGGAGACCTCAACACTTGCTATGTCCAGTTTAGATAAATAGTCTATGACCCCAGCCCTATGTCGCTACGGCTCCTCTTTAAAAAAAACAAACAAAAAAAAAAAACTTTCGGACACCACTACAGCTTCAAATGCCCCAATTGGGAGGAGCTGTAGGGGTATGAAAGCAATTCGGATTCGGCCTAAGACATTACTGACTGTGTGCAAATACTGCAAGCTAAGATGAGCTACTGATACGTAAAAGCCTGTAGGATGTCCACAGGAGGCCTACAGAAACTACACTCTAATTTCCTCATACTTATCACCTGAACAGCACGATTTGGGGAGGTAGCATTTCATCTACTTCACTCTTACTTACCTTTGGGTGTTGTTTTACGTGTTTGCTATGAGGTGTTACCTACAGCATTACCGTGAAAAAAAGAATATTTTTGTTTTACAGGTTCATCGAGGAGTCTATGACCTGCACACCTCGTACAAGTTTGTAAATTTTTCACCCATGGCAGCCAGTGCAGACAGTTGTGACCAAGGCTTAAAGGAGCCATACCATGACAAACAAACTTTTTGAGCTTTTAAGTGTATTATATTGTTCATTCCTCACTATAAAGAATCCCAAAGCGGAATTTTGATCAGCTCACGCATTTCTGAGTCCTAACATGCTGATGTCACAACGTGAGACGGCCCCTTTCAGGAAGAGCCTGCTCTGATAGCACCGATAACACTGATAACACCAACACTCAATCATGGAATGGCCCACCCGCAGCGGCAGGCGGAGCCTCAGGAATTGAGTTGTTTTATTTCCAGGTAGGAAAAATATCACGAAAAATAACTAATATTTCATAAATATTTTGTTTTTTAGTGTTCCAAAGGTGATATATGATCATATTTATCTAGTTTACTCTGAAAGGATTAAGAAAATCATGGTATGGCTCTTAGTAGCAGACAAAGTGCTCAAGGTCGTGGTTGCATTATGGTAAAGATTCCTTTTATTCTTACGTTTTAACATACGGATCGGAGAAGCCGTTGACGTCCATGGCTGCCAGGTGGGCACACCGTTTGACGCCCACACACAGGCCGCCGCGAGCTCTCTCTTTGGCCTCACCCTTCAGGTCGCCATCGCCATTTGGAGGCAGGAACTGCAGGCAGAGCAGCAGACGGCCTCGTTCTTCTAGACTTCTTTGCTGCTCAGTTTCCCACTGAAGGAGAAAAAGCAAACGTGAAACAAAAAAATAAAAACCTGTGTGAGCCAACATTCATCTCACTCCGCTGCAGGCCCCCTTAAGCACCGTGGAGCTTTCGATCGATTTTCCACCTTACTTGCTTGTTTGAGTCTCTCACAACTTTTATTGTTTTATTCTCGGTTAAATCCACACTGTTTACAGACACGGCAAGCTGCTGTTTGTGTAGAAATAGCTCTGATAAATCCACTCTGCGCTCCCTGCAGCACCAAATGACCCACAGACAAAGTCAGCAGTTAGCTGGTAAACATGGTGGAGCATTTAGATGCTTAAGACGCTGCCTCTTCCCTCAGGAGTTGGTGGGGAGCTGAATAAGGAAAAAAAAATAAATGTTTGTTCTGGACTGGTGGACTGCAATGGGTTCATTAGTGGGTTCTAACCCAGGGCAGAGGCACTCTCCCACTGTTTCCAGTGTTAAGTTGTGCTAATTGTGGAAAAGCAAACACAAGTCAATCATCCCAAAGCATTTATTTGCTGTCCAAATTAGATTCTGTAATTTCACCAAAAATGGAGTAATGCTGGTGTCTGCTGGTCGTGTTTTTGTAGTATTTTTCTCATGATGGAGCACATATATCAAGAAAATTAAGATTAAACCCGTGCTTTTGAGTATTTCTTAATTCAAATCACAATGATTTTTTTCAGAGAAATATGAGATAAGAGATTGAGCTGTTTTCAAAGAGATGAGACATGCTAGCTAGGGTGAGCTAACCGGGAAATAACTGTGTAAAAAAGGGCAAATTGACAATAATTTTGGTAAAAATGTATTTAAATGTATGGGTTGATCCTCAAACATTTCTATTACACCAAATCTGGCCCACTTTGGAAACATTTTGGGCACACCTGGTGTAAACAGAGGGATGATGAAAAATTAAGGCAAGCTCACTGCGCGCCAACAGTCCCGCCCACAACTCAGAGGGTGGCTTCAAATGAACGCCTGCAGTTCGTTAGAAACTATGTCCTAGAAAACAACACAGGTATTCAGATTTTGCCTAAAAGGAAAATACACATAATTAATGCGAAACACTTTAGATGAGGTGTTACAAAACACTGAATATAATGTTGACAATGATAGTCAGTACATTTGTTACGTTTTTAAGGAGTTTATTAATTTGGCCTTTAAGGACAATGGTCTCACTTTAGATGTTAATGAATCCTACTAAGTATGTTAATAAACCTTATTGTGCTAATAAATTTCTTACTAACACTGTATAAACAAATTAATAATGTTTGTTGATGGGTTTATAAAGCTTGTTGAGGAATCTTATTAGAAAGTATTACCAATCCAAATACAACTGCCATCTTGCAATGGGGAGGCAGAATAGTCCAGATTTCATGCCACGCCTGACTTTTGGAAAATGGGCGTGGTCATGAATATAGACGGCTTCAGTCAGGTGGGGATGATGTCATTAAAACAGATTGCTGACCGGCAGCAGCTCTGATTGGACAATGTGTAAATGTCTCCGTATTGACATCCGGTCATTGCCGGGCCCCTATGTCAATAGTCCTCATCGAGTGGCCGTGCTTCTACCATACAATTTCTAACAATCGGACAGTGGCAGTGGGATGGCAGCACAGGGGCAGGAGGGTGGCTGGAGGGTAGCAGTCAGAAATCAACCAATCACCAGACGATTTTGGGGAACTTGGAGACCCTCCTATCAGTCAATTATTGCGCTGATGCCTTCTTGTCACCCGCCTGTCATTGGACTGCCACTGCGTAACCACCAAATGTGTTCACTGACTGATGTAAAAAAATACTTCTACTGGGCGGAGGTGGGTGGCCCCTTCCTTGCTCTCTCCTGGACCTCCCACACGATGGGCGGGTGGATGACTTAAGCTTGGGGTGGGTCTCCCTTGGGGGACACTGCCTGGGGTTGGGGATGGGTTGGGGTGCCTTGGTGGTGGTGGGCTGCTTGTCTGCTTGTCTGGGGCTGGGGAGCTTTCCAGGGATGGGGGTCCCCTGGCGCAGTGGGGGGCCATCTTTCTGGCTAGGCTAGAGCTCCTGAAATTCCCTGCGCTCTGGCATTGGAGACCCCAGTGACGATCTTGCTGGGCCCAGTCTGGGTAGCCGGCTAGATTGCCCGACGGGCACATCCACTCTATATGCTATATCGTGCGTGGGTCAGGGGGCCCTGGCTACCGCTGCGGCATCCGGGGGTCTTAAGGTGTGGATTACCGGGCACACTCCCTCTTTTTACATTCCATCAACACCTACTTGAGTATAGCTACTGGACAGGACAAGTTTTTTTTTTTTTTTAAATCGTCTGGTTGCCATAAAATGTTATATTTTTCTTAAAACCTTTGTGGCCAATCCCCAAATTTGCTATAAGTTTGCATTTAGGTCTGCGAGATGTGACCGCAGTCTGAAGATCCACATGGAACGCTTAAAAAATAGACCAAACGATGATTTGAGTAAGATTTTAGGAAGCAGACAAACCTAATTCATCAGACAAATTAAACATATTCAAGGTTGTTTATTGTCATGTCTGCTCCTCGAACCCTCCCACAAAATTCCCTCCTTCCAGGCCGTCTGTCACTGCGGGTGTGTTGCCGGCTCCACGCTGAAGCCTGTTTATTTCCACCTCCCTAATGAGTTGCTCTCTATCGATCTGTGAAGGTCTGTTGTCTCAGCCGAAACCCTACTGTGAATTATCCTCCGTGATTGTGAGCCTCAAAGACTCCAACTCATTGAGGACAGATGGGGATCTGGGTATTGACTCTCAGAAAAATGAATAAAAAGAAACAGAAAATTATGAAACCTATTGAGTTGCGAGGGCGAGGAGCACGGAAGGGACGTGCGGCCTATTGATTGTCCGTGTCTGTCAGAAGATAAGGCTTAATGAGTGATGAGAAGATTCGAAGGAGAAAGTTGTGGCAGCAACTTGTGAAATTCGTGCAAACGTGTTTCTATCCTATAAATAACGGTATTGTGCTGAGGGCTATGGGGGTGAGTCACGGGCCTGAGAGAACATCGTCCTCCCCCTTGTTCACCCTTTGCTGGAGCGTTTTGGTTTCTTTCATCTGTCACTTCAAATCGGAGCTGATTTTCTCCTTGTGATCATTTGATTCAATCCATAGAAAATGTAGAAGCCGAAATAAGGAAACAAAGAAGCTCTGGAATTAAATAGCTTCAAGTCAAAAAGCTGTTGCGCCTCAAATTGATTCTCAAAGGGAATAGGGTCAATAATACAAAAATTACCTTAGTCTAAATATTTTTAATATAACTTGAATTATTTCATTAATTCACCTTTATTTTTTGCAAATCATTCAGAAAGGCTCTTCCTAATAAAATGTGTTTTTGTTAGATTTAGTTTATAAACTGTTCATTTATTCTAACATCTTTTCAGTTTGTTCAGAAAAAGTCAAATCAATTCACTTTGAAACCTTTTTTGTTGCTCCTGAACGCTGGTCTGCAAGGGCTGTTATGGCAAAAATGTCATACGGAGGTGATTTTGTATTGGGAAAAAAAACAAAATTGGAGGCAGAACTTTTACTTTAAAGACAAACTCCAATGAAAATCATATTTTTTTATGTTTCTAGCATGTTCTTGAAGCATTTTCTCATGATGGAGGACATATATAAAAGAATTTCAGAGTAAAACTTCATTTCTGAGTATTTTTAAATTTAAATTGTGATGGATCCGGCGCATATGATAACCGGCATTTTTTAGAAAAACTCAAGCTTATGACGCAGCAGCTGCCATGGGCGGGCCAAAGATTCCTTTCTCCACTTCAATTCTGAAGACAAATTGACTCATTAACGTCTTCCTTTTCCTCGTCTGAACTGGCATCTGGCTCACAACTGTACAGCTGGATAGCTCCGATATTGCTCACCATTTTTTTTGGGCCACTCTAATATTAGCTTAGAGTTGTGAAGTGCTATTAGCTAGCGAGAGACAGTGTGAACAAAGGGCTGATGGGAAATTAGCGGAGGATAACTTCAGCAACAACAACCGAAAAGCGAATTTCTAATAAACTTTTGCAGCTCTGAAGAAAATCTGTCTTAAAATGACAGACTTCTTGATTTTGGCAAAAAATCGCTTAATTATAATATAAAAAAAAAAACACTTGAAACAATCTTACAATTGACAAAAATATAGTTAAACGCATGCTTAAAAATGATTGGTAATGAAACAAAGTAAGACAGTGATGGGTGAAAACTCAAAAACTTGAAACAGAACAATATTTTTCTGATCTGGTATATATACATACATATATATACATACATATATATATATATATATACCATATATATGCATATACCATATATAAATACAAACACACACACATATATATGTGTGTGTGTGTAAATATGTATATATATGGTATATACATATATATGGTGTATATATATACACATATATACCATATATATATATGGTATATACATATATACCATATATAAATACACACACACACACACACACATATATATACACATATATACTATATATATATATATATATATATATATATATATATATATACAGTATATATATTCCTCAGAGTGTCTTTAAACTAAAGAAATGTATATGGAATATTTAAAATAGAGTTCCTTAAAAGCTCCTTAAAAAACTGCACATTGGGGAATAAAATAAAGCCCAATTGGCCAGACAGAACAACGGTCACACTGAATTGATCAGGCATGTTCACCTCTCTCAGGTAGCAGGAGATCCCTCTCAGCGCCGTGTTCATCGCCGTCGGTGAAGGCAGCTGGAGGCCGGGCAGACAAAGAGAAGGAAAGCAGATAAACGATAAGAAGGGATGACTGACAGAAAGGCGATGAAAGAAGGCTGGATGTGCAAAGGGGTGACAAACCAGGACAGATATATCAATCTGGAGGTGAAACCACTTTAAAAATTACAGGCCTGACACGTGGCTCGGTTTGCAGAGCGATGGAGGGGCTTTAGCGTTTGATCGCAGAACGCCCACCAGCCTCAGAGGGACAGTCTAATACCTGCAGCCCTTTCCAGCAGATGAAGAGCAAAACCCAGGCACCCTCCTACCCTTTTGCACCCACGTGGCCTCCCGCTCCCCTCTCACCCTTGCTTTTATTTTTTAATCCATTTGTTTCTCATCTCTTTCACTCCCTGCCTATTGACACTACCCCACTCCCCCACTCCTGCTCTTTTTTCTTCACCTTTAATTCCTGCGCGCACCCCTTCCCAAACGTATGATGTGGTTGACATTTAGCCCGCTCTAACAGCTATTTGCAGAGCGCCAGAGCAGATGTGATTCCCTCTTTGTTTGTAATTTGCAGGAGGCACATTTGAGTGGGAGAACATCGATGTTTTCTTTGGCTTTATGGTGCAAATTCAATGCCAAAAGTATTATTTAAAAGAAGGTGATGCTTTTGTCACAGAATTAGCACTTTCACATTTTCTTTGGCACCCAGAGGTGTTGAATCAATTGCATTATTTTGTGTTTGTGTGAACTCCCCTGCTCTCCATATGATTAAAATTGGTCTGATTTCATGTGAGATAGAATGATGCGAACAGTGTGTTTCAGTCATTTTGAACATTTTTTCATGGCTAAAAGGCAGTAGTTCATTTTTCTTTATCAAAGTAAGTTATTCTTGTTTATTTAAAACTAAGGAAAATATCTTAACTTGCATGATTTGGATACATTTCGTTCCTTAGCCTACACACAACTCTTTTGTAGTCTATGTGGCACTTTATCATTAATTTCTGCTTAAAAAGCGTTGATAATCCAATGCTGCATTCACACTGGACACGATTTACGCGTCAAATTTGGGTCTGTCAAATTTACTGCTCGATGCCCTTGCTGCGGAGCAACCGCCAAAGTTTTTCTGGAATTCACTTGTTGCCACATCATGGAAAAGGTGGATGATGTTGAGTGACTATCTTGGGTTTATCTGTTTTGGAGATCTCTACAGAGGCGCCAGCAAGCATGTCGCCTTGTCTGGGTTCGCCAGATCATTTAGCGTCTCACAAGCTCGTTACGCTGTCCACCGGGCGGCTAGCTCTGTGACCAACGCATTCTCACTTCCAACTCGTCATACTGTATATGGACGTATGGTTTGGGCCCCGTCCGCGTCACTTTTTGACGTTTTGGGTGTTCCCAACTTGTCGTTTTTGTAAGTTCTGACTGTTCCCATTACATCAGGGGTCTTCAACCTTCGGGATGCTGACCGGTACTGGTATCGGTCAGGTACAGGGACGCGACCACGACCGATCCACTAGATTTGTAAACCCCAACCTGGATGTGTTAACCCTAACTCAGATTTGTTAATGCTAACCCTGTACCAGTACCCTAACCTGCTACTGGTTCTGCTTTCGGTACCACATCCGCCACAGCGACCCAAGGGTTGGTGGGAGAAGCCAGCACGTCAAAAAATGAGTTGTGGGCACCCAAAATGTCAAAAGAGAGGGTCTGAACCAAATATGTGACGAGTTGGGAGTGAGAATGTGTTGGTCACAAAGCCCATGGAGCTGGAGCGATTCTGCCAGCCTCCCAGTGGACAGTGTAGCGAGCCAATGAGGGCATCTGTGACAGTCTGGGGACCTGACCTGGGTGTTTCCCATCTTCGCCCAACAGTAATAATCTCCAGCAACCCTGCCGCCCCAGAGGGTTAAGAAAAAGGGTTAAAAAAGGACAAAAATCCTCACATTGAGCGGCCATATTGGATCTTTTTTCTACCTTTTGATCGAGTCACTGAAAACGTCAGGTGCCCAAAACTGAGTCCCTGAGTGGTTGACGTGCATCCACCTCGCCGTATCCAAAATTGTACAACTTTAAATTGTGAATGCAGCATAACAGTAAAAAATCCATTTGGTGGAATGCTTTGGTAATGTATTTCTAAAATGTAAAAATGTTTGGTAACGGGGCTACATGACACTTATTTGGTCTTGTAATCAAAGATAAAATTAAAGTATGGTTGCAGAGGTCCAAATGCATTATGGCATGATAAACTAAAGCCTTATGACGACTCCATAAATGGATGTATTGATACATTTAGTAAAGTGTATGGAAGCTTACACAACTAACTTTATTTATGAAAAAAGTACAACTTTTCTTGTTATATCTTGTAAAATTATGACTTTTTTCTCATAATTTTATGACTTTACATTCATTCATTTTTTTTCTTTTATGGTGACCCCAATGGCTTCCAGACCTGACGACCAAAACTGCAAACTAGAAAGGTTAAAGGCACAAAAACTCTCACAGGCATTGAAAGTCCAAACTATCAGGATTATGTTTGTGACGGTGGATACAAAGTGATTTCAGACTAGAGTTTATTTGGCCAATCACTGATTCTGTTCTGACACTGTTCAGTGTTGTGCCATAGCTGGGGGCACCTGATCTAGAAAAAGCAGATTTTTAATTTAAAATCAAATGAGATGCAGCAAAGTGGCCTGAGGGACAATCTCAAATATCTTCTTTTACCTATTTAGAACAGAAATATTTGTTTTTGTGTCTATTTAATAAGCAGTTTTGTGGTTTAATCCCTATAAATGAACATATTTATGCAAAAATTAGAACATATTAAAAGAAAAAGAAACATAGCAACCCCTAAATATATAAATATTTAGTTTTTGTGTTTTCTTTAATGCTTTTTTTGCGAAGAACCTACATCTAACTGTGCCTTTCTTTTAAATTCAGTTACCTTTAGTGCCTTCCACAGCTTTAGGATAGATTTTTATCTGTTTTTTGGAAACAGATCTTTGTATCTAACTAAATCTAAGCTCTTTCTTTGGAAATAATTGTATAAAACAGCCGAAAAACAGGATTATGGTGCCCCTTTTCAATATTAGACTGCCTCTCTGGAAGCTTGTAGAGACTTTTTCCCTGCTGCTGTCCTCCAACTATCTAAGCCCCCCTGGTTGTTTATTCCTCTAATACATCCTAACCTCCCCATTTCCTTTTCCTCTTTGCACAATTTTCCCCCCATTTTCTCCTCACAGGAGGTGGGTGCTCCAGACAGATGTTAAAGTGCTTGGTCTGGTCGGGCTTCACGCGGCGCAGGGCCACCCTCGACTCCCCAATGAACTCATTATGTGTCAGCTTGTCTTCGTCACACACAGACACCCTGGAAAACAGAGAGGGAGAGCCGACGGGGAGATGAAAATGACAGCGAACCAGGCATGAATAAAAAATCTGAGGAGACGTTTTAACCAGCTATAAAATATTTAACGGATCGGGACCGCTCCTGTCGAACAACATGCCATGTTTTGACATGTTAGTTACAATGCCTCTGCTTGTAATATGAGAAATATAACAATTGCTGACTTCAATCTGATCAGAATGAGGGAAAAAAGTGTAATTTAAATCTCAAAATCCCTCATTATACACGTTTTACTCTTATAGGAACTGAAAAAGGAGTGAAAGGAGGGTTAACCAGCACGTCTTTTAAATGGAATTGACTGTTTGGTTGGAAATAATTGATTATAGGAGGTGTAAAGATGTGGTGGGTTTGTGAGAAGAAGCTAAAATTGAGTGATGTGAGCCCAAAAAAAAAAAAAAACAGAAAAAAGAAACTGTGCCTTCCAGGATAAATAAAAAGGTCATAAATGTGGGGAAAAATGAGAGGAACCAGGATATGAGTGACCCTCTTTTTAATTTATGACCACAGATATTAAACAACACAGCATCCTGCTGCCCTCAGCTTTTCAGCTATAAGACACAATAAGGGAAAAAGCAAAATAAATAAATAAAATAGCCTCCAAAGAGAGGTGGAGAGTAGGGAAAGACATGGAGAAAGATGGAGCTGGGAGGTGAAAGGTCAGAGAAACATCTGTGATAGAGCGGCTGCCATGATGGGAAAACGGGAACGGTGGACGACAGAACAATGGGTCAAGGAGTCGAGCGCGGAGGAAGAAATGTCACTGTGTGCTGGATGTTAGGGTGAATCAGCAGCATGAGGAGGTAATACTATGCTAGGCTTGGAAATAAAATGCATTGTTAGTCTTTTCGCTGCTGAGGAGCGCGTTAGAGTCAAATCTGTCGCTGCAAAATGATTCCAGATGGTGTTTTTAACATGTTGTTGCGGCATTTTAGAACATATATAAAGAAGATTTCGTAGCAAAAACTGCATTTTTCTTGACTTATATTTTTATTACAATCTACTATATTTATAAAGATTGCAAATCAGTGATCTTGGACTACGAAAATTTTTTTACTCCAATTTTTGGGAGATGATAGCGAGGATGTTAGTATTCAGATATTTGTTACAGCTCTAATAGATAATATAGAATGGGACATAGAGAGTACATTGGGGTCCATGATTTACTCCATTCTAAGTATGTAACACAACATATTTAAAACTTTTAAATGATTTTTAAGCCTTTAAGACCAGAGATCAACACAATCAATGTAATGCTGGATATACGTCAATCATGTTAACGGTTCAAAAGTTACGATATATTACAGATTTTGTGTTTAAGTGTTACCGGCGATGCCTCAGGTGTTCCTTATGTGTATGTAAATAAATATATAATCATTATATTGGTTGTTTTAATATTGTACGTTGTACATCTGTCTGTAAAATTGTTCAAACACAATGCGTTGTGGTCCATATTCCCCAAATCTAGTGAGCATCCATGCACATTGGTTTTTCGCAGAGAATTCTGGGAAATTTCTAGGGCACTTAATTTTTGGAATTGTAGAGTATATCCAAATTTCTCCCCTACTCACTGTATAGTCGCTATTCTGTAGTGTCCGACTCTATATTTCCAAAATCGAGAGCCCTAGAAATTTCCCAGTTTATTTTTGGTAAAAAAAAAACCTAGTGTGCATCAATTCTCACTACGTTAGCGAATATAGACCAATTTTTTTTAATAAACTATCCACATTTCATCATCAGAGCACATTAGATTCATAAATAGACGTGAAATATTAGTTTCGATTAGATTTTCACATCAAGAAATGAGTGACAACTGTATTTATATATATCTATATTTGTAAAAATATTGTCAATAATGTGTTTGGACTGCAGGAATCCATATTAAATAAATAAATAATAATTAAATTAAGATTCAAACTGTGCGGCTGAAAAGCTCCAATATTTTTCGCCACTTTTGTTGCACTTTTGTTAGAAGTGTGAGGGGCCGTGAACCGACAGTAAAGTGTGTGTTTATGGGTGACGGGAAGAGGGGCCTGGGTTATTTGGAGCAACAGTCCTGCCCACAACTTAGAGGCAAATTTCTAATGAACTTCTGCCGCACTGCAGAAACTATGTCCTAGAAAACAACAGTTTTTTTAAATTTAGGCCATAATTCGATTTTAAATCATATGTCACTTTTAAAATAGATTAAAATATGATCAGAGTGGGGCTTTAAGGAGAAAACAAACATCGTAAACCAGGTGGAGGTTCACAGAAAACACAACAAAGTTATTAAGCGAACAGATGCAAACAGGAAATTACAAAAAGGCTCTTGCAGAGAACAACCGACACCATGAACTCACATACTAATGCGATGATTCATAAACAACAAACAGCTGTGGGGATTATAAATTAAAGCCAAGTGTGAGCAACACATAGAAAAACAATTTAAAGTATGAAAACAAGAAAAATAAAATAACTTCTATCATCTGTAGCCTCCACGCTCAGACATCATTGTGTGGGTTTCTTTAAAATATCTCCAGGTCGTTCCAGAGCATCATTAAGGTCAGCACTCTGACTTCTACATTCATACATTAACCATTTGTTTACTCCGGTGGGCTTTTTATATCCGTGCGACCCACTTTCTGTGGAGACTCGCAGACAGATGTCGTGACATTTGCATTTCCAGTTTGCTGGTATATTTCAATGACGTGCTCGGATGGATCGTCCTCGCCTTTATGATGCTGCTGGACCTGGTAGCAGGTCAGCTGTGTAATGTCCCTCGAATCTAAACATGCCTGCGAATGTTTTTCCTGAACTAAAGAGCCTTCTTAGAAATCTGTGCGACACTCGTGGGAGAGGGAGTGCAGTTTGCAGCCCGTGGGGGTTTTTCTTCTCTGTACATGTCATGTGTTGTGTCGAGCTTGACTTGAATGAGGCTGCAGTGTGGGGACAGAAAATCTATTTCATTTCTGGAACAGAATTCTTTCACTTTATCTTAGATTTCTGTTTTTTAAATAAAAAATATATTTTTTGCATTATAAAAGTATTACAAAAGCCTTCCAAGTGGTCTTTGAATTATGATTATGCCATTTTTAGCCAAAAACCTGTCATTATCTTGAATATAGTTTCTGTAGATCAACTAGTTGATTTCAAAACTTGCCTCCAAGTTGTGGGCGGGACCGTCAGGCCAGAGTAAGCCTCTTCCCGAGTAAAAAAAGTAAAAAAAAAAACTTTTTTTCCCAATTATTGAAGTAAAAATATATATTATGGAAAATTTTTATATCTATAAATTGAAATGAAAAAATAATGTCTGGATAGTAACTGGTGCACACCAGATAGTAACCTTTACAAAACTCCTGTGTATTAAAAATGAATAAATACATTTAAATTATATATATTTTTTTCAACTTTGATGTCTCAATAGCGGGAATACGCAGCAGGAAAAATATAAATTTTATTGATGATTTTTCTTTCTTTTTTTGGGTAGTTGAAGGGTTAAGCTTAATTTTCTTTCTAAATGTCCTTCATGGGAAAAAAACATGTTAAAAACATGATTTTCATCCCAGTGGGTCTTTAAAGCAACGAGGCAGGATAGGTCAGTTAAATGTCATTGCCAGAGCGGCCTACTTGCATCTGTTTGTCTCCTACTTCAGCGTTCATGTCAGACAAGTTTTCCTTTAAGACTCAAAAACCACCAGACGACCCCGGGCGCCATCATGGAGGATCTTTCCACAAAAAAGAGAAGGTCTCAGATGAAAACTCGGAGGCAGGCGACGAACGTCAGCGAGTCGCAGGGGGGGCCGCGTCAACCTGCTTACTTGAGTCAAACTTGCAGTCTCTTGATCTTTGCGTGCATCTGTTGAATTACCTCTGTGTCACGGGTCGGTACTTAGGCCAGTTTCTCTAAACTCCCTCAAGAGACCACCCGTCAATCTGATTTAAATCCCGCTCCCACGTGTGGCGCCGCCAAAGTTTTAGTCACAGGCTGAGACAATTCACAGCTTTCGTCACCTCCAGAGGGGGGTCAATGAAATTAAAACACCCCGCGGTGCTCAGTCTGACCTCAATCTGTCGCAACTTGGGAAGATGGAAGGGAAAGAGGCGGATGGAAACAAAGAAAAAGTGGACGAGTTGGTCTGAGAAGAGCTGGGGGAGATCTTTTGTGATTTCGTTGGACAGGATGAGGAGGGATGAAGGTGAGGCGATCTAAAGATCTGCTGAAATAGATGAGAGCGGACAAAGTCCTTTCACCTCAGAGCCAAAGACGCCACGATTACGATAAAAGATCCTTTGTGCCCCCGAGTCAAAAGGCAACAAACAAAAAGAAGGCCAGAAATAACCTCCGAAGATTTACCGTAGAGTTTTGCGATACATGTCTTCTTCCGTGATTCCACAGTAGGTGAGCGTCTCGTTCCACACAGGATTCAAAGTGTTTCGCACTATCTTGGTTTTCAGTTTATTGGCCTGTAAATCACAAGAGAAAAGAGAATTCAAGATCCCATCTTTTGAGAAAATGTTTGGAGAAAACTTTTCTGAGGATAACATCAAACCTTGCAGGCTCCAGGCAGCAGATGCAGCTTCACATAAGGATCCGCCAAACCATTGAAGTCCATTGGCTTCAGACCCTTAGAGAGAAGATATGATGCTCTCAGAGGACTCAGCTCACTTGGTTTATGAAATTCATGGAGAGATTAGGAACCATCCAATAGCTGCTCACGCCGGACACAGAGTTACAAAGTGAATAAAAGAGTAAGCCGTTCCTTCGAGAGAGCTGTGAGGTTAGAGGTCACTGGGGTCTCCTCTGGTGGAGATCACTAAGATTTAGAATAGTATCACTGCTGTTAGAGCTTTATGTCTACATTGGTACCATTTCTAGTACTTAGAGGGTATTTAAGTAGTAATTTATGCTACTTTTAAGCCTCGTTTCCACGAAGCGGTCTACTCAAAGTTGCGTCATAGTCGTGCAACAACAGCAAAAGCTAAGCTAACAACAACAAAAATAATGGAAGCCATCCAGTTTTTTTTTTTTTTTTGCTTTTGGCACTTTGTATATACAAAGCATTCAACGTTGTTTAACAGAAATTGCGAGCGGCGAAGAGGAACACAGACGCTTTCTTCTTCCAATCAATGGGTTTCAATGGTAGCTCCGCCTTAAAAGGTCTGTTCCATTTTTTTATGTATCTACAACCATCAAGGGCCCAAAAAATAGGTCTATTTTATAATAGGAACACTCAAAATACCAGACTGCAGGGTACTGCTCAGTAAAAGTGACTCTTTGTTGTACTGGTTGGGTACTTACATGGTATTTACTGTGTATTTAGGTGGTAGTATTTGATTTGTACTTCTGTGGTACTAAATTTGTATATAATACTCACTAGGTTTTTGACATTGATATTTGACAGGCATTTAGGGTGTAAACATGACACTAAATTATTATTACAGTAATTTTTTTTTTTTTTGTAATGTGAACTCGATAAAAATATGGAGAATCTTCTTTTTTTAACAAATTCTCCCATTTTCATAACATAGACATATTTACACCTGACTTACATAATTTTTATTAACTTAAAAAAAGTTTTTTAAATGGGTAAATGGGTGGGATAAAGTAATTCCTAAGTTTTCCATGATTGCACTCAGAATAAATATCTTATAACTGCAACACTTGATACTTCCAGGTAATTTTAAAAGTCTGACACTTGGTCTACTGCGGTTCCTCGTTTATCGAGGGAATTATGTTTTAAAAATAACCCATAAGAGACGAAATCTCCAAATAATTATTCTTAACAATAACTAGGGATGCTTTTTCCCCCCTTTTTAAAATAAATAAATAAAATAAGAAGAAGAAGAAAAAAATACATTAAAAATACATACATAAATAAATAACTAGGGATGCTTACTGCTGTAAAACCCCTCAGTACACACTTTATGTACTTTTCTGATGCTACAATGATACCAGGCTTGGAAACGTGCAATTTTAAATACGTGTTTTGGCCTTTGTTGTTAAAGCTCTCTACTTTGAGTTTCGCAATGCAAATTTTTAAGTCAATTTTCGACCTATACCATTGACTGTATAATCACTGGACATATCAACTCCTCCCCTCTCGTGTCCAAAGTAGAAAGTTCCTGCTGGTTCCTAGAAAATCTTAATGTAATCTTAAAATGTTATTTGTCAGAGTAACTATTTTTGCTCTGACGAAGTATGGATAGTGTCCTTTTCAAAAGCGCTTGAAAACTGATCATGAAAGAGAAATTAATTGGTGTACGGTAAATCAAATTCATGCCTCAAGAAGTTGAAGACATCGACACTGAGAAACTTGAATCTACATCTTTTATGACACAAGCCCATTTAAACCTGTGAGTTTTAGCTTTAATGTAGTATACAAACCTCAGGGCTGAATCATCACATTTTCATCAAGAAAAATGAGTCTAATAGACTCCTTAATTATCAGTTTTAATCTACAGGCTTTGGGAGATTAATAAAAGAAGCAGCTCTGCTGACGTTTTCTTACTTTAGCTCTCAGGACGGTGCAGTGTAAGGAGCTGGTGGCTCTCTCGTACAGCAGGTCGAACTCCAGAGTCCCCAAAGAAGCTGGAAATAATGAAAAGACAAAAATGAGTCAGTTCTGATGGAAATTGCTTTTGTGCTGATGAATCCATCACCTCAGGAAAATAATAAATTAAAGAACAAATGGAAAGATTTGAGCACATCTTCTAGTTTAATTTGAAATGTCTCAAACTGAAAAAGTGTTTTTTTCAGAAAAAGCGGGTACAACTGTAAATACAGGCTAATCTGTTTTTTTGTTCCACTAAAAATGGATCTTTACTCTGGGGTGACTCACTGTTGTCATCACTATCACAGCTGTCAATCTCTATAGAAGTGTCCATGCTGCTCATGGCTGACAGCGAGCCTCCTCCTCCTGCAGCTCCTGGTAACAGCGGAGACAAAAGGCTTCTGCTTCCTCCTCCTTCTCCTCCTCCTCCTCCAACCGCCCCTCCATCCTGGCCTGAACCGCCCGGGCTGAGAGGAGCCGGGGCCGTCAGCTGATTGGGCGAAAGCGGCTCGGAGAAGGAGGAAGTGGGCGAGAGGCGAGGGAAGTAGGAAGAGATCTGGCGGATGGGGCGGATGGGGCCAGGGCAGACGTTGATGGCCATGTGCTCCTGGATGGAGATGCCCAAACGGTTTCCTTGGCGCACGGTCATGAGGCTGAGAGGGAAGAGGTTTGCAGCGTTAGGAGGACAACAACTGACAGTTTGAAATGGTTTCCTCCAAATGAGGAAGCTGTCAGGTGAAATACTTCTGCCAATTAAAGAAGAGACAGGAGACAATTAGATTTTATTCCGATGTTCTCAAAAATATATTTTGTGATATTTGTAATGGGATGAGCACGTGCACACATTTGCATTTCGGTTAAATTAATCCAAATTTATCAGGAAGGAAGAACAAAAGGCCAAGAATCCTAATGATGCTCCATGAAACTGGAGTGTGTGTGACTGAGTCTGTTATCTTTAAGCCTGACAGTCCTGCACAGACAGGCAGGTAATTACAGAAGGAAGTTTCTAAAGACTGGAAAGCTTCTCTAGTTCTCTCCGACAGAGACAGGACTCCTAATGATTATATAAAGTTTTGGTCACATAGAGATGAGCTGACCACACATATGGAGTGTCTGCTTCTTTCCCAAAATATAAATCAAGTGGGAGGATTACAAATATCTCTCAGCAGCTAAGACAGCAGCGCTCCAGGCAGAGTTCTGCCCTCAATACCACAGTCAGCTTTTCTTATGATATCCCTGCATTAATTGATTGAGGGTGCAGATTTACCGTGTCAATATTTGCCCTTCCTGTGTGTTTTCTGTGAGTGGAGCTCCATAAAGTTTGGAAATATTTAAAGAGAAGGGAGATCTGTGCTCAATCTGACTGCTCTGATGATTAAATGTTGTTTGAGCAAGCTTTGTGAAAATACCTTTTTATTTTGAAAAACCACTCCAATGAAAACTGTGTTTTTACCATTTTCTTGTAGCATTTTTCTTAAAATGAAGGACATATATTAAATAATTTAAGATTAAAACTGTGTTTTTGAGTATTTCTTTATTCAAATCATGTTGGGTCAGGAGCAGATGAAAACCAACAGTTTGAAAAAGCTCAGATTTCCGACTTAGCGCTACAATTCTGATGCAAGACAAATAGATCCATTAATGTCTTAATTTTCCTCATCTCAACTGGAATCTGACTCTTAACTGTACGGCTGGATAGCACCAATATTGCTCACCATCTTTATTGCCACGCTAACGTTAGCTTGGGGTTGTGAGGTGCTATTAGCTAGCGGAAGAGAGTGTAAACAAAGGGCTGATGGGAAATTGGTGAAGCTAGCTTTCACACAACAACATAAGCAAATTTCTTGTTGCTTTTTAGAAAATTTGTCTTAAACTTTTTGATTTTGGCTGAAAACTAAATTATCATAATTAAAAGACAACTGGGAATAATTTTACAATAAAAAAAAAAAAATAGAGACTGAGTGGGATTGTAAAGCAACTGCTAAATTGAAACCCCCAAGCTAGCAAAGCTAACAAAAAGCATTTTGGAAAGTGATTTTGTTCATCAATGAGGAAGAAAGTGACCAAAAACTCAAAAGGAATTGAGTTCTTTTTAATAAAAAGTTGGACCAGACTAAATCAGAGTGTTCTGGGTCTCCCCCATGAAAAGAGAAAAGTCCTGTAAAATGGAATCCACATTTATACCGCCCCTCCAAGTGGGTCATATGTGGCTTCATGCCAATGTTTGTCAGGACAGGATAACTCATTGGTCAGTGTTTGTGCTCCAGCCGACAAGCCGACAAGATAATTTATGGCTTTCTTTTTCAGTAGAAAAGTACTGATTAGGTCCTTGAAGCTTTCCCTGACTCGTTTCAACTGGTCTGAAGCTCCATGTGGGCTAAAGTATGCATTTACAATTTGTCAATAACAAGGTAAAAAATGTAAGTATTACATTTTAGTATGAAAACCTATCAAAAGTTTCTTTTTGCAGGGAAAAATCCAGCGAGGACTCAGAAGAGGTTCAACTTTAAAGCAGCATTTAGCAGACAAAAACCAGGAGTCTTTACTCTAAATATGGATTTATGTGTATTTCAACAGTTGTTCCCACACACCATGAAGACAAAGCATATTATTCAGCAACTGTTTAATGTTACAAGATGCTGCTAGTGAAGTTGCTCAAACAGTAGATTCATATATATTATTATTTTTTGAAAATGCTCATTTTAGTGACTGTTTTTGTGTGTGTTCTTGGGTTTATCCATTGCACCTTAAAAGTCGGACGAGGCGAAAGTTGATTTTGTGATGTAACATTCACACCGGCTTTGGAAATGCATGTGCAACTGACGACTTTCATTTTTTGGAACGAACAAAAGCAAAACTATAAAAAACCTAGCACTTCTCAAAATTAGATTTTTAAAACAATTTTACCTTTTACCTTTAGTAGAGGCCAAATTGGCGAAAAAGCTAGCTTGTTGCCTGATTACTAGCTGAACTCCAGCATTAGCATACAATTCCTCAGTAAATTAAATCAGCGAAAAATGTTAGCATGTTGCTAAAATAAAAGCTAAATTCTAAATTAGCCTAAAAACTCCAGGAGATAACATATTAGCCAAAAATGTTAGCATATTGCTAAAATATTAGCTTAACTCCAAATTAGCATACAAAATTTAATTAGAGGCCAAATTAGCCACAAAAAAAGCTAGCTCATTGCTCAATTACTAGCTGAACTCCTAAATGACCTAAAATTCTCTAAACTAAATTAGTTTAAAAAGTTAGCCTGTTGCTAAAATAGAAGCTAAACTCTAAATTAGCCTAAAACAGCCAAAAACGTTAGCATGTTGCTAAAATAATAGCTTACCTCCAAATTTTTGAAAATTACTATTTTATTTTTCTTCAGCCAGAGAGCCACCATGGAGGGATAGAAGAGGCACATGTGGCTCTTACACTACCTCTGGTCTAGTGTAAACTTTACCAGTCCAGTGTGCTAAAAGCACTATATAGTGCTTTCTTGAACCCACATGGGTTAAGGGAAAATCTATTTACAATGTAGTGGTTTCTACACCAAATGTAAATAAAGTTTGAAATGGGCGCAGATATTTTACACTGATAACTTTTACCCTCAAAGGTTAAATGGAAACTGGTTTATTGACCCTATTGATGAATTGATTCGTACTCCTACAAAACAAGTTTTTAATCTAATTGACTATTAAATACTTGTCCATTAACTCTTGTTTGTACAGATTTAATTTACTTGTTCTTAGTTTTAAGCACTTTTTTCTTACAGGAAATTGAAAGAATGTGAATCATCGCCTTCATCTCTGCAGAGAAAGTGACCATCTGGCCTCTCTGCAGGACAAGAGAGATCTCAGCCCGATCTGATCACAGACTTCACCAAACGTGGCTGTCTAGACCTAACCCACTGACCTCTGTCACGCCCTTGGACAGACCATTTATTTCCTACTCAAATCTGTAAATTCATTTATTTATCAATGGTCCACAGACTTCTATAACACGTGTTTCACTCAATTATCCTCCAATATTTTACTCCCTTCTTAATTGTTGCTTCCGAGCACCAAATGCCACTTCCTCGTGTGTCTGCACACATGTGGCAACAACTCAGATTCTGCTTCCACACTTCTCGCCCACTCTTCTGCAGCTCCAACAGCTAGCATTATCCAAGAAGCACAGTCTGTGAATGTCAACAAACTACCAGCTTACTGCAGCTTACTCACGTCAACCACACGTCACTGATGTTCTTGTATTTACGTCCTTTAAGGAAACATTTTGTTTTCTTGGCTATTTATGTGTTTCATAACTGTGACCACATGTCCTCAGTGTTGTAGGGAACCTATTTTTTTTTCTTTCTACTATTTTGAGTGTAGTGATGTCTTTTTTTTTATTTTTAAATGTGTTGCAAAAAGCCTGAGGCAAGATGCTTCATCCCAGCACTTGGTCAAAGCTTTTACCACAGCAGTGACTCCACAGCTGTCAGGGAACACAAGCTGGAACACATTTCCAGAGATTCAAAACACATTACGCCCAGCGAGAGACTGGCAACCTGTCCAGGGTGTACCCCGCCTTCACCCAACAGGCTCCAGGATAGGCTCCAGCAACCCCAAAAGAGATAAGGTGGGTTTAAAAATGGAAAAACACGCTATATTTACAGTTTATGAGGAACATAAATTATTTTTTTTAACACTAAATATACAAAGTAGAAATAGTCAAATTACTTATAAACATACATCTATACAAACACAAAAAATACTTCTTTTTTTAACACTAAACTTTTGCTAAATTTTGATTTTTTTCTAATATCAAATAGGTGTCCCATCATTTTGGCTTTAAAAAGTGATTAATTAATTTTTATTATTTGAAATTTAACATGATACACAGTTGGAGTCAGAATGATCAGTCACACATTCCTTCTGTTCTATGCTATTCACAACTGTTTATAAAGTTTGCAAACAGCAACAAACTATTAGTGTTAATAGCATTAAATAACTTAACTTCTGCATATTCAGGGATCTTGTTCATATCTGGGGAAAATGCTGCTGGCAGTGGATGCAGTTTATTTTTTTCCGACAAATATGATTTTTTATTTATTTATTATTTTTTTGTGCTGTTTTTCATTGGATATTTTAATGAAACGGACTGTCAAATTAC
>NC_050530.1:8537832-8538349 GCF_002922805.2 Oryzias melastigma | reverse complement strand
TGTGGGAGATAAATTGACTTCAGTTTAACACTGGATTTTATTCAATTTTAGAGCCAAATAACTTCCTGGTTATGAGTAACAAGCTGTAGTTTTTATTAAGAGCAAAGCTAGAATAGCATTTTATTAAGTTAAATAAATGAAAAGCAAAGACTGACAGAAAGAGAAGCGAAGCAATATTTTTTTTTACCTGAAGAAAAAAGCAAACACTTACTTTGATCTATTTTTGTGTTGATATTTTTTAGTCTTTACGTAAGTATGCTAACAGGCTTCAGAAGGAGGCATCAGTTTCACAGCAGAGTCTAAATCTTTGTGGTTTTTATTCTCCAAACAGGAAATCGATAAGAAAAAGTAAACGGATAAGGAAAAACTCTGTTGGGAGCAGCAAAGGATCAGCCAAGAGGGTCAGTGAGGATCTCTTTACAGTAACTGGTTTTAATGAAGTCTACGGGTACATAGGATTCAAATTAGGAAGTATAAAAACAGAATGGCATTGCCTATTTAAATAAAATAATTGGCT
>NC_050530.1:8518032-8536826 GCF_002922805.2 Oryzias melastigma | reverse complement strand
AACAGAATGGTATTGCCTCTTTAAATAAAATAATTGTCTTCTCCTGTGAAATAAAATTGAAGGAATTTAAAGAAATAAGATGCATTTTTAGCTTTTTTCTAAAGGTTTATTCAGACTGGACATATTTGGTTTACTTAAAGTGAACCAGAGTTCATTTACTTGATACTAATTATCAAATTTTCAGTCCAAATACACCAGATCAGGAACCGCTCTTGGACTTATCTTTTGAGGTGATCCAATCAGAATGAGCTTTGGTTTACTCTGAGTTTTTTCAGCCTGAATAGGATCCGAATGCAACAATTGGACCGAAACAGCCACCGTAGCCAGTCGTCGCGGGACAAACGGGTAGGAATGAAGCGACCAAATCTAAAGCAACGATGGTCATTTTTGACATAAAAAGGGGTCCAACTGTTTTAACGTTTATCTGACCTCTTCTTCCATACTTTTGTGTATTTCGTTATGCAGCATGTGCCCGGCGTTGCTGTGACATCATCCTAAAAGCTTTCCTTAACACAATTCTCTTAAAAACAACACCATAAAACCACAACGATCAGACAGCAACTCATTGAAAAGTGGTTAAATGAATGCAGGCTCAATAAAACAACTTAACGTGATACACGTTGCTTTTCACACTGTTTCCCCGACAATCTATCTGTCACAAACACTTCTTAGGCATTTTCTAGCTATATATAATATTTGAATAAGTGAACTATTCCGACAAGGATTGTAAAGTGTAGAATTTTTATAGTATCTGCCTCTATAGCTGCCTTCGTAATTCCTGGCCAATGACTGAAGAGATATTTAGTCACATGGTTTTGTCTACAGGCTTTGGTTCGAAACAGGAAATTCCACTTGACAGCAGTCTGAATACAGACCAAGGTTCAGAACTCGATCAACTGAGTTTTAAAGTCTGAATACACCCCAAGACTGGTCAATTTCGGATTATTGTGTTTTATGGATCGATGAAAATTTTATTTTTTATGTTTTTAACATGTTCTTGTGGCCTTATATTTATATGATGGAGGACATGTATAAAGAACTGCATTTCTGAGTATTAATTTATTTAAATCATCATGAATGAGGAGGAGCTGTTTGGAAAAGAGCGTATTTGTGAGAGAAAATAAGCTCCTCACTCCGTTCCATTCCGATTCATCCACAACTAGATCCACGTACGTCTTCGTTTTCCTCGTCTGAATTGTCATCGGAAATCAGATTTCGCTCCTATATTTATGTGAGGGGCTGTAAGCTAGTGGGAGAGAGTGTTGAACTGGTTGACTATTTTATTTCTTTAACTTTTTTCACTTCAGATCCCCCTCACAACACGATGAAGTGTCTCTGAACCCGCTTCTCCTGACCGTTGACCTTCAACAGGAGCGCAGACAGTGAGAGTCATTCATCATTTTGTGGCCAAGTGTCTGCTGTGAGCAGCGGCGGGTGGGACGCTCCACAGCTCGTCCGGCTTGGCCGAGGATGAAACAAGCGTCGGTAGATGCTGCAGAGCGCTGGAGCTGAAGCTGCCTCACACTGAAAGGACTTTCAGGAGACTTTGAAGCGCGAGAGACGTCGCTGCCTTTTGAAAACCTCAACAGCCCAGTTAATGACTTCAACAAGTCAGACATCTGCTGCTCTCGTTCACGGCTCAATTAAACCAGAGCTGAGATAACCTTCATCTGTGCTCAGCTCTTCAAGGCTGAGGTGAGTTTGTGTCGCCACCAAAGTACAGTCTGCCTCATCAATAAAGCAATAGTAATATTTGAAGTGGAATGCATTATGGCGAAGGTGAGACAGGTCAATGAATCTCCTCGTGGTGATGATGATAACTATTGATGTGTTGGTCTGGAAAAAAAGGAATAAATGTCTGCACAAAAGGGAGATGCACGTCTGCAAACACAGATATACTCGTGGCAGATCCTTCATCCATGTGTCTTCGAGAGCAGCTGCCTGTTGACATAATGTGGGCAGTCACTCGGATTCCTGATGTGACCGGGAGCTGGAGCAGCTTGAGCACCAGCAGCGGCACCAGCTTCGGGGGGCTGCGTCTCTCCTGGGAAGCTGGAGCTCACTTCTCATGCAGCCAGCTGGAATCTCTCTTATCTCCTGCTTTCATCATTGTTCTGAGGAAGTGAGGCACTGTTCATGCAGAAGTGCAGATTTGTGTGAAAATATGGAACTCCTTCAGGCTGCAGCAACTATGAATACTTCACACTTGTATTTTTCTCAGGGAGGATACATTTCCAGCCTGGAGAGAGAAGAATGGATGCAAATTCTAGCAGTCAGGGATATATCTTTGTGCGACACACCGCCTCCCCCCTCCTCTTTCACTTCCTTCACTTTAAATTAGACTCATTTGACAGGCATGGGCGCCTCATCTTCCACCTTCATCTCCAGCATCCTAAATCAGCTCTCTTGTCCCTCATTATCTCCCCATCATATGCTCCACCTGTAGCTATGAGAGGATTTCTCTTTCAGCTGTTGTTTTTAACTCCCCCCCTTGTGTCCTACATACAGCGGGCCCCTGCGGCAGGCTGCGTTCACCTTTAAATAACAAGGATGACAGGCAGATGGTATGCACACTGTAGCGACTCGTTAGACTTTAATAAGCAGCATCATTGAGATCTGAGCACGGTGACAGTGAGGGCTTGTCAATTACGTGAGTAAAACTTCAATGTGTGCGCCGGAATGTGTGAAAAAAGTGAAAAATAAATTAAAAAACACCTAAACAGACACATGTTGCATCTGGAAGAACGCTGCAAAATGTTTTAATTAAAAAAAACTAAAGAAAAGAAGTGACAATGCTATGCAGAATAGTTATTTATTTATATATATATTGTGGATGAGGATGGATTCACACATTTCAAAATAAAATACATTCTTACCTTAGAAGGAGAGGAGAACTCTGCAGAAAAAAAATGGGGAAATCCGGAGTGTGGAGGCTAACAGGTGCCGAAGAGGGGAGCAGAGAGCAGAGGGATGCAGGGGGAGACGGGCTGAGCGAGGACGGCGCGAATCATTAAAAATTGAATGTGCGGATAGTTCAAGTTGAGATTAGAATGAGAAGACGGGAGAGAGGAGAGCGGCATGCTGGAGGAGGAGGAGGATGGAGGGAGTCGGGAGGAAGAGAGGGAGTCATTCTTTGTCAGTTGTGCGTATGCACTTCCCTCCCTTTTACACCCCCCCATCATCACACACATGGATACAAAAACACAGACGGGTGTTTTTCCCACATTTGAGACAACCGCACAAAATCCCATTTATTCTCTGGAGAATTCATTTCAATAACAGGAATAACTCACTTTAAAGCTCAGATTCAGGAAATCACATAAATAAAAGTAATATTTACATTTAGTGTAAAAAAAATAAAATGAGGAATTGAACCCTTTCTGTTTTATGAGTCAAAAATCACACAATTATCACCTAAGCGGTGACTAATTTAATCTGTGATTCACGTTTAATATCAGATGAGTAATTGCACCTTTAACAAGCAAATTAATGAGTTGATGAGGAAAGAAAAAAAGGTTTCTCAGTTCAGGATGAACATGCAATTGTGTCCAGATTGGCAAAGATGGGTTACATTTTTGTGGAACTGTTAAAGACATCAGCATATATTGTTCTAACAAACAAGATTTGCACTTGCTGGAATATCATACATAAAACATGTTTATCCCTTATGACTTCATTATACCTTATTCTGAAAAATCAAACTATTTCAGCTGCGGAGTAGGAACTTCTTTGGTTTAGTAGTTGAATTACTGAGATAGAAAAATGATTTGCAAATATATATATATATATACACGTATATATATTACAAGAGCGTACGTAAAGTGTTTCACTTTTAAATATGATCTTGAAACCTCCATCATCTTTTGTCATTTCCAGTGGTCTTTAATTATATTTATTATAAAAAAAATAAAAAATAAAAAAAAATTCAAGGACATAGTTACTGCAGAGCGGCTGGAGTTCATTAGAAATTTGACTGTTGTTTACACCAGCGTTTAAGCAGTGCGCCATTCTGGACCGTTATTAACCTATGGTGTAGTTCAAGTATATAGTTAAAAGCTAAATATTTAAATTTTAACTAAAGATTAAGGTTTTATTTTGCCAACTATTTAGTTTTGAATTTTAATATTTAGTTTAAAACAAAAATATTTAGATCTAAGATAAATATTTCGTTTTTAACTAAATATTTAACTACAAACTAAATATTTAGTTACAATATTTAGTTTGGAAAATCCATATTTAGATTAGATATAAATATTTAGCCTACAAACTAAATATTTAATTTAATAAATATTTCATTTAATAAAATTAAATATTTAGTTTGTTGGCTATATTTATGATTTTAAAATAAATATTTAGCTTAAATTTAAATATTTAGTTCGCTGACTAAATATTTAGTTAGTAAATGTAACATTTATATATTTATTCATTTATAGGGTGAAAATATGCATTTTTTTCTCCTAAAACACACAAAATATCTGAAAACATTGATGTCAAAATTTTACTTCTCTGATTTACAAATGGCACCCCATAAGAAGCCGTAGAGGTAGGAATAATACTGATTCAACTTACGTTTCTAACGCATTCTCACTCCCATTTCTTCATATATGGGCGTCTGGCTCCACATGACTTAACAATTTGAGGTATTTTCCAGCCACAATTATATGACACCAAGTCTTTTATCGGAAAAAAAAAACTGGAGCAAGATTCACAAGATTTGCAACGCTTCGACATTTCACACTAACCCTATAACCAACTGTAGAAGGTGGACATGAGCTAATAAACAGCAGTAAAGAAAAAGATGAGGAAGCCCCTCCCTGCTGGTCCAGTGTGAACACCATGAGCTCAACATGTTCAAGAACATCACATAACCAATGGAACGTAGCTTCAGTCAGGACTGTCCCCACACCCTTTTCCCTCCTCGTTGGTGTAAGCAAGAAACTTGTTCCATATTTTCTACAAGATAAATAAACTTTTTTTAAACTGCATTTACTTAACACTTTCATCCATAAATACTGAGAAAATGCAACTTTGAGCATAATTTTCTTGCCAAAAAACATGTTAAAAACACAATTTTCACTCAAAGGGGTCTTTAAATATCACAGAAACAAACAACATGTTATTATCACAGTTGGGTTTCTTTTGCAGCAACAGTTTTCTGCAGTTGCTGAATGAAGCATAAACTAAAAAATATTCAACTAAACAAAGCTTTTTAAAATTAAATTTGATGAGAAATTTATGAGTAAATGTGGCTTTGAAAAGTTAATAATTTCATTGTTATTCAGAGTTTAAGCAAATCCAGACTGTATTGGAAGTGTGTTGCTTGAGAAGAAGCAAACACCTGCAGAGCTCAGCTGATGCAAACTGGAAGACTGGGTCAGAAATCCTTCAAAACAAGATGAGAAACACCTTACATCAGACATTTACCCCACTTTTTAATCCCAATAAAGTTTGGTTGTTTATCTAATGTTGCCTTTTTGAATTTTTACATCAGAATTTTTACAAATATTTTGAAAGAAAGAGGATAAAATCTATTTTTTACAAATATCTCCAGTGAAATAGTTCAAATTCTGCATCATGCACTCCTGGATTCTCCTTCCTTGGCATTCTGTCAGAACTGGGAGCATCAGACTAAAAAAAAATGAAGACCAAGAAGAACAGTTAGATTTGATTTGAATGTGAAGTCTTTGTCGCATAAAAAAAAATAGGTCAGGAGACTTTTATGCAGAACTAAAACTGTTTGGTGGTCAGATTTTCTGAGCCTCAACCAGATGTTTCTCTTTTTAAAAGTAGTTTTGAGTCCTAATAAGATTAAATTAAGGTAGATAAAAGGGAAATCTATCTCTGATTTAAATTCAAGTCAGTATTTTGTGCAAAGTAACCACTAATCAGGGTTGGATGTAAGCTTCCTGTGTAGGAGATGAGGAGAAAAATATACATATATGTCATTTGCATCCTCTCCATCTCCTTTTTAATCAAATTTTCTCCTTTCTAAAAATATTTTAGGAATCAGAAGCAACTAAAGTCTATATTTTTTCCAAAAATCCCCCTATTTATGTCCCACTTGCAGCTCCAACCACACACGTGTTTACTCGGATAAAATTGATGCCACGGCACAGACATGCATGAATGCATCAACAAGGGAAAATAATGCAGTCAAGCCTCCAGAGAAGGATGACTCTCACTTCTTCATTCAAACTGCTAATTCCACACTCATTCCCAACAGCAAACGACACACGCGTGTGCACGGCGATTCCGAGACTCCTCTCTGCCAGCGTTGTCAAAAGACATTTCAATCCGCGTGCCATCATTTCCATCCCTCCTCCCAGCCAGGAAAACTCCTCTTTCCTGCCTCCTGTTTGAGAGAATAGCAAACATCCTCATTAGAAATTCATAGCCCTTACGTGCTCTCTCCACACCAATTATAACTGGGAGGGGTGCTGGTGCTTCGGTGAACACAGCTGACCGTAACCGGGCCACGGCGGCTCTGACAAGAACAAATGACATCAGTGAGCCAGTTGGCCTTGCTACACACTGATGACTAACACTCACACGGATCCAATCATGCAAACCGGGAGGAAGCTGCAAAAATGACAATGCAATTATTTCTATTGGGGTTGTCATTAAAACGAAGAGAAAAAAATCATCTTCAGCACTAATGTGCTCAGGATGGTAAAAATAAGAGCACTTCATGCAACTAATCTGCAGCAAAGCAAATAAAATAACGAGTGTTTTAGTCATTAAATATGTTGAGATTTTAATGGTTTCTGTCATTGGAAAAAATTGGACTTTGATGCTGTGCTTATAAGGTAAAATAAAGCGTGTTATATCCAGGTCATCCAGCTGATCATAGGGGTAAAAGTGGAGGAAAACAAGTATATGTGAGTTTATTCAATAAGGAGACATATTAGGAGAGTGAGTAAACAAATACTTGTGATACAGAAAGATGTGAGTAAAACTTTGCTAATCACGTGCACATCTATGCTTAAGGCATTTATATGGGTCAGTGAGGGGCCAGTGGTCGCATGTCGCTAATGACCAGAGGGTCATAAGGTCATCAAATGATTCCATCACTTGTACCTCACAAGTGCGTGCAGCTTATATTAGCCTTAGAAATTCTAGATTCTTTCATTTTCAGATAAAGAAAATAGTTTAGTCCAAAGATTCTAGAATGAAAGGTTAAAAACATCCTTTAAAAGGCAGAAAAAAAGGTAAATGTTTGTTTACTAGCCTCATAAAGTTTGATGCTGAAAGCTTTAATCATATATTATCCATTTATTTTGACCGTTTATTGAGTTTTTAATCGCATAAATGTTTATGTTTTGAACTAAAAAAGCGAAAAAAAGACATCAGCATTTAAACTGCAGATAATTCTTTCTAAAGATTAAAAAACATGACTCTTTAGTAATATATACATTCATTTCCATTTATTTTGTTTCAAATTCTCACATAAATTCAAAAACCGATCCTCTATCATATTCCTGTATAATAAAACACAACAATGGGTTTTATGGAGGACACATTTAATATTCTATGACAAACTTTAAACCCCTCATTTTTTAGGGCAGTGTTATGCCGGTGTTACACATTTTTATTTGTGCTACTTTGTTGCTTCAGACAATGCGTGTCATTCAAAGCACAAAAGATGTTTGAGCATGTGAGATGTTAACTAGCTGTGCGTCAGTTATGAAATGACAGCAAAAAATAAAAATAAAAGTGAAAGTAAAGCAACCGGAGAAGATTTGGAAAAAAAGGACTAAACTTCTGATTCACATACAAAATTATTTGTAAAAGCTTTTGATATTTATCTATTCTTTATATTTGTCTGCAAGTGGATGCATCAGAATGGAACAGACCAGGAACCTTGTGGTCAACTCAAGCAGCACATTTTCATCTCCTGATTCACAACATTTTGATTAAAGAAAGACTCAGAAATGTCATTTTAAGCCTAATTTTCTTCATATAAGTCCTCCTCCATCAGAAAAAATGCCTTAAGAACATGTTAAAACTACAAAGAAGAAGAAAAAACACTTTGAGTTTAAAACCAACCTTGAAATACATCATGTTGCAGTTCCTCAAATGACCACAGGAGGCTGGTATCAAATAGGGCATTTTCCCATTGGCTACCATATTAAAAGGATGACTTTATCCAAAATAAATGAACAGCTTGGTTACAAAAAATAATGACCTGTTTGATTTTCTGTTTATTAAAATTATGTGTGGTTGTCATTTAAGCTACCAAATTGTATTCATGTTATTCATATTGGTACGTGTACTCATCACTTATTTTACTCTGTCCTGTCCTTTCCTGTTGGGTGTTTTAAGGTGGACAGCATCATTGAGTGGAGTAATTTCCCGTTGAGTCTTATTGTTGACACAGATATTATTATTCCACTCAGTGTTTCACTAACAATGACCAGGGAAAAGTCACTTATTGTATTTTTTAAATACTTTTATAGAAGTGAATATTTTCCTGTAAAATAGCATTTATTATTATCTATTTATCATCGTATTACAAGGCTTACAATCTTGGAAAAACAAACAGGTTAAACAGCAGCTGCATCGGGCAAGGAGGTGAGCAGCACCAGGCAAAATTATTAAATATGTCAAACTTTTGAGTTATTATATATTTATGTTTTTTGTATTTATGTTTAATTATTACCTATTTTTTTACATTTTACAAAAAAGTGGTGTGTCAAACTGTAAAAAAAAATTGTAATTTGGCACCCCCTCCAATAGATTGCGTCCTAGGCGGCCGCCTATGCCTCCCCCCTGATACCCAAATTCCAAATATCGCCCACTCCTAATTTTATCTCAGGGAATTTTTTGTTAATTTTTTTATGTTGTTTTAACATTTAAGGTCTGAGCGAGGTTTGAGTTTCTGTTGTTGTGCACTCAATACGTTTTAATATACTGTATATATAGTTTAAAAATAATAAAAAAAAACCTTCCCTCAGCTAAATGAGTAGCTAAATACTAAAGTTCTTGACACGCATGATTATGTTGTATTTTTCAGACACTTCCAGTGAACAATGTGGCACTAAATATGGAACAAGTCCGAGCTCAGTTTAATCCAAATCCACAAGCTCTTTTGAGCTGAACTCTGAAGGAGCCACACATTATAGCCCTGCACTTATTGCAATCCATCTTTTGGTTCTGTCTCACTTCCCTGTTTTTATTTTTCCAATTCGTCCCCTTGGAGACTTCCTTCATAAGAAGATGAAGTCTCCAACCACAGGAAATAAATATTAGAAGTCGTCTCATGCAGGTAAATTCGCCAAATAGCTAGAAAAGAAGGTATTTCAACCGTTTCAAATGAAGTTATGGATTTTTTTTTTCTTTCTGGAGGAAAATGCGTTGCAATCCACTGACTTGCTGAAGAACGGGTTGTTGGCAGAGTGCTCCCGCGGGCGGCCTCGCTTGGAGATAAATGGCTGGAGGACTTATGGAGAACAGAGAGAGCAGAAGTTAAAGTGACCAAGCGTGACGCATGTGGATGAGTCTGCAGCGGCGTGCGAGCCCCACAGCCACATGTGGACGTACAAACAACAGACATTTTGTGTGTGTGTGAACGCAATATCGCTTCACATGAAAGGTGTATGAATGTTTGTGCGTCAGCAGCTCTGAATGTCTATTGTTATGAACACACTCCTCTATGATGCAAGGAAAGCAGAGAGAGTCTGCAACTGTTGTGGGAGTTGAAACAACAAGATCAATATTAAAGAAATCTACATGATACACAAGTTTAGATCTCAGCTGCAGGCTGGGATATAAAACAAACTTCATGGATTTTTTTGCTTTGTTTAGTGAGTTATTTTTTAACAATTTAAGAAATCATCTTGGTATAAAATAACGTTCATGTTAGACCTTTGTTCCTCCAATACATCAAACAAAAAACACGACTCATCAAAAATATTGATAATTCAATTTCAGAATCCGCTCTCAAACTATTTTTCCTTGTTAGGCAATTAAATTAAAGGCAAATTTTCTTTCAGAAACTACAAATACTGTGTTTTCTGTAATATTTAGTATGTAAATCCTGGATTTGCATAAATCATAGATTCAGTGTATTTGTAATTACTAAAATACACGTAAAAAAAACAATAGCAAAACAAAAAAAATTCTTGCTAAATATTTTTGCTATAATTAACAATAACAGAGTTCTTATGGTTAGAAAACGGTTTTTATCTTGCTTCATTTTTGATAAAAATAAAAAAAAGAAAAATAAATAAATAAAAAAATGTAGATACATTTATTCCTCCACTTTGTCCTAAATTAACTTGGCTGATTTCTTTTAGGCACAAATACAACTACCACCAACCGATGGAGAGGTGTCGGCAGAATTTTCACGATTAGCTGAGGCTGCTTGATTTTCTGAAAAATTGTTGGCATGGTCACGAATGTAGATGACGGTAGTCAGACGGGAATTACGTCATTACACAATCGGCGTGCTGTAGGACGGTGTGGCAGCAGCTCCGATTGCACAATGTGTAAAAGGCCCCATTTCCTGCTACTTCCTGTCTGTCACTGCTGGGAGTTGATCTCTCTTTAAATATTATTTTTACTATTTATTATCGAATTACAAGGCTTACAATCTTGGGAAAAACAAACATACACTAAATATATGAATTACGTGACTAAAAAATCTAAATCCAATTTCTAAACTAATTTTGGCCACAAATTGGAAGTGATGTAATATTCCTGCATGTGTGAACGGATCAGGTAGCTGTTACAGATCAGGTAGAAATACCCGCCAGCCACAGAACGACCTCCAAATGTGCCTGGGTGGCCAATGAATAGGGTCAAAAATTGTACATTTTCTTAAAATTGCAGTGTGTAAAAGCGTGAGTGCGGCCTTCCAAATACAAATGCTGTTTTGGGGCCATTTAGCGAATTTCTTTTAAAAACTTGTATTCATGCTGTAGCGTTTTGGGTCATGTGACCGTAGTGTTAGAGGACATTTTGAAATCTGTAAGGAAAATTTCGTCAGCTATAAATGCCTCCAATTCTTAGATTCATTAAGATCTTCAACAGCACATTTTGTTCGTAAATATTTGTTTCTCTCTAAAAAAAAAAAAACAATATTTATGCAAGGCAGCAGTGGATGCAGTTTGTTTTTGAGACAGTATTGTGATAATGGACTTTTTTTCACAATAAAGTGCTCCTTCATTTATGACAGGAGTTACGTTCTAAAATTAACCTGAAATAGGTGAAACCTACAAAAAAAGTTTGCTTTTTTTACAACATTAATAGATGTTTTAATGCTGTTTCTCAGAGGCATTGCAATTTTTACACTTTTCTCTCTTAGTGAACTATTCTCTCAGTTTGAACTGTCATAGAAGAATAAGTCTAGTGTTAAAGAATGAAAACAAAGATCTGCTTGTGATTAAATATTTATGTAAATTCAACAAGCTGAAGGCCTTCAGTACAGGGGACATGACTCAAGGGAGATTTACAATAGTTCACAATTAGGATGCAGAACACAAATCCTGAAGTTTGTGACAGGCAACATTTTCTGTACGGTACTTAAACACTCAGGAAATTGACATAAACATGAATTTTACTTCAGTATTTTGCTGAACATAAATCCCTCTTTTCTGAATGGTGTGTGGGTTGTTTGTCTCTGTGATTGACTGCTGACCCGTCCAGGGTGAGCCCTGCGTCTTTCCTGATGACAGCTCAGATATTTTCCTGCAGGCTCCCAACGACCCCAAACAACAAAAAGCGTTTATGGAAACTAAGTGCTGGTGACAGTTTCAAAAATGACTAAATTTTCCTTTGAGGACAAAAACCCCATGATACGTCCTTATCATTACAAACGTAATGCATGCTCATAGCTGCTGCAGCTCTACACCATCACCTTCCAGCATATCTTACAGGAGCTGATGACCCAATGGGAGCTGCTGAAAGGAGCTACATGCTAAGTGTGCAGAAGCTACACTATCAGTTAAAAGCTGTTTGATGCGGTGCCTCCAAATATGAAATTTTTATGTGCACTCCTGGTAAAAGCCTCATGCTCTCTCAGCTAAGACTTGCTCCAGATGCATCAAAGCCTGAAGGTGGAGGTCGGGTTTCCTTATTTATGAATGACATCCACATTCCTGAACAAGATGAAAATTTCCCAAAATAATCTTTTACATGTTGGTTACATAAACCAGTGATAATTGTGGGTTTCAGATGCAACGCCAGAGGACTGAGTCCAGCTTTGGCTTTACGCTCACGTCCTTCACGCGCTGACGATCATCCAAAATCTTTGGATTCATTTTAGGATTTTCTGCACTGCAGAAAGAGAAATATGCAAAGGGGTTCCGAGCTCTGAATTTCCCTCTTTATAAATATTTCAATGATATTCTCGTGCATTTGTTGGCAAACGGAAGGTTCTGCCTGCGTTTGTTTCATTTATGACTCGTTTCTAATCTCAAAGATTAAGGCTTCTGTGGATCCTGTTGTATTTTCCTGCTATTACTTCTTGTCATTGCAATTTAAGTAGAGATTTTTGCAATATTTGACATGTTAAAATGTGGTACATTTGTTTTCATGTCTGCATTTTTCCCCCCTTTTTCTTAGTAAAAAGTCCAAGAACTTTCCTTGTTTTTTTATGTTCTTGTAAGTAGAGGTTTAAGATGAACCACCAACTGTGTCAATTGCAAATGACCTTAAACTAGATGGAAGTTGAGTCCAAAACAGACTAAACTAAACTTTCAAATTTGTTTGATCCCAATCCCGACATTGCCAGAATCAAAATTAATCCCAAATAATAACTAAATTCTGGTAAAGATTCCAAATCAGTTCAGGAATCTAGCTAGGTTTTAGGTTACCATGGTGATTTGTGCTGCCAAATGAGTTAATTTTTGGTTAAATCTGGATATTTTTTTTTTACAATTATTTATCAAAGGAATGCAGGATACCATTTGGGTACAAACCACCGAACTATCGAGACTCCGACCTCACCTAATCACAGCTAGGATAGGCTCCAGCAACCCCATGATCCTGAGGGGTTGCAATTTGATGGATTTTGATTTGATTTGACTGGAATTGAAGTGAATTGATTTGCTTTTACCTGATTTGATTTGATTCATTGGAATGAAATGGATTTGATTTGATTAAATTAAATTCAATATGTTTTGATTAAACTTGATTTGCAAACACAAAATAAAATAGTTGGACATAACAGACAAACGTGACATACTAAAGTGTTCAAAGAGGAGTAGAAGGAAACGTTCTAATTTTTAATCCCTAATCTTGCTATATTTTATGTTTACAATTTTTACCCCTTGACATGGATCAAGGTTCATGAAAACGCAAAAATAATGAAAGAAAAAGATATTAAACTATAATAAAAAGCATCTAGGTACTAAAACAACTCCCCCATTCATAATTATTCATATTATGTCTTATTAGGCTTCTCAATTTTTAAAATTTGTTTCCAGAGCTTTCAGTTTTTTTTTTTTTTTAATTTTGTAACATTTTACTCATTTTGATAGTTTCATATTATTCTACAACGTTACCCCACAGACAGAAATGTGGATATATGATGGATGAATTTACAGTATGAGGGTGAAGATGTGCCAATGCCTCATTATTTCTGTTCTTTTTTATAGCATTAATTTTGGCTTTTATTAAATTATATTAAATTAACATTAAATTGAATCTGTACTTTCACTATTTACTGAGGACTTCTGAAGTCTGATCATTCAAAAACATCAGCACTGCAGCAGCAGAGCTGTTACACAATTTATAAACCCAATTTTTTTCTCTAAGCTGCAAAAAAAAAAACTTTTCAGAGAAATTTTACTCTCAGGATGTATAAACTCCACAATCTTTGTAAGGTGTCAAGTCATTATGCCTGGAAGCTCATGGTCTGCCAGTACATGATGTTTGGTGATGTCCAAAACTAAAAGATGGTTTTTATGAGGCTTCTAAGATATGTGTTGTGGGGGAAGGGATTATTTTTAAGGCATTTTGTTGAAGACTGACAGCAGGAGTAAAACGTGGAGGAAGAACACAGTAGAAACGGCCGAGTCGTGCTCTTCAGTAATAATAAAAGCTGTGGAGAAATGGAAAGGGCACCGAGAGAAGGGATGAGAATTAACCTTCGCTCTGAGTGTTTATGGAAGTCACTTGTGTGGGTGTCAAAGGTCAGGTTATTGTTGAGGGTGAGTGTGAGGTTTTTGAATTTGTTGACCTGTTCTGTTGCAGAAATATAAGTCACACTAAAGTGCACTTCCATTGTGGACCAGCGACTTCCATTCCCACACTCTGATGTGGAGGTAACTGTCCGTTCAGCGTAGTATGACGAAGGAGATTGTGTTGTGATGAGCAGGAATGGAGTTGTGGTCATGGAGGGGAAGCAAAAGTTTAGTATTATAAGATTATTTGTTAAATGTGGTGGTGGGTAAATATGACAGAGGAAACATAAATTTCAGGGTTTTAAGTAGGGCTGTTTTTTTGGGCCTGATCCAGTTCCAAGTCATTTTTGTGGATTTGCCGAGTCCCGATCCTATAAGACATTTAAGACATGAATAAATTAAATAAACAGATTTGTGTTGTCAATTATTTATATTTCATTAACCTTCTTTTATCATTAAAAACTTAAATAGAACACTTCTGTGAAGTAGCTTTAATAAACAAGTAAAATAGAGCAAAAATAAAAATAACAATTTTCTATACATATCTCAAAATATCTCAAAATTGCTGTATTTGTATTTTTCCTTTACTGGGTGCGGACATAAAGCTGCTCTTGCATGCAGTAAAACAGCGGAACTTTTTCAGATATTAATAAATAAGCAACAGATCATTGAATGTACAGAAGATTTTTACTGTTGATGTTGCACAAAAATAGGAAATCTTGTTGAGAGTAATCTCAAGTGAAAAGTTCTTTGATTTACTTTATAATGTTTTTTTAAATAAAAAAATATATTCACAAAAATTGATTTTTGAAAATCAAATCACTCTGATACAAGACATAGAACCTCACACACCAAACATAAATGAAGATGTTTCTAAAAAAAAAAAAAAGATTCCAGGAGTCCAGATTTTAAAAACTTACACAAAAGCAAAGAAAACGGAGTCATTTTATTTGTTTTGGGTGAAAATCACAAATTGTATTTTTTTCCAAGTTTTGTTTTTTCTGTTATGGATCCTGTTCATATTTTAGATTTGTACATTTTTTATAGGTTTTTAGGCTTACTTTTTGACAGGATATATTTATATGGAAAGCAAAACATTATTAAATTATTTAAAGCTGATTTAAATAATATATATATATATTTTTGATCAGTCTAGTTCATGTATAACAAGATTTCCAGCCCTCGGAATTTGAACAACGAAAATCAAAAAATAAAAAGTAAGAACATTTTTTTGAGTAGACCTTTTATGAAATGTTGTTTCTCCACAAACAACTCAAAGCTGCAGTAAGAGAAAAAGAAAAAAACAATTAAATGTTTGAAGGGTGAAAAAAAATGACTGATGAAATGGAACTTTCTTTGGCTCGCCACAAATATTGATTCTACACATCAGGCCCACCTATGACCAGGATCAACACACTCTGGTGAAGGCTTGAGGGATTATGGATCTATTCAAGAGTTCTGAGCTTTTGTTTAGAAATCTGTGGGTTTCTTCCACATAAACACACACAAATAGTGGCGAAACAGCAAATCGCTTCCCCTTATTGAAGCTCAATCCTGAAATATTCATCCGCATTTCAAACATTCATGGTAAATAAACAATCAATGAGGGGAGTAAAGGTAGAATTGAGGGTTAGTAACTTGAAAATATATTCATTTAAAACTCATATGTTTAACTTTTAGAATAAACTTTAATAGATTAGGATTTATTTTAAAATGTTAAGCAGGTGGGTTGGTTAGATTAGTAGTTTATAGTAAATATTGATCGTAAAGTAGATCATTTGGCTTTAGAGTAATTCTTTCAATAGTAAATGAATTATATCAACCTTTCATTAAGCTGAAATTTGCTACATTTTTTTAAGAATTCAACAATTTTTTAAACCGCGGCACTCATATTTTGTCCATATTTTGTCTTTGATGTGATGGACTTTACAGGATGAACACGATTTATTATGTGAAAATAAAGTTATTTGTTATATTCCAACCTGATATTTATTTTAGAGTTGATAGTAATGAGGTTTTATGATGTCTTATGTGTGCTGGTTTGTACTGAGTTTTACAAAATAAAAATAAAATAAATTAATAAATAAAAAAAGACGGATAAATCTTTATAATAAAGGTTTTGAAGTTCCGACTAATTATGAATATTCTTGATGCTAAAGTCACAAACACCTGCTGTTTTTTCCACCTGCTTTTTCCTTCTTTCCTTCATTGGAGGAAGCTGAAAAGACCAGATGCCAAGTTCTGATTTGTCTTTTCACCGCACTGGTGTTAAACATCTCGTTTGCAACTGAAAGCGCCACTAAAACATTATTTCTGGCTGAGTTTGTTGCTGTGGAGCAGCCAAAAGCATTTGCCATTTCTAAGCAGTTGGATTTAGCCGTTCTTTGTTGGAACCGTGTGCTCAAGCTGGTCTGAGATAAGTCCTCAGAGGACCTACAGAAAACATTTTCTCATTTTTCTACAACCTACATTTTTTTTTTTATTTCATACTAGCTGATTACATTAATAATTTATCCTTGGGCAAGTGCCTGGTGTTTGTCTACAGCAATGTCACACCAAAGATAATATTTATGCATGTTTTGCTCTGATTTGGAAGGGAAACAATCATGTGTTTCAATGTGTTTCCAGCTTGTTTGGAGGGAAATCAAATTTCCTGAGAACCTGAAACAATATCTTTTTAAATGAAAGTTTGGTTGCAGACACTGTATTAAATATAGTCTATTACACATCCGATCCTTCAACACAAAACATATTTTTTGTGCACTTTCACAAATAAACACTATAGCACTCATACAAACTGTGGGAAATATCCATCAGCCAGTTGCTAGGCAACGGTGCAACTCCCCCAGCTAAGACTGGGGTATTGTGGCCCGATGTGGGCTGCGTGGGGGTGAGTGGGTTGACAAGATTGTCAGGGGTTTATTTATTTATTTATTTTAAGGAGAAACTCTCAGATAGAGGAAGTGAAAACAGCTGATCAGACCGATGCTGGGATGAAGGCTTCAGCTCTGCAGCTGCCACCGGAGCAGACAGGCAACATTTTTGTCTGGTCTGATGAGCAGATTTTCAAGAGACGTCTGGATGTTTGGGGACAGGCAGAACAGCAGGAAATGAAGCCGAGGTATATCCTCTTTTTTTTAAAATTGGATTTCCTTGTGACAGTACAAAAAAAAAGGGAGAACGGGGAGTGAAATCCATCATTCTTGAGCAAAACATGTCCGTTATTTTCATTCAACAGGAGCAACCAGTTCATTTTAAATCTGATCAAGAGTGAGGATTAAAATGTGTACATTTTGGAGGTATTTCATTTTGTTTTAATTTATGTGATGAAGTGTCCTTATTTTGGTTAATTAAAACAAAAATAAATACAACTAAGACACATTTAGGAGCTGTAAAGTTAGCTTAAACTATTTTTCTTTCAACTTGTTTTATGACTTTATTTTATGCAATTTTTTTTTCTTTTTTTATCCTTTTGGATTTTTAATTGAAAATGTTTTACAATGAGTTGCATGCATAAGCAAGTGCTTTACAAATAAAGTTTGGTTTGATTTCTCCTGGATGGAGGCTCAAACCTGCATGCAGCTTTTTAAGAGCTCTCATCATTAGTATTTGTGTTCATGTTTCCTCTCACGGCTTACAGAAAGCAAAATACGAGAAGAAAAGAGTCCCTCTAATCTCTCCTTTCAGCTGAGTAATAAAGGATTGGGCTGAACCATTGCTCTAAATGAAGGACTAAATCAAAAACATGCGCTTATAATCACATGTATCACTGATACAAGAACATCCATCATAATCAACATAATCATATTGAACTGTAACTAAATAAAGTCAAATACATTGAACTATTTCTGTGCTTTTTCTTCTTCCCTTAACTTCTCAACGTACACACCAGACCTTCATCTGCCATAATCGTGGGCTTCCATGACAACACAGGAAGATTTGCCTCAGAAGGAGCTGGAAAACATTAAGCATGAAAACACAACACAAGTCTGTTAAAGTTGATCCGTGTTTGAGTCCAATAAATCGTTAAACACTTTTAAATGACGAGGTGAAAGTGACTGGGATGTCTGCATCCATCATGCTTAAACTTTCATATTCCGCTTCTATGTTAATGCTTCTCATTTTGCTCTTAATTTCTCTTTTAATTTTGAAGACAGCAGTTTGGGAGCACCAAGCGAAAATAACATGGGACCCACTGAAGTGTTTGTATTAATTATTTTAGTCAGTTATTTCATAAGAAGGCAAAACAAACGGAAAAACTTAAAATCAGTTCACTATGAAGTGGTGTTGATTAAAAAGAAAAAATCTCAAAATTAAAATTTTCTGCCCCACCATGTTTGCCTTTATCTCCTTTTCTGATCCTTTTCTTATGATGAAGTTTTTGGAGTCACCACTGAATAAAATAGATGTTTAAATATGTAAGAACAAAGTCATAAAATTATTTTAAAAAGTTAGTATTTTACGATGACAAAATCATGAATTCACGACTGAAAAGTTGTAAATTTATATTGATTTTTTTCTAAATAAAGTTCTAATTTAATGAATTTTTTTTTTTAATTTATACTTTTTTCCACAATTTTTTTGGATTTTTTTCTTTATACCACTTTTATTCCATAATTCTGTTGTTCTTTTTCCTGATTTTTTTCCCTGCACTTTAGGAAGATCAGC